>NW_020798725.1:0-418824 GCF_003344945.1 Aspergillus welwitschiae
AAAAAAAAAAAAAAAAAAAAAAAAAAAAAAAAAAAAAAAAAAAAAAAAAAAAAAAAAAAAAAAAAAAAAAAAAAAAAAAAAAAAAAAAAAAAACCGAAGAAAATGGAGAGAAACATTAGAAAAGCTTGGGAAAACTTGGGAAAACTTGGGAAAACTTGGGAAAAATGGAAACATGAGTAATATGAGTAATATGAGTATTGTGATTATTATGTACGATATATGCGTGTATGTGAACTGCAACCATCTAATGTGAGTATTATTGACATTGCATCAAGACAGCGGATATTAGTAGTAATAGTAGTTTAGATGCTGTGCCATAGCAAGTCAAAGACGGTCCCCTACTTAATGCTCTCATCCTAATCAAAGAATTACGTGATAGGAGTCTTGTACCGTGCTCTTATGGGGTATATGCTGTAGTTGGTGGTTTGTTTGCAAGGGGACATATGCTTAGAATTGAACTGACAATAACCGAAGAACTCTATTGCACAGAGAGAGACAACTCTCTTTGACGTATGAGAATTATTGTAACATGAATTTCAGACAGGACAATAAATCAGATCGAAGTATTGAAGAAACGTAATTACCAAGTCTTACTGCAAACGAGTCGGTTGAACGACGTTGTAGTCACACAACATTGACATGACCACGTTTCATGTTGAATCAAACAGCGGTCACGAAAAGTAGGCGGGTGTTTCACGGTGCAGAAACCGTAGCATCCTTGGAAAGCTTCTGCTCTTCACAGAGCTTCTTTGCATGCTTCATAAAAGACAGCAGTCGCTGGCGCCGGTAGTAGATGTTTGTCAAGTCGATATGTGCGCTGGCCTCCGCGTCATTCTGACCAGTGATGAGTATGAGCATAAAGAATGTCTCGATAATGCTGGGAGGCACGTTCGAAATCAACTGTCCAGTGAGACTCCACTTCATCGCGCTTGAAGCGACAAGACAACCAATGGTGAGGAAGAAGCCAGCGATAACCATTGTAAGATGGGAGCTGACGACATTCATCCAGCGGGAGACGCGCTGGCTCAGAGACGGGCGCTTGGTGCTTCCAGTTGAAGGGATAGCCACTGACAGTCCCGCGAAGAGTCCCAAGTCTCCCTTTTCCACAACCCGAATCTGACGATGGATGTACTGTTGCACCTTGCCTTGGATGTTGCGGAGGACGAAACTGTCGAACAGACCAACCAACCCTGCATACGTGCCGATGAGCAGCCACCAATTACTGTTAAAATGAAAAATAGGTCCGACAGCTGCCCAGGCGATGATTACCAGCACGAGGAAGATCATGCCGACCAAGGTGCCAATGACGTCGGCGTAGTAAAAGATCAACACCTGCAGGAAGTTCTCCTTGGGAGGCAACCCAACCTCCCTCTGGTTCGGCAGGTCATCCTCGCTGAGGCGACGAAGCTCCTTCTCGAGAGTCGCATCGAGTCGGAAGATGGCGTCCAGGCAGATATTCGTATGTTCGGCATAACATTCCCGCAGACAGGCCAGGAACGCAAATACCAGTACCATCAGCGCCGATGTCGCGTCGTTGATGTAGAGTTGCCACCGATTCGACCAACTGCAATGCGGGCCGAATCCCAGCCAGATGAAAATGCAGACCCAGTAAAGACCGCCGCTGACAACATGTCCGAACGTCTTGGCCGAGACGATGACGCACCGGGCAAAGAGAGACTGCGTGCGCCCCTGGTCCAGCGCTTCGAGAGGCTCAACATTGCACTTCTCGGAGACACGACGAATCCCTTCCGCTCCCAGCTTCTTCTTGACACTGGCGATCATGCGTTGATGACTGTTGCACCGAGACTGAATCTCAATTATGGCTTCGCGCTGCTCAGAGTACTCGCGGAGCAGCTGGCGCATGAGGAAAGAATCGAACACATAACATAAAATAGCTTGAACGTCGGAGATAGCAGCAACCCAGACGTCCGAGTTGCCGAAACGAATGCCCATCAAGGCCCACGTTAACAGGCCAGCGATGATGAATAGAAAGACTGGGGCCGACCCAGCCAGCCTGACTGACGCATCAAGCCAGCGGTCCACCAGTTTCGGGCTCGCCTTGACCCTGTACCCGGAGACATCTTCAGTAGTCACCACGATAGCGGTATCAACTTTTACATCCTTCCCATTTGTCACCCGCTGCGTCTCTGCCGCCCCCTCAAACTCGCATCGAAAGACAGGCCTGAAGTATTTCATCGTGGTCGACCAAAACAATCACTGCTGGATGTTAGATCCAATACGGAGCAATTGTTCGGGCCTTCAGGCTCATTGACCCGCAGGGTAGTTAAGGTGGACGAGTTGCGTTTGCAGACTCGCGAGAAGATTGCAGCCCAGCCAACGCGCCTGGGATCGAGGAGGAGATGATAGAAACAAGAGAGTCCATAGAGCGAGGATCAGCCATTCAGAGCCAAAGACCAGACACTTTGTGTCTTGGGATATTGCAAATTAGTGGGTGAGTGAAAGGAGGAGAAGAGAAGTGACGAGAGAAAGACGGAGGAAACAAGATTATATTCGATAAGGGAAAGTGCCTGTAAATGCCGACACCCAGACCAGGCAGTACACCGGCATGACGGGCAGCGCCATTATTCTTCCTCTTCCCACCAGCACCATCGTGTTTGTCTTGAGACGGTTCGCTTGCGTCTTTTTTGACTGGCCAATGAAAGGGAAAGATTGTTTCCCGGGTAAAAAGCTTAATTGTGCTCACGAGAAAAAAAAGTCCAACTTTAGCGGGGCTAGGCAGCAATCTAAATTTGCTCAATCATATCGCGGTGATATACGCTGAACCGCGTCGAAACAATGCTATTTCCACTCTGCCATTCAATGGAAAGGCGCAATGCAGAATAAGCAACCCTTAGAGGGAGGGAGTTCCTGACCCAGAAATGCCCTCCTCTCCAGTAGATACTAGTCTAGATAGATAACCCATCGTGCCCACAAAGCCCTTGCTCGAGTCCTAATTGGTTGATTTTTCACGCTCCCGTCGGTGGCAGTGCGTGTCCTGTGTTAGTATAGTAGTTTGTTAGTTATATAAGAGTAGAATGTGGTTGATATGTTCGAAAATTTGCTTACTATGGCTATACCAGACCGATCGAGGAAGCTTTCCTCAGCCATTTCTCTAGAGAGGTATAACACGTCGCATCGCTATGAATTCCTTTATAAGTTCTTAAAAAAACTGCCCACACCCCAACCCCAAAACCTTTCTGGTTTCTCTCTCATGTATGGTCCTGTAAGCCCTGCCAGTACGGGATTACACAAAAGCATCTCAAGAATTGTCTTCGCATTCATCAATCATCCCACCCAACAGCAATGACTACTGAGCCCCCACGACAGATTGCCTATGTCTAAGTAGCCTTGGCGGCACCTGACTTGAGAGCCCAGTATCTACTCTGATTCTGGTAGTCCGGCGATTCCGAACCTTCCTTTATACACCGGTTATTGTTGCATTTTGACCCGCTACAGAGGAGGAACCCACCATAGAGCGATAGGAAAGGCACTCCCATTCACGTCTGTCGGTACGGTTCTGTTTCCAGCCTTACGCCCGTGGTCAAGCAAGAACAGGATGCAGATATGCTGGAATTAACAGGAAATAGCATGTGAAAGCGCCCGTCCGTATGACCATAGCAAGGCCCTATAAGCCCTAAAAAGCAATATTTCCCTACCGGGGTCAAAAATTGCCTGTTAGATATAGTCTCGTGCCTCTATAATTGCCGCACAACAATTTGAAGAGAGGGCCATATAAGACCACTACGGACCAGATTAAGGTTTCGAGAACTAAATGTCTTGATAGGTTTCTATTAACAGATATTCATCTTGGTAAACTACCTTAGTGGACCAAAAAAAAAAAAAAAAAAAAAAAAAAAAAAAAAAAAAAAAAAAAAAAAAAAAAAAAAAAAAAAAAAAAAAAAAACGACTACGACCTAGGCCCCCGCTTTATGAACTGCATTTCATCGATCATATTTAGTCTGCCTTGCAAAGTCCATCTTTTGTTCATTTCCGAGCAGCCATCAAGCGGCTCACCATCAACATAATCCATCGCAATATACCTCATCATATCAAAATATTGACATATTGTCCGTGACTTGGAGAGACCAATGGACACAAGGAGCTTGAAAGTGCTATTCAACGAAGCATCTTCGCTTCACAAGGTACCATAATGCCATTGTCGGCCGCCTTTTACGACGTTATCCATGAAATGATCGCACTAGCGTTATTTGACTGGATCGACATTAACGAGGGGTTCCGTGGCAGCAAGGGCCGAGTGCCTCATCATCCAGAAGAAAATACCTTGCTTGAGACTTTACCGTGACCTATCCTAGGAAATTTCTGGCCCGCCCAAACAGCTTATATTTTTTTCGATGTGTTCTTATTGATGGTCATCAATTCATCTATATGCCCTTCCCTGGCTGCTTTCTAGCTCTCTACGAGTCCTCGGCTGTCCTCTTCACTCTCTTGAGCCAAGTTCCCAGAAGAAAACTGCCATCGTTCAAGTCCCTACCGTTTTCGAAAATTCTAGTAACTCAAACCAAAGTCATCCACGGGCTCGCTCCCGTCAGTATAGTTGATACGATATGGATCGGGCCGGTAATAGTTTGTTTCATAGCTGGCAACTCTCTGTCTATGGTTTTACGTCTCAAGGTGATAAGTAACCCCTTTTCTGGCGCGTCTTAGAGAGCTGGTTACTGGCCCCAGAGCTTGCATTAATAGCAATAGAGGCAGGCCGATGTTGCGGCTTGGTTTGCCAAGCCAAGGATATTGTGAAGCATAGAAGGGTCAGATAAGGTGCCGTAGAATACATACAGGCTGAGTGCGTGCACTATATACATCCTAATTAGGTGATGGTCTTTGGGGGTAGAAGAAATAGCCTGGAGGAGCAGGCCGCCACCTCATAATGAACGAGGAGACTTTCAATTTTGGATCTTCCAGAGCTGTGAGTATTCGTATATTATCGCACCTATCTGTATTTCACACACTACCAAATCATAAGATCATAAATATGTTCAAGGAAAAAACTGGCACATACGACCACAGGGTGTGGAAAATAGGGCTTCCCGTCCGCTCAGCCGTACTCAAGCCACACGCCGGGAGGTTAGTAGTTGGGTGGGTGACCACCAGCGAATCCCTTCTGTTGTATGTATAGATTTTTGGACTTTTTACATCTTTCTCTACTTATTAAAGCGTATCTAAATACTATTATAATGCCATATATGCGTTTCGTGCTGATGTAGTAATTGTTTCTGTCCCGGGGACGGAAATGTGGAGGATTGAAATAAATGGGTGGAGGATGAGAAATCAGAAAATAGCTGAAAAAGCTCTCATGAAGTTGTCAGTAAAGTGTCAGGAAAGCGCCAGGAAAATGGCAGGAAAATGGCAGGAAAAGTGTAGTGGAAATGCAGTGGAAATGCAGTGGAAATGTAGTGGAAATGCAGTGGAAATGTAGTGGAAATGTAGTGGAAATGTAGTGGAAATGTAGTGGAAATGTAGTGGAAATGCAGTGGAAATGAAGTGGAAATGTAGTGGAAATGTAGTGGAAATGTAGTGGAAATGTAGTGGAAATGTAGTGGAAATGTAGTGGAAATGTAGTGGAAATGTAGTGAAAGTGTTAGTAAGCTAAGTCCAGGTTGCCATATTGTAAATTAAACGATTACGACCAGCAAAATGTTCGCTGATTATAGCATACTTCTGGATAGTATCGCCATAGGCTGCACAATCGTAGTGTATTACTATGAATTGGACGAGTCTTAATCCCGTAGCTCCCAAAGCAGGTCATTCCCTATCTGCTAGCGTGTAGGAGAACTACAAATAATTGCTTATTAAGATGCTATGGGACAGCCAACTGTGATAGATTGGATGGTCATGAATGAGCTCCTGGTGCTAGACAACTGGCGGTGTGTGAAACCCGTCTCACTGACTAGAGCCTTGTCATTTTGAGTGGCTGTTGAACTTGAGGGAAACAAAACCCTGCGTTCAGAGTTCAACAAAAAGGATACTTTGTATTGAATTTTGTGGTAATAAAAGTACAACAAGGGTATGTGATGAGTAAAATTAACAATATGTATAATAGGAGCGAGTAAGTAAGCTGGAGTGAGCAGGAGTGAGCAGAAGTGAGCAGAAGTGAGCAGGAGTGAGCAGGAGTGAGCAGGAGTGAGCAGGAGTGAGCTGGTGTGAGCTGGAGTGAGCTGGTGTGAGCTGGAGTGAGCTGGTGTGAGCTGGTGTGAGCTGGTGTGAGCTGGTGTGAGCTGGTGTGAGCTGGTGTGAGCTGGTGTGAGTAGAAGCGAGTGGGTGCGAGTAGGTGTAACAGGGAAATTAAGGGAATTAGAAAAAGCGGGGAAGTTAAGAAAAATAAGAGGAAATAGGGAAATTGGGGAAATAGTGAAAATGGCAAAAAATGTCACATGATTTCTACGCACCTTCCTGTTCTGCATGGTTTTACCACCTGCATAGTATAGCTGGCTTCTAGTAGAGGACCTCCTCCGTTCTTACACCAAACTAATAATCATACAAGAACACTTCGTGTAGAGCACTGCCACAAAGTAGGCGAAACAGACGAAATAAATAATATGGTCAAAATAGACCAAATGGGCGTAATAGAGAAAGGAGAAATATCTAAGGTATATTTATGCTTAGATGCATGCAATGAGCGAGATAAATAGCAGCAACAACGGCGGTCAGTAGTAGAAGTGAGTGATCTACACATGCCTCCGAGCAGAGCTATGATCAGTAAGTACCGCATGTGCGAGCTCAGGACAGGTCTTCACCACGGGTTAGAATCGTGATGAACAAGTATACACTTAAGTATGAATGAGTAAAATATCAATGATCAATGATGTTCATGTTTTCAGTCCAATTTTCAGCTTATCATGTATTACATAGGACAACCCTTATCCCACTGACCTTCTACAACAACCCTATCTTCTCGCTAGCCCTTTCTTTCATATATCAAAGGATCCATTACAAAAACACGAAAATACTAATATACAATTGCGCTGTTGACCTAGAGTGGCGTCTTCCCGAGAACATACGACAACTCTCTCGCCCAAG
Source organism: Aspergillus welwitschiae (assembly GCF_003344945.1). Classification (NCBI taxonomy): domain Eukaryota; kingdom Fungi; phylum Ascomycota; class Eurotiomycetes; order Eurotiales; family Aspergillaceae; genus Aspergillus; species Aspergillus welwitschiae. The sequence goes on from NW_020798725.1 coordinate 7,036, forward strand.
GAGTAACCATACATTGCTTCCGAACACATATTAGATCTGGCCAAATTGGCGGCAAACATAGAAGCCCCAATAAGATCAGTTCAGACAGTGGCGGCACTGATAACAGATCACGGCTGTAGATGTATAACTAATACACTCGGATATTAATATGATATATGCCTAGATTGTATCGGTCGGGCTCACTCACGCCTCATGTATATCTACTCTTCCGGATTCCAAATGATGATGGCAGGGTAGTCACTCCGATGTCCGCGGCCAGGTCCTCACATCATGTCAACCTCCTCCAGAGTCACTTAACAGTTTAGGAGGGCATATATACCTCTGTGAATTCGATAAAGAAGATTAATCCGTGGATGTCTTCTTCTCATTGTATCGGCAACGATGATGATAATCAAAAGCATGATTGCAAAGCTGCCAGGTTCTTCGCCTGATAGCAAAGACCGGTTTGACGAGGTGCGTACGGAGAGAGTGAGAGGAATGCGAAATAATAGAGAACTACTAATTGAATGATGAATGATCTTGATGGTAGAATGGGGCAGTCAATGCTGGACAATGGTCCTTTATATAACTTTCAGAGTGGCTATGAGGAAGAAATTTCTAGTCAGATGAATAGATTCATAGCCCCGACTACAGCTAAGTCTTTCCATTATGCGTATGTCGGGTCCCATATCTGGACTGGAGGAATTGATAGGCATACGGTAAGCGAACGGTTTGTAAAGGATAAGATTGTGACCACAACCCTACCGCTCTCGAATTTCTTTCCCCTGGTACTTCTCGGGATGACTCGCTAGCGTCTGTGCGGACGTCTCGCACCCGACACAATGAGCTCTCAGGATGAGCTAGTTCAGGTACAGAGTATACCGCCAGACCGGAGACGGGGATCGGTTGGTATCGTCTCCACTCTACGTCGTGCCCAAAGCGCAGTCGAGATTGGCAGGGTGATACCGCGCGGCACTGAGAAAAATCGAGTTGTAGGAGGCGCTATTAACATTGTGCTCCAGCTATACCGTGCCGTAAAGCCTTCAAGAATTTCATCAACATGGCGGCGGGTCTTGATCACTTTCCACTAATGCGATTTGATCGCTCCAGTTTCCATTCTTCCAACCGGTGATGGGATTAATCTTGGAGTTACGTATAACTCATATCTACGTAAGTATCTACATCAAGATCAAAAAGCTTTAAATGTTATTTTTTCTTACAAAGGCCATCTTTTGGATTGGCAAAATCATCTATATGAAAGGCTTCGTCCACGATCACTTCAGAATGTTAGGCGGATTTACTATATCGTAAGGCAATTTCACCACGGCTCCTCCCGAAACGGGAATGTCCGCCCGTCTTCGGCTGTTTGAAATCCAGGAGTGCGCAAAATGGTAGCAAGTAACACCTGTGGTATACTGAAAAGATAGGGAGCTACAGTCCTGTGGAGACGTCGGGAAGCTTCGGCACTATCTAGCCATCACCGCAAGGCTGGCGGCTGGGAAAGTTTCCTAGGAAACGTCGCTATGGGAAACGCTCCGCCTCATTGATGAATCACGCTAACCTATGAGTCAACTTCATGGATTAACATCGTACATTACATATCAGCACAACCTGAGAAAGATAGGAGACGGAAGGCGTCATTGAACGATTCAGTCTGCCTACACCAGTTACGTACAATTACCTTTGTGGCTGCTCTAGACTTATGCATAAAGAGATAAGAGGAAAGCTAATTACTGCACATGGAATTTTTTCTGCAGCAGGCTTTAATGAGGAAGTGGAGAGAGCGGACCTCTGCCGGGTCTTTCGAAAGTACGACGTTACTGCAGATTGCATCAAGATGTGGATTTCGCCCTCGCGCGGCAGCACTCCGGATTCTCCATGAACCAGATGTGCAATGGAATTTCAGAGAAATTGTCAGGGTGCTGCTCAGCATTGTCTGAGCATAGCGTCGGAACTATGACCTACTTCCTTACATGATTTTCATTTGCAACAATGTCATTGTTTACTTCTTCTTCTTCTTCTTCTTTATAAGAAATAACAATGTGTCGAAAGATCCTTGAGAAAACCACTATTTGACCACTCACCGATCGAAAAAATAAAAGGAAAAAAATGAAAAAGTAAAGATATTGAATAAATGATAATTGAATAAATGGAAGAAAATAAAACAGCCTGATAGATCAACAAAAGTACATCGGGCATATTACGACTTTGAGCGGGGATGAATGAATGCAGATCACTTGAGCACCAGAAAAAGGGTTTGCGCAAACCCGGAGCTGTGAGCTGGGGTCGAATTTAGCTTGTGCGGAATGGAATGGTTCATCAACCAGCTGTGGCACGGGATTGTTCCTGAGCAATGGAGATTGCTTGATTGATCTTGCCTCCGGCTTTGCCAAGAATCCAAATTAAGTCGGTCCCATAATTTCTTATTTCGCAGATCAACGTGTCGAATATGTGTTCGTCCATAGAATGTCCCTACCTACTTACCAGTAGTGAGGGCTCCAGCCCCTTAACATCATTGGCTCTATTCACAGCCAACCAGCAGAAAACCCGAGCCCTGATTATGATTGGCCTTGGCCTTGGCCTTGCTTGCAGTAGACGAAAGGTTAATTTATTGCCCGACTGAATCTTTCTGCTAACCGCACCGGGGTCAACGGGGTCATCGACTGCCGCAGCACACTCTATGCGCTTTTCCTCATCGACAAGGTCGGTCGGAAAGGTTCGCTAATGTCCGGTGCCAAGGGGACCTGGACCTTGCCGGTGATCATGGATGCGATCATTAGAGTCTACGGGTCGGATCTGTTTCATTATTAATCTGCCAGCTGGGCGGAAATTGCATTTATTAAAGTCTACAATATTAACTTTCTGTACTCTTTTGGTTTATTTCTTTATTTCAATTATAGTTAGATCATGCTAATGATCATAGAGCTCTTATTGGATGATCCTGCCATCAGAGATTTCAATCTATCCATACGCTTTTCGTAAATGTCCCCTCCCTAGTAGGGAACATAACTCGTAGGTCATGTCATTTCTCGGTTTTATCGGCTCTTACACAGCTCAATTGATTCCCACTCTCCCTAAACATATTTCCCTAAGTCTTCTTCAATCCCCCCGAATCTCCCTAAATCCAAATAGAATCCGAATTCGAGTCTTCCCCAATCTAGCTAAACCCTCCGAATAGTCCCTCTGATATCCACCCCGGCTGTTCTATGAGAGATTTTACATTGGCAGAATGGAATTTCCTATTTGGGAGTATATCCAAGTTCTGTGCTACTTCCCTCATCTGGCTAGAGTCCCACCCTTTGCTTGGATTTCACTTGAGATCCCTTCGGAACATGGTCTGGAACTGTCCGAACCAGTCAGCTAATCATCCATTTTCGTTACGTTTCTAATCGCCCTCCCTATGATCGCTGCCGCCACCATTACTATCGCCTTTTCTCATCGCCTTTTCCTGGACCACCCCCGGGCCACCCCAGCCCCCCTGACTATCTCGGACGGTCTTGGATCACCATTTCCCCGTTCTATTTTCAAGTTTTTGTTCTTATTTTACTCCTCTTTTCTCTCCATACGGAACAGTTTCCGCTGATCGAAAGTAGATAATAGTTTCACGCCATGAATGTATCTAGTCATTGTCTAGTCATTGATTCTATCGCCAATTCAGACCAAACACAAATTCTAGCTTCTTTTAGTTAGCTTGCTAAATTTCTTCTGGTCATATGATAGTTGTTCTCTACGTATCAGTTGTGTTAATGGCTGCCTATGCGTATCTACTTTGCCTGGTCATGCCCGTTGGGGGCTGGGCCGCTAGACGCGACACACGCGTGATGAGCTGGACCCCCCTCGGACCCGGAGTTAGGGCCGCGCGAGGGAGCGAAATCCTTGTACCTGACCGGCGTAGAATTTTCTCTGCTGCTCCATACAATCAAACTCTATCCTACAGTCTCCACAACTTAGACAGTCCATCCACGCACACCTCACCTCCCATACAGCAAATCCCCCCGTTCCGCAATCGTCCTCTGACACTTGGCCAAAATCGCAGCCTGACGGCTGACCTCCGCCAAACTGCCCACGACTTTCTGATTCCCATCAACGAACCCATAAAGCGCATACGGAATGCCCACATCCCGACAGAACTCCAGCACGAGCTTCTGTGTCCTCCGCAGATTATGCCTCGGGACACGAGGGAACAGATGATGAATCGCCTGGAACTGCAGCCCACCGTGGATGAAATCCAACCACTCGGGACAATCAATGTCCATGGTTGTGCGGAGCATGCGCTGGGCGAAGGATTCACTGGGTCCGAGGTCCATCGTTGACATGGCGAAGTGGGAGAGAGTGAATTGCACGTGTAGCGGCATGGTGACCATATGGCTTATCATGACGAAGAGGAAGCGATCCCAGGCTGTCGGAATACTGCGGTATACGAGGCCGTAGCCGAACCAGAGCCAGAAGATGAGGTTGCCGACAATTTCGAAGTGGCGGTGCCACCAGGCTGGGCCTTTGCGGGGGCCTTGGCCCTGGATGAGGAAGATCCAGGATTGGACATAGAGGTTGAAGCGGCCGAACATGAGGACGGGGTAGTAGAGGTAGGCCTGGTAGGCGACGAGACGGCTGGCTGCGCGTGTGTAGGGCATGAGGCGCTCGTGGTAGCTGGAGAAGAGGTTTCCGAGGAAGCGGTGGTTGACGGCGAAGAAGGGGAGGTGTTGGTTGTCTGGGTCGTGTTCGGGGGCGTTCGTTACGATGTGGTGGACGTTGTGGGTGCGTTTCCACCAGCCCAAGGAGAGGCCGCCGATGGGGGCGGCGATTATCATGCCGATGAGGCTGTCGATGGTGAAGTTGTGGGTGATGGCTATGTGGGCAGCGTCGTGGGCGGAGAATACAAGTTGAGACCAGAAGAAGCCAAGGAATATGGCGCTGGTGCAGTACCAGCCATGGTGGAGGAAGAAAAGCATGGTGCTGAAGATTAGTGAGCAGCGTGCGAATTCTTTGGCGTAGGCTATGTAGTTGCAATTGTAGAGGCCCTCGGCTTGGATTTGGTCGTGGAGACGTTGGTACTTCTTTATGATGTCGCCTTGGGTTGCTTCGTCAAGGGATGGGTAGCGGGTTAGGGTGAGGCTGATTTCTTCCTTGGTTTGACTGTCTAGAAAGGTCATTGCTTCTTTGGTGTTGAGCTCGGTTGCTGCTTGGTGCACTGGATTGAGGCGGCCGTCTTCATTGTTGTTCGGTGAGTTCTCGTCCGTAACAGATGAACTGTGTGCATTTTGCTTGGTGTTGGGAGGTGCCTCCTTGTCCGGATACGGTCTGAACTGTCCACCCTGGATGGGAGGCACAAAGTTCCGCCATCGCCCCTCAACCCGGCCGATCTGGTACCGATCGGCCATTTTGATAGTCTCCTCTGAGTGGAATCTGCCCCACAAGTTAGTTTGAGCTACCTTTCCAAGTCACTGAACATGTGCATACACGGTGAATTCATCTGTTGCGTCCTTGCCGACCATGTGTTGGATAGTTTTGTGACCTCCCGGATGGTATGGGATCCATGAATCGACACGTAGCACTTTCTGATCGACAATCACAATGGATTGTCCTGCAGCAATCAGGCCCTCGATTTCTCGAGATGAGAGGATCTGGTCTTTTCGGGACTGGGCCATTTTGCTGGATTCTGGTTGAAATGCAAGTATGTGCCACCGGTAAGCAGGGAACATCCTCCCAGTGGTAGGCAGAAACATTGGCGAATGGGGGAAATAAGTAAACCGGGTGGGTTTATGGGACTGTGCGGCTCGGGATTCGGGAGGCAGACGACGCGTGGTGGATCAGGATCCCGCAATTGTCAGATTTTAGTCCCGGAGGGTCAGACGATTTGCGGCTTTCCTAGGATTGCTACTGGTTTTTGATCTCTAATTTAGGTGGGTTTCTCTGATTTCTCATGGGCTATCCTGTATCTAGTATGCTAAGATGGTTTAGCTTACTCGTAAATTCGCTGATTTGGGAGATTACTTGTGTTACTTAGGGTATCTCTAGCCATTCGCTATATCCGTTATGCCGAACTCCCTTGGAGTTAGGATTTGCTTTTGATGTCGCAAGACACTATACAGGCTTGCATACTTATACAGAGAGTTGCCGATATTCAAAGCAGCTGAGAATATGTTAAACTGTATACAATTTATATTAGCCTCCGGAAAGAGTCACATTCCTTCTAGGCTAAGGAAGCAAAGCTTTTCTACCACTCTCACAGCTACCCACAATGCGGGGATTTTATGGTATCAGCGATGGTGATATTTGCCTGCTACAGAGGGTGGCAAATCAAAGGGTGGAATAGATTGCCGATCAATTCATTTGAGTCACTATCAAACCCTAGTAAACTTGAGCTACGAAGGATTTTACAAAATTCTTTGGTGCCACAGAAATTACCGAATAGAGGATAGTGGAATACCGCCATCCTTGCCGATCTCTACTACAGCCACATTGGCCTGGCCCTCTTTCACTTGACGAACATTCCTAGTAAATTATTCAAACTAACCTGACATTCAATGTTCGGAAGTCCCAATCAAATTCGTGATCACATCACCACTGTCTCAAAACAGAATCAAATGGCACAATGCAACAACAATCAAGCTAAGATCGACCAAACTGTCAAAGTCTGTGTCTGACAATCTCACCAGTTACAGCCACCTCACACTCAATCAAGCTCTCCGACCACCGTTCCGCCGTCCAGATGTTCAAAATGCAATATCCCGCCTTCCCCAATAGCCGCCGCCACTGAGATTCCGTTCGCTCCATCCCCGCAAAGGCCGCCATTAAGGTCATGTCGAGCGATGTCGTCTGCCAGTGTGCCCCCTGCTCAGCCACGACATACTCATTTATGAGGAGCCGGCTAATTCCGGGGATCATGGCAGGTTTGAGCTGGTCGAGGATTCGATGGCAAGGCTCGTCCGGCCAATCGTGAAGGATGGAGTGGAGGAAGTACGCACGAGCACCTGTTTCACTTAGTTTTGCAATTAAAGGAACAAGGCATTGGCAGAAGTAGAAAGAGGAATGGAGATACCTTTGACTGGCTGCTCCGTGAAAAAGTCATGTGCCATGCACTCGATCGAGGGATGCAAGCCGGTAGCCTCAGCCAGAACCGCAGGCTGGTCCTGCAGAATTAACCTTCCTGGAAGGTTTGGCCACTTGGTGCAGAGTTCATTCAGATCATGACCTTTCCCACCACCCACATCAACTAGCAACACGTCATTATTGCCTGTCGGAAACTGGTGCAGTAGTCGATCAACCGGGTAGAAACCCGGATCCATCCAGCTAGCGTGGCCTTGATGGTAGACCGACATAAGATTGTTGAACTGCGTGTTGAGGGCGGGATTGTGGGCGAGATGTTCGAAAAATGCATCTGTAGTGTTAAAGGCCATTTGAAGGGGACAATGGCGACCGTCGGTGGGATTCTGATAGTGGTTTTGGCGAAGGAACTTGGGAATCGTAAGATTTGGAGGGTACATGGATCCAATACTGTTGTTTTCATCAGCTACAGTACAGATTGGAAGGACCGTAAAATAACTGACGCTGCTGGGAAGGAGTCGGAGTACTTGGTATGGGCGAGCGTGAAAGAAAAGCCATTGGTAGTATACTCGCCGGTTTTCGTCTCAATAACGACATTGATGGCTCCCAGGTGTCTCATAATGCGCTCTGTAATAATGTTACCTCTAATTGAAGTGTCTAAAACGCTGGTCACGTACGAATCAGGACGAGGTCGGCCCCGGTGGCGCTTGCCAGTTCCTGGACGGACTTGGGCTGGCCAGCTTCAGCCAGCAGGCGAAAGATGCCCAGGTCAATGGCTGTCTCGATGGCAGCCCATCCGGTAGACTGTGAAGATGTTCAAATAATTTGCTTAGATGAACAGAGGAACTTAAAGCTTACACTTCGTAGGAAGTACCGCCATATCGTCTCTCGTGGAGTTTCGACCGCAGCTAGCAACGATTCCGCAGCATCCACCAGTTTCAGCCGAGCACCGGATTGCCTCAAAGTAAATGCTAGGCCAAAGCTGTTGATCTGCGAGATCAGGTTGGGAACTTGGTCCGGGGTATTAGGAGCGACTGCGATGCGGTCGACCTCGGCCATCCTCTTGTCGTCTTCGTGCAAGCTCATATCTGTATTATAGTAGTCGAATGTAGAAGGCTAAGGGAGGTGAAGGAATAATAAGAGTGTGAGTTAGTATACAACTAAATAGGAATATGAAGATGTACTTCAAAACATATACGAGGCGATGGCCTGCAGTGTAACAGAACAGAGTTATAGACCCCGCTCCTCTACAGCGTCAGATGCTCCGCTGACATGACGTGTTGAATAAGTCAGATAAATTATGATAATCATAATCAACCTGGTAAAAGTGATAGACAACAGCGGATGGCTAAATAGTTTTTCTGCAGAAGAAAGGTCAACATAAGAGTCATTATAGGCATCACTGCACAATAGATCTTCTTGTCATTGCTCCCACTATAGAATTTAGTATTCCCTTCGCTTTATACCTGATGAACACAAGATATGCGGACATGCATATTCCCTGCGGAAACCTTTGCATACTAATTTCTGAATGTGCAGATGACACTTTCAGGAACATGTTAGACAACCAACCCTTTACTAAATACTGTGTAACATACCCCTGTTTACATAGAATTGACAATGATGGGTCTTCATGTCTCCTATTTGTTATCCGAGATTTCCCACTTATCTTTTGCTCATGATACCAATCTGTTGCCAGTTCTGTGGGCGCGAATACTACTCATACAACTGTAGGCATTCCCCCTGGCTTAACCGTATACCTGATTAGTATATATTCAACTGCCTCAGTAGAATTGTTGCCAATGATTATTATTTATGAACATCTTCAGAGAGTAATATATAACAAGTACTTCATAACAACTCTACAATGAGAACATACGACAAGGCTGGCTGAACGATGAGTCTCCTGTAGCTAAACTATATAAGAGAAATAAACTTTCTAAGTCAGGCTCTTGGCTGTTTCAAACTTTCCAGTAAGTAGAATAACTTCCCTATAAAGGTCCGATTTCCCGGTATCACAAGGTGTAATATTCTAGTAAGAGTCACAGGGAATGGCAGTTCTTAGAAAAACATCTAGAGCAAGGTAGTCATCAATGAGCTCTTCTCTGATTGTGAGTAAGGATACACTTATTATATAATTACCATTGCTTTTGAGAGAGTTCGCCATTATTCTCGATACGTTGGGATATTTGAAGTTCGCATTTATGACACCTATTCCTGATAAAGTATCGTGATTGGACTATCTACTGCAACATTACACTCGTCAAATCCTGAAGTAGCTGATTGATCTACGACTTTGGGAGAATAATGCATTCCTAGGGACATGTGCACTGCATTTGGTTGACTTGTCTGTGCCTAGTAATAATTCTACTACGAAATTTTTATTATTTGTTACCTTCTTGTCTATTAGTTTCCTTATATATCATATTTCACCTGGACCTTTGCCGCAAAGATAAAGGATCGGGAAGACGACAACACTGAAGGGGATCAGGGCAGAAAGGAAAGCTACCTACATTCCTTACATAAAAGGAACATATTAACAGTCGCAAAGTATCAGCTCTCTGGATGCACCTTACAAAAGTTCACGATCAAGATGCGAGTAGAGAGATCCCTCTCACAGACACTGGTGGCTGTACCTACTGCTGAACCAACCCCGTAATCCTCGCCTTGACACACAAATTCCCCTTCTCAGGATACGGGGTCCCAAAGTCACGCGCGAATTCAATAGTCTCTCTAGGTGTATCAGCCAGCTCCATATCAAACATGCGCATAAGTGTGGCAATAACAATGAAAAGCTCCGCATAAGCCAGCCTATACATGGCATTTAGCTACCAAACAACCGTCTTATCTCAGAAGGTATTGACTTACTGCATGCCAAGGCAAATCCGAGAACCCTTGGAAAAGTTCACCAGATACCGATCCAATCGCTCTCCCTTTTCAGCAGCTCGGATCCAGCGTTCGGGGTCAAAATCACGAGGGTTGGGAAAGATGAAGGGATCCATAAGAATGAAGACGTGGCTTGAACTGAAGAGACTCTGTTTGTGTGATAATTAGTGGTCTGGTACGGGTTGTTCTGGGGAAGATAGTACGTACACCAGGGGGAATAACATGTTCCTTGTAGACCAGTGCCTCTGTAGGGGCTACTCGAGGCATTCTGGACGATACGCCTGTTGAAAGACGCATGGACTCATTGATGACACCGGACTGTATTTAGCAAGGATTAGCGTCCAGTGTCGACCAAGGGACTCGGAAAAGGACATGATACTCACCAGATAGGGCAGCTTCTCCAGCTCCGTGCGACCCACCCGCGTATCCGGTGTAGGCATCACGGTCTTAAGTTCCTCTCTTAATTTGAGCCGAATATCATCCCTCGTAAGCAAGTGATAGGTCCCGACAGAAAGCGATCGCGCTGTGGTTTCCGTTCCCGCGATGGCTAGAGCAAGCCCCTCGTTCATAAGCCGTACAGGCGTCCGCATATGTGCTGGCATGTGAGGCCCGGCAATGGCATCCAGGATGGCGCCCCTGCTGTTACTGACCTTTTCATCTTGCTGCACGGAAGTCTGGTTCCTCTCTAGGGCGGCCACACTTCGTGCATACAAATCCTCTCGCTCCTTCACTAATGTCACTGCAGGCTCACTTACCAGGCGCAGTAACCCAAGCGGCATTACGCCCATGATGACCTTGATGAAGGGAAAGAAATTGAGAATATGAATCCCTCTGAAGAATGCGTTGGAGGCATCCCGTACGCTCTCATTAAATCCTTCTGCGTCAAGGTTGCCCGGGTTAAACCCAAAGGCATACTGGTAGATAACGTCTGCGGTTAGGCCTGCAAATCCGGCGTCCAAGTTGACTACGTTGTTGCTCTGGTATGCCTCTTTGTAGGTTTTAATAATCTTGTCCAAGCTATCGTGGATGAGGTACTCAATATTGGAGATGGCCTGCTTCGAGAAAAACTTATCCAGATGAGAGCGACGCTGACGATGCGTTTCAGGTGTGATGCTCGAGAAAACGGCGCCGTCCAGGTCAAACTGGGCTATTTGGACAGGGTCTTTCTCTCGACGGCGAGCACGGGAAGTGTAGATCTCTTCGTAGTAATCTGGGTCATTGATGTGGACTTCATCGGGGTTGATGCGAATGACGGGGCCTGAGTGAAGACATGATCATTAAAGAGAGGTTAATAGGGATAAAGTGGCAACACGTACCGTAGATCTTGTGCAGGCGCTCAATTTCCCAGACAAATTTTCCACCTTTGATAACATTGTAGTAGAACTCGTAACCGTAGGTGATGGCTGCTAACTTGGGGCCAGGGATTTTGTGAAGGGGATGGAAATACAACAGATAAACACTGCGGAAGACATAGTAGGCTAATAGGCCTATACCTAGCCATGCGTATACAAACATGGTGGTGGTTGAGGAGATGGAGGGGGTTTGATCGGGGTCGATTACAATGTCAGAATCTCACTCGGGACACGGGATTGAGACAAGCCTTAAGAGAAGGCTATAAAGAATGGGAGCCCCCCGACTCTTGGACAGCTGTTTGAATCAGTCTGCCGTCCCAGAGTGGACGTCATGAGTCGCTTATGCAGAGCATCTGCAACTTGATTGATAGCGCACGAACCATCTGTGCCGCCGTTGCGGGTCCAACTCCTCTTCCCCGCCCGTCTGGTGGATAGAAGACGCTTGAACAGCCAGCCACGATCAGAGGTATTATTGCTAAGTGGCACATCTGGAAGATTGTCACGTCGTTGGTCCACTTCCTATCTTGTTTAGGCAGCGGACTACAAAAGTACTATGCAGGGCCGGGCCGTCAGGCTTAACCCGTCCCAGGAAAGACTGAGATATTCCCCGAACCCAATGAACAGTTGGCAATTTCGAAGACAGTTATATGGCAAAGTAGCAAGTCCCGAAATTGGACTCCTGTGGGGTCGTGCACACCAAGACAAGATGTCCGCTTATCTGCCTTCCAAGTCGTTCGGTTCAGTTCCCTTCGGCCGTGGCTCGTCCATCTCCAGCTCCCGTCCGCCCAATGTTGCGCTTGTGTGCTGCTTATGAACGCATACTGCCGTTCAAACGTCCTGTATTGCAATGGCAAAGGTAACAATGTAGCTTCCTGCAGATAAATAGCTGTCAAAGGCATGGCACCGGTCGGCATCCTCTAGGTCAGCTTGTACCCGTCCACTGATTGAGAAGCCAGCTGCTACTACCCTGGTGGAGCCCATTGAACACCAGTAATATCTCCGGAATAAATCCGAAACTGCATCGGAAAGAAGGAAGGTTGAAGCATGGGAGAGACAGGGAAATCAAAAAGGCTAGTGACCACGTTGAATATGAGCCAACGTGCATTACAATACACCATTAGATGTGTTCCAGTTTACGGCATCATGTCTCTATAAACTGCACCAGGGTAAACCAAACGACCTAGAAGATAGGATCAATTTAGATACAAATGTCACTTAGTCCGTTCCTGGAATGAAACCAGGCCTTTCTACAAAAATTTGTTATCAGTCATTCTTGGACTGCTCGGCTGCTCTTGATAGTGTAGCTTTCTGTCAGAGGTAATACAGCGCAAGTCTATTAACTGCAGCCGACATTAAAACGGTCTTGTTGAATATGGGAATGTTAATATAAGCTTCAATATTTGAAATTCCTGCACATTCAGGACGAGATACCACATGTTCATCAGAGATCTGAGAAGAGAGAGGAATAATAACGGCTGGAATGCGACTCCTCCACTATGTTGACGGATCCCGCTGATAATGTTATGCATTAATTAAATTCTAGGCGCTGTGACACTAAGAGGGGAGAGAAAAGATAAAGACAAATAATCCATAAAGTTCTTGCCCCGCATATAGATTCTATACCGTTGGCATTCTTCAGAATGGACTGTAGGAACCCGTCAAATTGAGGAATGCAAGGAATGCTAGGATCTCACAATTACAGAGTCTGTGAAATAGCAACCAGTTTAACAGTCATGATTTAGCTTGGTAGCCTTGCCTGGCAGTTATCGGGCATGTCATGAATCTGCGCTTCGAGCAGGCCCACGCGTGGGTATATCACTGCAGGATTCACTGATGCACTTATTCATCTACAATGACGGCATTCTGCTTCATCTTCAGTGTCATAACAAACGAACTCCTGAATATGATAAGTATCCCCGCTTGACATAATTTACATCAAGCTTTATTATAATGAGACGGTGTAGCCTTCTGATGATTGACCTGCGCTATTCTTTTCGAGTTGCTCTTCCCTCAACTCGTCCAGTTTTCCGTTGGTATCAACAGCCGCCTCGACGGTTCAATGTGGCCATCAGAACCGCTGAGACCTCTACCACCCACGACACTCACGTCTTTCAATATCAGCCTATCGAGGATGTTGAAAAGCTAGAGAGGTACAGAAGAGGAGGGTAACATCCAATGTTCGTCGGAGACGTGCTGAATAATCGCGACAAAGTGATAGACAAGCTGGGACATGGGGCGTTCTCTACAATCTGGCTTTCACGAGATGAGCGAAAGACAGCCTACGTGGCCGTCAAGGTTAGTACTGAAGATGCTTCCACTCACGATGCAAATATATTGCGTATGCTCAAAGATTGCTGCCTGGCTCATACCAACGATCGTCCTGTCGTCCCTTGATCCCCGTTATCCTGGACAGTTTCGAAATCGAGGGCCCAAATGGGCATCATCAATGCATTGTCACAGCACCCGCTAAGAGCAGTGTATCTGCAGCATTATTCTACTGCTACTCTCACATAGAAACGGCTCATGTTTCAGCTGCCAAACTTGCTCTGGCTGTTGCATATGTTCATGCTCAAGGCTATGTCCATGGAGGTAAGTGAGAAAATATCCATTCCAAATGATTTTTAGTATACGAGAGAGGAGCTATGCCATGAAAGGACTGCTAAAGATACACACCAGATATTCATCTCAGAAACATCCTGATACCCTTACCTACTAACAGTAACAAGCTTTCAATCGAGGATTTCTATGAACAGTTTGGTAAGCTTTAGATGGGACCAGTTGTGCGACTGGGCGGACAGCCTTTCCCTCCTGGCGTTCTTACTAGTGGGACGATGTCGACCTAATTAGGGAAATCGAGCAAACGACATCCCGCCGGATGAAGCCCAGCTCCTCAGCGACTTTGGTGAGAGCTTCTCCTCTTCCGACCATGAGCAGCGACGACGCGGGCAGAACTATCCCTCGCCGCTTCCAGTCGTACCGCCTGAAGCCTACTTTGAACCCGACAACCTCTTTCATTCCCCTCGGACATCCGGAGTCTTGCATGTGCCATGTATTCCATGTTTGGCTTGCAGTGGCTGTTCGATGCCACACTCGCCACTCGGCATGACATAGCCTCTCAACAAGTAGATGTCATCGGAGAGATCCCATCTGTATGGTGGAATACGTGGAAGAAGTGCCATAAGTACTTTGAAGACATCAAAAGGCCTTAGGTAAATCGTTTTGTGTTCCCATCTCTTGAGCAGAATTTTGAGGAGGATATACAGGCAACACAACAAAGAGCGAATATGTCTTCATTCGATAAGGAGGAGAAGATAGTCATTTTAAGCATGCTTCGCTCGATGCTAGCAATGAACCTGAGAAGTGGGCAACAGCGACAGATATACTGAGCTCTGACTGGATAGTGAACTGTGATTGCCGGCTGTGAAGAGGGCCTGTAATGACCGGCAAACTGGCTGATGCAAGGTCCTCTTCATATTCCTAGCATCGACACTATGACTATCTCTCCATTAGTCTGAATCTCCGCTATAGTCGTTTGACATTCAACAGTCCTGGGAGCATGCAGTGATATGATTTTCTCATGAGTTATTTTATTTCTGTAGCTTTTTCTTTTATCGGATTGCCTTCAGCGTAGTATCGAAATTAATCATGTGATGGCAAAGAAAGTATATGTGAAAAGTTAGACTTGTCAATCAAACCCCAAGACTAAGGGACAGACTAGACATTAACCTTGATTGTGAACGTTGAGAATGTAATTGGCAGCACCGCCTAGTAATCCAATCTAATTTGTCGCCCCTCAGCTTCCATGGACTGGCCACAGTGGAAAGCCACGAGAAGTTGGGACGGGCTGGCCGAGGGACTAAAACGGTCTAGAAGCCAACTCTGAAACAGCCGACAAAGTGACCTGTCATCTTTGCTCCGGTACCAGTGTTCAGATGCGTGTTACTGCAAACCGTTCTCCGATGTGAAAACTCCGATCTCTCGCAGACTAATTTGCACTGCCGGCTATTGATTCTCCGTCTTTGCTGTAATATGTAAGACTATGTCTGTACAAATGTTGGGGTGGTCCAAGTGATGTGGAGCCGAGGTGTATTCCGACTCTACATCTTATCATAGTCATACCACAAATGCAGCCGAATCTAACGCCTCAACTCCCACACACTAATCGCAATATTGACTAGTCCAGGGGCAGCCGTCTGACGGGCTGACAGGTGTGCATACATGGTTTCAGTGAGATTGATTGTAGCAGATTTCAGGGGCGAGAAGTGGCACTGAACGGCAAATCAGCCTTACATCCTTACAAGGTTCACTTTTCGATAAAAACTCGACAATGCCAGAAGGGGTATAGTAAGCGACCGCGTAATTAACTAATTGCACTAAGATCCAGCCACACCATCAGAACCACATCCCCGATATTTTGGTTAGTTTTGTGCCTGAATGAAATGTAAGGAATGGGTCAATTGGTAACCAGGGAAAAGAGTCAGCCAAGTTGAAAGGATGACAAGGAACTGGCTGGAACCCCCTGAATGGATTGACTGGTTCCAACGGTCGCGGGCCGTGGAAAGTGCGAGAGGAAGAGAGACAGAGACACAGAGAGAGACAGCCATGCCCTAGACTGGGCCCAAAGGAGGCAATAGGGCTTTGCCGGTATGGCTGTGTGACGCTCCGCGTAACGTGACCGCCACCCTGACTAGTAATCAGACACTGGAGTATCTACACACAACATACACACCCAATACTCAATTCAACTTCCCAATCCAAAACTAGTGCCATGGACTAAAATTCACACCAGTGGGGGCTGTCTTTACCCTTCAGAATTCAGATCGATCGCCTTCAGGGACGCTGATAGGGCTTAGAGGACCTATAGCGTTACCTATTATATCATGGCGACGAACATGGGCAGCGTTAGCAGTCGCCAGTCCGACAACAACTATGGGCCCGGGGAATGATCGGCGGATTCCAGCCAGGCCAGCCCCCAAAAACGAGGATGACTCCATTATTGCACGCCGGTGACTTCAGCCAGACTGAAACATGCTCGCGTGGGTTGCTCCCCTCGATTTTCCGTCTGCTTCTGACACTCGCGTCTTTGACATTCCTTCGCCTGGCTTGTCGTGGTCTCTCTCGCTTTCATCGGGCTTCGGCCTCCCCCCCCTTGACAGCGCTCTACGCATTTCATTTCCGATGCGTTTCCCTCTCGTTCCTTTTCTTTTTCTTTCTCTTTTCTCAACTATTCCCGATCCTCTGAAAAGAATATACGTCCGTTCACTGCTGCACTAATTCACCCACTAACGTCTCAAGTCCTGGTCCAGTCCATGCGGTTTTACTTTCGTTCGACCCACCCGCTCTCCACACGAACCGGTGGACTCCAACACTCATTCACCCAGTGATTGTCAGATCCTGCCTGGACTGTGCAAAGCGATCTTACGTCCCTGGGAGTTCAGCCGACCAATTGCGACATCGCTCGCTAATTGGAGCTGCAGGGCAGCTTCTGGCCTCTTTTTTAGACCGTCTCTTTCCCTAAACCATTCCCAATGCCATTTTCAAAATTCATGTCCGGCAGACCTGGTATCACGGAGAAGCGGCTGTCGGCTCATCGCTTCCAGCAGCTTCCCGACATGGCCCCGGATAATATGATGAATCCCAACGACGTCACTATCGACATCCCATTGAACCCGGTTCCCAGTCGGAATCAGACCGGCGCTCGCAAGACAAGTAGCAATGTGGGAGGCTCGCCGAATCCGTATCAACCACCCGGCGATGACAAAGGCATTGACGGTGAGAAGGAGGGGTTGGTCGCGCCAAATCCTGGCATGCGCCGACGCATCGACGAAAGCACTGGACGTTCACTAGAAGACCCCGAGGATGGCACCGTCACTCGCATGGGCCGCATCTACCAGGCCATCCTTAATTACTCTGTCCTCACCCGCTACTTCATCTATGTGGCCCCGCTCGCAATTCTACTCGCCATCCCGATCATCGTGGGAGCAACGGTCGCGCAGGACGCGACTATCGGGGGAGTTACTCTGCCTTGGTTCTGGTTCTGGATTGAGATCGTCTGGATCAGTCTGTGGTTGTGCAAACTTGCAGCCAAACTCTTGCCGTACATCTTCCAAACCCTCATCGGGTTTGTGAGTTCAGGAACTCGGAAATATGCTCTCATTCTACGCAAACTGGAAATGCCAATTGCAACCGTGCTGTGGTGCGTGGTGTGCTTGGTCACCTTTTTGCCTGTAAGTCTCGCTTGATCTTCCTGATACGTGCCCCCGACTAATTTCCATCTAGGTCATGACACAAAATCCCCATCAGAAAGCCAAGGGGGATACCTCTACCAAATCCTGGGAGAAGTCTATCAAGAACATCCTGTTTGCTCTCTTTGTCTGCAGCTTGATTTTCCTGGCCGAGAAAACCATGGTTCATCTCATCTCGATCAGCTACCACCGCAAGCAGTTCGATGCCCGCATCAAAGAATCGAAGCGCAATGTGTATCTAGTGGCTCTGTTGTTCGACGCCTCGCGCCACATGTTCCCCATGTACTGCAAAGAGTTCCAAGAGGAAGACGCTGCCATTTCCGACTCCATTCTTCGCTCCGCCGCCATCAAGACCCGCACTGGTAGCTCATCAGCGCCTTTGCGCCTTATCCGGGGCGTGGGTCAAAATGTCCACCAGTTCGGTAACAAGGTTACGGCGGCTTTCGGCGACGTGGCACATGAATTGACTGGCAAGCAAGTTTTCAACCCCACCTCCACTCGGTCCGTCGTCACCCAGGCTCTGGAACACAGACGGACGTCGGAGGCGCTAGCCCGAAGAATTTGGATGTCTTTCGTCATTGAAGGCCGTGATGCTCTGTACTTTGACGATATCTGTGAGGTCCTAGGAGCTGGCATGGAGGCGGAGGCCGAGGAATGTTTCCACATGCTGGATCGCGACGGCAACGGGGACATCAGCTTGGAGGAGATGATCTTGGCCATCGGGGAAGTCCGCCGCTTGAGAAAGTCCCTGAACAACAGTCTCCACGATGTTGACCAGGCAATCCACGTTCTGGACAACCTCTTGCTGACCGTGGCGGGTATCATCGCTATTCTGGTCTTTGTGTCTTTCGTAACCAGTGGCTTCGGTACCGTTATCGCGGCGGGTGCCACTTCCCTGCTTTCTCTGAGTTTCGTCTTCTCGACCACCGCACAGGAAGTGCTGGGTTCGTGTATCTTCCTCTTCGTCAAGCATCCCTTTGACGTGGGCGACCGTGTAGAAATCAGCGACAAGCCGTACTTTGTCGAGCGCATCTCCTTGCTCTTCACCGTGTTCCGGAACGTCAACGACCACCGCATCACGCAGGTTCCGAACGTCGTCCTCAACACTCTATGGATTGACAACTTCACCCGTGCCAATGCCATGCATGAGCGCCTCACCGTCCCCGTCAGCTTCGAGACCACCTTCTCCAACGTCCAGCTTCTCCAAGAGGAGATGGAGAGCTTCGTACGCGACAAGGACAACTGCCGCGACTTCCAACCAGAGGTCACCATTGATGTGGTGGGCCTGGGCGACATGGACAAGATGGAGCTGAGTGTCTTGATTTGCCACAAATCCAACTGGTCGAACGAAGCTGTCCGTGCTGCTCGTCGCTCGAAGTTCATGTGCGCATTGATTTCTGCTGTGCGCAAGGTCCCTATTCGCGCTCCAGGCGCCAGCGACGACGCCGATGATGACAAAACCGAGAAGGATGACAACAAGTCGGATGCCGGACACGACCAAACCCTACCCGTCCGCCAGGTCTCCATCGCCAGCGAAGGCATGCGACGGGCTAACACTACGGCTGGCGTCTCTTACACCGAATCCCGCTCGACTGGCTTCGACCTCGGCAACTCTCCGCAGTCACTGCAGCGTCGTGGCATGGGCGCCTCCAGCTCCTACAGTGAAGGTCTCACCGCAGAGCACGCAGCCCGGTCGCAGGACGGCTCCCGCGACGGTCATGAAGTCGACCACTACCAGACACCCGTGGGATCTCCCGGTCAGGAGCGCCAACTCAACGTGACCTACGGACTCATGACTCGCGAACCGTCAACGGGTCGTCGCAAGGAGGGCCGTAGCTCGTACGTCGAGCCTGAACCCGAGCCCCAGCCCGTGGTTGCCCCTCGAGGCGATGTCCCGGTACTCTCGGAGCCAGTTCCTCCCCGTCATCGCCAGGAGGCGCAGCCCACGCTGCCCCAGGTCGCAGTACCCCAGCCTCTCGCGGGGGCCGCAGTGTCCCAGCCGCCTCAGCAGCCGCCCGAGTATTACAACTACCCGGGGCAGTACTACGACCCATCGGAGGACCCATACGACCCGAACCAGCCGTTCGAGCTTCCGTCGATGCACGAGCAGACGCCAGACGGACGCGAGCACCCCTCGACGCACCTGACAGAAACCGAGCCAGGACGGTATGTGCCACGACGGCCGTACGAGGGAGCGGGTAACCAGTAGCCATGAGTGATGATGATTTCTTCTTTCTCCTTTTTGCCAAAAACCCGGGACTTAAGACTGTTGCATATGATGTATTATTATTATTTTATGAGTGGACTGATCTATTAGCATGTAATTCGCAATGATATCGTACATTTGATCCCATATTATACAGCATTTAGCATCCCATGATCATGATGATATAAGTAGTTCACCGAGATAAGGCATGGGAAAAGACTACTAAAACTTCGTCTCCTTCCACGGATACCCAACCGTATCATCCTTCCTCACCCAAATCTTCGTCTTCCGTTTATTCACCACATGCTCCACAAACGCCTCCCGCGTATACTGCGCCTTGAACTTCCGAATCCACCTGGGATCCCACAATTCGCTCGCAATCCCCAGATCCTTACAACACCGCACCAATGCATTCGACCGACATCCCTCCGTAGCAGTCGGGATTCCATCGGGAGAGAAGTAATCCTGTTCGCCGCGCGCAACTGAAACCAACCTAGACGCAACACACAAGTAGTCAGCTTAATTCATCCACACATCACACCCTAACACACCCCTAAGGAAGAGGGTATACTAACCGCCCATTACAAACAAGCGCATACTCCCGCGTCACCATCTTGGGCGTAACAATGCTCTCACTCCTAGGCACCAGACCCCATCCACCGGGTCCGAACGCCTTATTCAGTATCCGTCGGTACTTGATCTCGGGGAGGTAGAGGATTCCGTCGGGCTTGATTTCGACTTCTTCCGGGTCGGTCGGGGCGAGGAGGATGTCGGCGCATTCTTTGGGGAAGGGCGTCGCGCTGAGCCCGTGGAAGGAGCGCGTCCAGTCGATGCGGTCTTCTGTTGGGTTTGCGGGGGAGGGTGGGGTGTCGAGGAGGTCTTTGAGGATGGGTGTGGTTTTGGGGGTGGAGGTTGAGGAGGATGAAGAGGAGGTAGTGGTGGGCTTGGGTGGTGTTGATGTTGATGTTGTGGAGGTAGAGGTGGCGGGTTTGGTGTTGTTGGTAGTGGTGGATTGGTAGCGGCTTGTGGTGGTGAGGGAGTGGCGAAGAGTTTTGCTGAGCTGGGGTCCGCGCAGGGAGCGCGTTAAAAGTGGGAGGGACATTGTAGAGGACTGTGGTGTGGTGTTTGTGGTTGGGGAGTGGTGGGAGGTGCTTGCGGGAAGAGAATATGAAGTCAGAGCTGTATAGTGTCACGTGATTGTACGGTGATTGAGAGATCTTTGGAGGTGGAAAGTAATATGATGAGATAGTGGAGATTCTAGTATTATTCTTATTGTACAGGTATGTGGTAAGTGGTGTTCATTAAGCATCCTTGGTCTGTGTGCGCTCGTCGTTGCCCTGGCGTTTCCAGCACTCGCGGAAGGTTTCCATCTGATTCAACATTAGAGTCAGTCACAGCATAACGGCGAAGATGGATGGAGTATTATACCTCACTCTGGCACTGGCGCCAGTCCTTCTTTTCGAACCAGCAGTCGTTCATTTTCATCTGCTCCGCTGTAATTGTGTTTAGTAGCTATCTGAAATAAGCAATAAAAGATGGTATCGTACCTGCACAGCCGGTGCTGAAGATCCGCTTGTCCCTGGATGGATGGGATGTACCGTCAGCTCAACTAAACTCCCTTCCTCCGATCTTCGCATCCCAACAACTCACCATTCGTCCGGCTCGTCGTCCTCCTCCTCCACCTCCACGGGCGGGTTCTGCCTTTTCTCCTGGTCCGACATTGTGCCTGTTTGCTTGCTTGACTGCTTGATTGCTTGTGTGGTGCTCTGAGAGAGAGTTGCAGGTAGTTGCCGCAAAATGGCGACCCCCAATATGACCGGCAAAAAGGTCAACGTTCTGGTCTATTCCGGTGCGCCACTCTCCCCTCTTCTCCCCGCTCAGCATCAACGATATCCTTCACTTTGCACTCAACGAAACCTACGTACGATACTCTTTTCTTACTAAGTCCTAATTTGATCTCTAGGCAATGGAACCACCGTCGAATCGGTCCGCCACACCCTCTACTCCCTCCGCCGCCTTCTAGCCCCCCACTACGCCGTCATCCCCGTCACCTCCGATGCCCTCCTCCACGAACCCTGGACCGCTACCTGCGCTCTCCTCGTCATCCCCGGCGGCGCTGATCTAGGCTACGGCCGCGTCCTCAATGGCCCCGGCAACCGCCGCATCGAACACTTCGTCAAGCGCGGCGGCGCTTACCTCGGTTTCTGCGCGGGTGGGTACTACGGTTCCCAACGCTGCGAGTTCGAAGTCGGCGATAAGACACTTCAGGTCATCGGAGAGCGCGAATTGGCCTTCTACCCTGGTACATGTCGCGGAGGGGCGTTCGCGGGGTTCGTCTATCACAGTGAGGCGGGGGCGAGGGCGGCGGAGATTTCGGTGAATAAAGATATTCTCAATGCGGGGATTGTGCCGGAGCGGTTCAGGTGCTACTATAATGGAGGTGGGGTGTTTGTGGATGCGCCCACGCTGGCTGACAAGGGAGTGGAGGTCCTGGCTAGCTTTGAGGAGGAGTTGAATGTTGACCCCGGGGAGGGGAAGGCCGCAGTGGTATTTTGTCGCGTTGGCGAAGGGAGGGTTGTTCTTACGGGACCGCATCCGGAGTAAGGCTCTTTACCCTCCGTGGTCTAACTGTCTAGGTGATGTGTGTGCTGATGGTTGGTAGGTTTGCAGCTGCAAATCTGGATAAAAAAGCCGGTGGCCCCGAATATACAAAGGTCATAGAGGCGCTGGAGGCTGATGACAAGGCGCGCACGGACTTCCTCAAGGCATGTCTGGTCAAGCTGGGCCTGCAGGTGACGCAGAGCACAACCACCGTGCCGTCGCTGTCGTCGCTGCATCTGTCCTCGCAGGAGCCGGCGGAGACGGCCGATCTGGTGGCGTCCTGGCAGGAAATCATCACCAAGGATGGCAACGAAGAGATTATCAAGGACGAGAATGACACATTCCGGATTGAGAGACCCGGCGCATGGAATCTGAGCCAGTTGGAAGATTCACTCCCGGCATCATCGCAGTCTACGGAGGGTATCGTGGATTACAACGCCATTGTCAAGCGGCTGGTGGTGCACGACGACGTGCCATCGTCGAAACTGACGCCCTACTTCAACCATCATGCCTTCTACTCCAACCTCCACCAGTACCAGTCGCAGTCCCGCGAGGGTGCATCCGAGTTTGGCGCCCACCTCGTGTACGGCGAGGTTGTTACCAGCACGAACACGATCCTGGAAAAGTAAGTGGACCTGTCCGATGACAGAAGCGAAACACAACTGACGGGTCAGAAACCCCAAGCTGCTGCGCAAGCTGCCTAACGGCTTCACCGCCAGCGCCACGACCCAGGTGGCAGGCCGCGGCCGCGGATCGAACGTATGGGTGTCGCCGGCCGGGGCGCTGATTTTCTCGACGGTGCTTCGCCACCCGTTGGAGAAGATTCAGTCAGCACCAGTCGTATTTATCCAGTATTTGGCGGCGATGGCAGTGGTGCAGGGAATCAAGAACTACGATGCGGGGTACTCGGAGCTCCCGGTCAAGCTGAAGTGGCCGAATGACGTGTGTAAGTGATACTTTCTTGAAGGATTTGATCAAGGGAATGGGACGGATGCTGACCAGCCGACAGATGCACTGGACCCGGAGCACCCGGAGAAGAAGCAGTACTCGAAAATCTGCGGCATCCTGGTGAACTCGCACTACTGCGCGAACGAGTACATCTCGGTCGTGGGCATTGGCATCAACGCAACGAACGCATCGCCCACCACATCGTTGACGGCGCTGGCGGCGCGGTTCCTGGGCCCCCGGGCGGCCCCGATCACGCTGGAGAAGCTGCTGGCGCGCATCCTCACGACGTTCGAGGAGCTGTATACGCGGTTCCTGCGGACCGGGTTCGATCGGTCGTTTGAAGAAATGTATTACGCGCACTGGCTGCACATGCACCAGGTGGTGACGTTGGAGGAAGAGGGGGGTGTGCGCGCGCGCATCAAGGGGATCACGCGGGATTACGGGCTGCTGCTGGCAGAAGAACTGGGCTGGAATGACCGACCGACGGGCCGGGTGTGGCAGCTGCAGAGCGACAGTAACAGTTTTGACTTCTTTCGCGGATTGGTGCGGCGAAAGGTGTAGTGGGGGAGGCCAATGCAGCCAGTGGATTTTTAGATTTTTAGTGTAGAGCGATTTTAGCAACTAAAGTAGCATAGGACTATAGAGATCGGAAATGTTGCTGGAGAGAGATAAAGTGCCGGAAAGGCGACCGAAATGAGCGACACGTACAGATACCGCATTGGGAAAGTCGAGCGCGGCACAAAACACTTGCATTTGCCTAATTCTGTAGGTGAAACCTGCCTCGGATCTGGCATGGGGGAAACACATGTGGTTGGGTCCTTGGTTCAGTGCCCCTGGGAACCAGGGAGTGAGTCATTCCGCGGAACATGAATAGTTAAACCACTTGGACGATCATCTTAATAGAAAGGGGAATCAATGAACGAATGAATGAATGAATGATGAACACACAATGAGATTATTATGGTCGGGAATGACGCAGTGGAGAGTTGTGCCCTAATCATTACTACTTAGTCTAGTATGGAGCCGGGAACAACCACGTAGGCCGTACCAGCCAATGCTATCGAGTCTAATATAGTACTTACTGCACCAGTACAAAGTAGATGGAAAGCCGTTGATGTTGGGAACCAACCAGGGTGGCTGCAGACTAATCATCCTCCAGGATGTAGTAGTATATTTCCTGTCAGCCTGGAATCCGGTTGGCTCTGCTCCTCTGAAGAGAAGGTATAGTGCTAGTGCACTATAGGCCAGGGGAATGCTTATGCAGACCCGGCGGTAATAAGAATGAACAGAGGGCGATGAAACCAGGCAAAGTCCGGTTCAACCAAGATACTTCCTTTCTCCACCCCTGAAGCCTGTCATGGCGGGCCTCCTGCTTCCATCCAGTTGGAAGCCCCGAGGCCTTCAGACTAGGGGTCGCCGGGACTCCACTGCGACGACTAATCATCTCAAGACTCTTTCCAACGGTCCATACTGCTCTTTTTTTTACTCTGTACTATCATGAGGATGGTTCGATCTGCCTCGGTTGCCGGTCATTCGGTTTGCTGGCAATCCTGATACTCCATCGGATTCACTTTCGTAGTCAAAACATAAATGAATCTAACTTCCCGCCCGGTACATTTATTTACCTTCATCAACCCCTCTTCTCGCCACTGGTTTGGCTCTTCTTTTCTCCTCACACACGCACTTTCTTGGGTTTCTCTTCTTCCCCCTCCCCCACTTCAACCTTCGCCATGTCGACACTTTTGTTTGTCGCAACGGCCTCCCCCATCCTCTACCTGCTATATGTGCTGCTCTCTCGCTGGCAACATGCCCAAAATGCCCGTAAATGGAACTGTGGGAGTGTGCCCTCTTACCCCGGGGATCTGCTGGGCATCAACACCCTGAAGGAGGCGCTGGCCATGGACAAGGCTCGCCAGGTGCCCACTGTGACCCGCCGGCGTGTTGAGACCATGTCCGCCCGCGAGAATCGCTATACCACCACTTTCCAATTCCGTCAACTGGGCACCGATGTCATCAGCACCTGCGATCCCAAGAACGTCCAGGCCTTGCTGGCCACCCAGTTCAAGGACTTTGAATTGGGCCAGTCCCGTCGCAATGCTCTGCACTGGCTGCTCGGCCGCGGCATCGTACGTCCACTACTACTACCTTTCCTATCCAAACCATCCCTCTTCTAACTCGTATCCAGTTCACTGCCGATGGCGACCACTGGTCTCGGTCTCGCGCTCTCCTCCGTCCTCAATTCACCCGCGACCAGATCAGCGACCTCGATCTCGAGGAGCGTCACGTCCAAGTCGCCATGAAAGCCATGCCCGTCGACGCCACCGGCTGGACCCCCGCCACCGACATCCAGACCATCTTCTTCCGCCTGACCATGGACACCGCGACTGAGTTCCTCTTCGGCGAGAGCGTCCAGAGCCAAGCCGCCGCCCTCAGCAACGGCGCCATTCCCCAGGATGACTTCCCTGCTCAGTTCGACCGCGGTCAATGGTACTCTGCCCAGCGCGCCCGCTTCGAGAAGCTCTACTGGATCATCAACAACAAGGAAAGCCGCGCGATCAACAAGGCCGTCCACGCCTACGTCGACCGCTTCGTCACCGCCGCCCTCAACTCCGATCCCGAGAAGAAACCCACCGGCCACTATGTCTTCCTGCACGGTCTGGCCGAGGCCACCCGCGACCCCGTCGAACTGCGCTCCCAGCTCCTTAACATCCTCCTCGCCGGTCGCGATACCACTGCCTCCCTCCTCTCCTGGTGCGTCCTCTTCCTCGCCCGCCACCCGGCCTACTTCACCTCCCTGCGCGCCACCATCCTCGCGGAATTCGGCTCCTACTCGTCCCCCCGTGACATCACCTTCGCCAATCTCAAGTCCTGCCGTCCCCTGCAGAACTTCCTCAACGAGGTCCTCCGTCTCTACCCTATTGTCCCTGGTAACCGTCGCACGGCTGTCCGCAACACTACCCTCCCCACGGGCGGTGGTCCCGCGGGCACCGACCCCATCTACGTCAAGAAGGGCCAGCCCGTCTTCTACAGCACCTACGTGATGCACCGTCGGCCTGATCTGTGGGGCGCTGATGCGGATGAGTTCCGTCCGGATCGCTGGAACGAGCGCAAGGCCGGATGGGAGTACTTGCCGTTCAACGGTGGGCCGCGGATCTGCATTGGGCAGCAGTTTGCACTTACGGAGACGGGGTATGTCCTGGTCAGACTGTTGCAGCGCTTCGATGTGATTGAGGGCGTGGGCAAGACCAAAGAGGGGGAGATCAATATGCAGATGAGTTTGACGAATGCGCCGGGAGATAATGTGACGGTGCGGTTGCATGAGGACACTTCTAACTAGTTTCTTTGTTACTGTTACTGCTGATGATTGATTGGGATACCCAATGTCCATATGTGTGTTAGCGTATATAGATTGTGATTGGCACATTGCATTGCATTACATACATCTTTCTACAACTCATACTGTATACCTACAGAGTAGACTTCAGCACAAAGCAAGGATTCAAACAAAGTTACAAAGTTATTTTTCTTCACCGCCTACGACATTCTTCTCCACTTTGACAGGGGCGCGGTGGGGAACTCGGACAACACCGATAGACCAATCACAGCTCATCAAATCGATTCAAATCCGGTGAATTTTCCGTGGTTCAGGTTCAACATTCACATTGACTTTGCCTCCATGTATTATGTAATATCCATACTTTTTGTGAAGAGGCGACTTAATTCAATACAATTATTGTGTATAGTATTTCTATATGTATATACCATCTGATTCGATATATATACATATATAAAAAACAAGAATCACGAAGGATCGATAGATCTAGACTTATCGGCCTCGCCGACGGTAAGCCCCGGATGCAGTCCAGTTGTCCTCGAGTGTCTCAGATTTGAGTTTACTTTTGCGAGCAAAGCGGTGTTTGTTTGTTCAGTTCGTGTTAGGTTCCAAGATTTGCTTTTGCTTTGCTTTGCTTCCCTTTCATCATGATCCTTGGTTCTGGTTCGGGTTGTTAGTCTACCATTGGTTTTCATGGACTTTCGTAAACGGGAGCTATTTCCGCTAAAGTAAGTAGCTTTTGCTTTGCTTGCTTGTGGTTGGGAAGTGGACATGTCATATGCATTGCTTTGATTGAAATTCGATTCGATTGGTGTTCTAGAATGTCTGATACGAGGAATATGGGGGAATCTTGAGTTTTGAGGGTGTGTAAGGGGCTTGCTTGCTGGCTTTTGCTGAGGGTAGACTAGAAGCTGGGGTTTCAGTCATATTTGTGCCATGTTGTATATATTGGCTGTAGTGAACGGAATACTTTGCGACTGTATGGTAGAGATACGAGTCAGGTGCTGTTGGCGGGCAATTGAGTAAGGACTCGAGCATGGTCATCTCATCCAGGGATCCTTGTCATGGAGATGCTCGGACTGCTAAGAGCTGTTCTTGACAGCTTACCCCCCCTGCAAGTGTGAGCTTACCCCGCAGTCAGATGCATGGATAATAGGCTTATCGGGAGGTTCAGATGATCTCTGGATTACTGTGGTTGGTGAGATTCTTGTTTGGGGGTGTACTTGGATTGCGAATCATTGTCTGGGCTGCTTATGTACATATGGCTCATGTAATACTGGCTATACAATGGGGATAATCTGTGCACAATAGTAGTAGTACTCTATGTAACCAAGGTTATATTTAGTGTTAGCATGCTGGGGTGCCTCCACCCACCCCCGCCAAGAAGTCAACAGCTCTGTACAATATAACTTAGGGTAGGGGTCACACACTGTAGTGTATGAAGTATACTATTAGCACAGTAATTTGGCTTTAATATTTATTCTATAGTTGGGATGCAAAGTCTGCGGGTCTGTTCCCTTAGGTATAGGAAGCGTAGCCCCTTATATACGGTGGAAGGTGTCATGCCATATCACGTGACCATTGCGTAGCAGGGAAGATAATAAAAGAAGAAATATATTTTTTTTGGAATAATCTATATATGTATCCTATACCTCTCAGTAATTAATTTCTGCATGGAAATGCGATTTTTTTGGTTGATAAAGGCTCTAGGGAATTGGCTAGTGAAAGTCCCGATGACCGAAGCCAGTTCGGTGTTCTCAGAAGAAAAGGACGCACTGTGTCGGAGGTACGGAGTGCCGATGACCGAACCATTGGGGGAATATTGCCCTGAATTGGCCCTTTAGGTTAGTGAGGGTCATCTTGGCCGTCGCGATCGACGTATCTTCACAACATATATCTTCATGCCTATTTCTTCCTTTGTCCTGCTGCAACCTGTGTTTCCATGACGGATGATGGACCCGTTGGGTAATAGAGTAACAGGGCACCGTCGCGCGCTGAAATGCACCTACTGTGCACGGTCGTTTGCGCGGACTGAACATCTTACACGGCATGAGCGCTCTCGTTAGTCAATTATTCCGCCAGACCCTCTGCACCAGCGGCACTGACTCTACCAGATCGAAACGAAAAGCCGTTCAGCTGCAATTACTGTAGCGCAACCTTCACGCGGAAGGACGTGATTAAGCGTCACCACCTCCGATACCACCCCACTATCCCTGAACCGGTTGGAGCAACTACAGCCTCTCGTGTGCTGGATAGCTCGCAGCTGGCGCCGTTGGCGATTAACTCACCTCAGGAGCCAATCCTCCATTGTTCGGAAGATGTTGGTTCCGCCGATACGGCTCCGAACAACGATGGAAATTCCCCAGGCCTGTTTATGGATAACTACACTCTCGACGCTATTCTCGCGGACTTTGACTTCCAGCCAGCTCCGAATGTAGAGTTTACTAGCAACCTCCCTGGTTAGGCAGACGTGTGACCCCGCGGGCCTTGCCGAACTGACGGTAAATTCTAGGCACTGTCACGTCCAGTCGCATCCCAGCCCAGGCGCGGGACCAGCTATCCTGGAGAGGATCTTTGGAACTGTCGGAGAAGAAGAGAATGCAAGTATATACTGAAGCAGAATCCGTATTAAAATCCGTAGGTACCAATGCTACCACAATGTTCAGCCTCACTAACATATTGCCACAGGCAGGAATCAAGCATATTGGCGATTTCCCTTCTCGATTGAGGTTGGAGCGGTTTCTCGTGGCTTTCTTCGAATTTTTCCTTGATTACCATCCGTTTCTTCATGTCCCGACTTGGCGTGCTGAAGAGGCCCATTCTTGTCTTCTGCTGGCCATGCTGGTGATAGGCGCGGGCTGCTACAAAGACTATGATATGGCCCATGCCCTGTACTGCGCCGGAAGGCACTCCGTCATGACACATGTATGTCTGTGATGTACACACTGCTCAAGCTTTCTTGCTAATTGTGTTGAGATTCTTACTTCGTCCACACCCGAAACACCTCTCTGGGCCACACAATCGCTGGTTATTCTAATATCCTACGGCACTCGTAGCGGAGATCAACAACTTTTCCACAACGCAGTGTCGTGGACATCAGCTCTAGCAAATGTATGATAGATCCCGCAACATATCACGGAATTTATGTTAAACATGACACGGACATTTAGGTTATCCGCTCTACGGGCCCACAAAGGAAGCACCGCGACTGGGAGCATGAATCCGAAGAACTGTGGGAGGATTGGGTTAACAACGAAATGGCCTTACGGTAAAATTCCGCAACCGCTGGTTGTCGCAGTTTCCATCCAATACTTATTGGATCTTATAGGACTAAATGGGCCGCTTTTACAGCCTTGAATGTTTTGACTGTTTGTTTCCATGTCCCTCCCACACTCCTGGTGCATGAAATGAGCAACGTCCCGTTACCGTGCAAAGAGCCCGAATGGGCAAGCCCTACTATGGAGTCGTGGCTAAGGGCGAGGCTGGCCCGCATTCAGAGTCGTCCGTGTTTGGGTGACGCGCTGGCTGCTCTCCTGTCCCCGTCCCCTCTGCCGACGGATGCTGTCAGCGTCTTCGGAACATATGTACTTTTGCATGCGGTTCTGCAGAAAGCATGGGAATTCCGGCAGAATATCTGGCTAGAGTCAGCGGAGCTCACGAAATATTTAGAGAAGTTCGAACTCACACTTCGAAGATGGCACACCTGCTGGGAAGGCAACGTGGAATCCTCCGTCTCACCACGAAATCCGTACAGTGCCGTCAACGGCTAACCCTGCCGCACTGTTTCGCCTGGCTTATACGTGGATTGGAGTCGACTTTACCCCAGTGAGGACCGCTATCGCCTCCCATAGTTCAGAAACTATAGAGTTGAGCTTCAAGCAGCTGGTGATCCCAATTTCGCAGTCGGATCTTACGATGAGAATTGTCGCACACGCAATCGGCGCGCTGAGTACCCGCGTCAAATTAGGGATGGCGCTGCCGGAGCAACGGCTGTCGTGTTTTCAGAGTTTTGAAGTTCATCTCTTCTCTATAGAATGCTGTGAGTGAATATATATCCCCCCCCCCAGTCAGGTCATCCCACCAGGTCATACACCCGGCTGACAATAATTGCGCTTAGGCCTATTTTCCTACCACTGGTTGAAAGAGACACAGAACCGCCTCGAACTTGAGTGGTCACCTGAGGAGACAGCAAGGATCAAACAGGTCCGTGAGATCTTGTCGGAGGTAGATCTACCTGCAATCCATGCTCAGAAGTCTGATGCTGTTCGTTTAATATACGCGTGGGCGTTGATCTTAAGTCGTCGGGCTGTATGGAAATTGCAGAAGATCGTGGCAGATTCGCTGGAGCGGTATGCAGACAGCTTATATCATTCGGAAACCTCGGCATTAAGCAAAAGTCTATCGAAGTTTCCATATTGACGGTGGGGTTTCTCCCTGGCGGGGTCCAGCTTGGGGGTCTCTTCGGTGGGGTTTCTTCGGTGGGGAATGGCTTAGGGACTGTTTAGCTGGCGGGGTACTGGTTGAAGGGTCTCCTAACGATCTAACTGCCTGGCGATTATTCATTGGGCATTGCTTCTCATTGCAATATGCTATGTGCGTCATCTTACAGCACAATAGCTCATTTACACAAGTAGCGCGAGGCTCTCCAATGACTAATCCGCTCCATAGGCCTCTTCTCTGGGCTCAATGCTCTCAGCTACTACCTACCGCATTGCTGTAACCTGGTCATTAATGCGGTGGACTTACCACTAGCCAATAAAAGAGAGATTATGTCCGCTCCACTGTGCCCTAGTAGGTAATTTTTGACCCCAAATGCCAGATATAAAACGTCCGACTCCAGCTCTAGTATCGCCTATTCTAGCCACCATTGTCTCACGCAACCTTGCAGTTCATCCCGGACATCCCTACTAGCCTCCCGCTCTCATGACACTCTCTGGCCGTGTGGTCGTCGTCACTGGCGCCTCCAAGGGCATCGGGAAAGAAATCGCCCTGCGAGCTGCTGCCGAAGGCGCCAATGTCGTCATCAACTACCTGTCGGATATCAAAGCTGCAAATGCCCTGGTTATGCAATTAGGACACGACCGTGCTCTGGCAGTGCGGGCTGATACTTCCAATATCAACGAGGTGGACAGCTTGATCGAGGCCACGGTGTCTCGCTTCGGAAGAATCGACATCCTAATTCCCAACGCGGCTTACGTTCCGGATCGAACCCTGCAGAACGTCTCCGAAGAAGATTTTGACCGCGCCTTCGCGGTCAACGTCAAAGGACCTTGCTTCCTAGTACAGGTGCGCTATTCCATTACACCGACCGTATTACCTGGGGTGAGTGTGTCGGGGGAGCAAAAAGCCGTGCTGACGGTTCTCAGAGAGCACTACCTCACATGACGTCCGGTGGCACGATTATTTTTATCTCCACTGACATGACCGACGCGTCCACTGTGATGCCCCAATTCCTTCTCTATGTGTCGACCAAGGCGGCATTAAATCAAATGGTTAAGGTGCTTGCACGCGACCTTGCCGCTACGGGTATCCGAGTGAATGCGGTCTCTCCGGGTGCAACAAGCACCGAGTCATTCCACAAGGCTATGGATGAGAACAAGGCCAAGATGCTTGCAAGTCACCATCCTTTCAACCGCATTGGGCGCGCGGACGAGATTGCTGCAGCCGTGAGTCTCCTGTGGAGGAAGGACAGCGGCTGGATCACTGGCCAAGTTCTGCGAGTGAACGGGGGCAGTGTTGTCTGACCGGAGAGGGGGGAGGTCATTGGCAGTGGGGAGCGCATGGAAAGATAGAACTGAGAGCGACTTGCCTACAGTATTTTGACAACTATTATCTATATCACATACCCTTTAGCTATGTAAAAAACTGTGCCTCTCAAGTAACCTGCATCTGCCGACTTCAATCCATCTGGTGGTGTAAAGTACACCCTATATTCCATGTAGTAAAATAAAAATTGAGTGGCCTGCGTAAGGTCACCGGTGGCAGCATTGATCTAATGGGGCACCCGGAACCCTCCCACCTCGATAACAATATTTCATATCAGGGTCGCTCCCCTCCCCTCCATCCACCCCCAAACCCCCAATTCTCAACCCCCCTCTGGAATAGTGGGGTCAAGTGGGGTATCGGAGAGATGCCTTTGTCGAATATCCGAGACCTGAGTTGCGCCAATTGCCTGTCGTAATGGAATCCAGTATGAACAACGCCATCATGGTTTCCAAGTTGATGGCGTGGTCCCATTATATGCTTGTATTATAGGAGACCCAATAGTGGACGGTATATATATAAGCGTGTCGTTGACCATGATAGTCAACCATCCGAATTCAAAGAACTGCCTGTCAAACCTCTGGAAGTCTCTCCCGATATATATCTTTGCCATCTTGCGACGATGTCCATCAACGCCAGTAACTCTGGACAAAACCCTGTCCAACTTCCGCCTCCGTCCCAACTCAGGGACCTGCCACCAGCCCCTATCTACGATGTGACCAAGTTCCCCGATGAGAGAACTCAAAAACTACGTACTCTACTTCAAGCCGGCCATGTCAAAGTGGCTCCGCTACGCGACCCTGAGTTAATCCTCCATAGCCATCTCCCCCATGTATGTTGACATCGCGCACCTGCTGCATCATCCAGTCACCACGAAGTGATGACACCTAACACAGCCTGCAGTTCTTGGGTTCAGCATATGGTCTTGGAGCCAGCAGCGACCAGCTAGAGAAATCGTACGAGCATGAGATCACCCAGCTTGTGCCTATTGCCCGTGGCTTTATCCGCGGAGATGCGATCACCAAGGACAATTGGAAGGATTTCCTAGCCCAAAAACAGTACGTGGATAGACCTAGAGGACCCTGGAGACAAGAGAGCGAGGCAACTCTTGGCTTATCATCCTGAGCATAGGTATACGGTTGCGTATCAGGACTTTTTCGATCGTGAAGTCGAAGAAAGACAGGGCGATTGGGGTAAGGTCCTAGAAGAGTACCTGTATACCGGGCCTCAACCGCTCATTAATGGCTGCACTGGAGGACGTGAGTAGCCTAGTCTTGGTCAAATCGGACCACCACACGCTTCTCAGTACGCTAACCCGCACGCAGTCGGCCATCCTTTGATCCATCTGGCGTATGCATACGAATTCCGCAGTAAAGAGGTGGCAACTCAGGCCTTGAGCCAGGGCTGCACGGAGTACAACCCACTGCATTATCTACTGGATCAGCCTCCATCAGACAGTGCGACGTACAAAACAACCTCACTGTCCGCTGTGTTCGAAAGGGTACGCACCGATGTGCGGCTGGACGGGCTTTTCTCGGAGCCTGGGATTGCGAACCTGGAAGTCCTACAGAAACCGGACCGCCTCGCTATTGTGCTGGAACACTGGACTGCCTGGGAGGTGAATGATCCGTTGCGGTGTTTTGAGGAGTTTTGCGACCTATCAGTCCTCCTTGCACTAAGCAACGGTAATCCTCATGATTCCTTCGATTTCTACAACGCACATATCATGACGGTAGCGCATGCGCTACGTATCTTGTGGCATTATTTTCCACCGCAACAACGCGTTTCTGTCTTGCGGCAGTATGCCCTCTTCGGGATCATGACCTATATCTGCCAGCAGCGCCCACGCTTTGACTTCGAGCTTATAGAAGCCATTAAGCTAGACGGCCGTGATTGGGACTGGGTGATTGATACAGCATTGCCGCATAAGTGGGCTTTAGATGTGCATTTTTTCAAGGTGATCCGTGCCGCCAAGGCGTTTGAGGAGACTTTCGGCCGCAAAGATAATTTCTATTTGAAGGCTGCGGTTAAATATGTGACGGAGTTTCGAGGGTGGGAGGGATACGGCAAGGGCGTGGCTGGATTTATTCCGAGCCGGGATGGATACAAGCCCGAATGAAGTCATGCAGTCTTATTACTTGTGAACAACAGTGAAGATGTAACTACTGTGAGTGATGAGAGTACAGGAACAGAATACAGAGAACACGTTGATGTACGGACGCGACGACCTTTCCTTCTCGAGGATTGTGATGAACAGAAATGCCAAAATCTTGGCTCCAGATTGTTGTCGAGGTCTCTGTTCTAAGCCCATGCATCGATGCCTTGCGCATTCAACCCGCCTTGTCCGGGTAATTGTAGGTCATCTCGCGAATCAAATAAGGGTCGGCGAATAACTTGATATGTTGGGAATTATTTGGCTAGAGGTATAGCACACTACAGCCTTGCGTCGGAACCCCGCCAGGTTATAACTAACATAACTCCCGGCCGGGTCAGCCACCTATTTAGTTCTATACAAAGGGACAAGTTTTTTGTATAAATTGTAATATCTTAACCAGTGTAAGAGATGTTACTCGAGAACTATATATATAGATATATTAGATTATAAAATAATTATTCGAAATCTTATGGGATTTCCTAATTATGATCGGATACTCTTTTACTGTTTAGAAAGTAAATATTTTATTCTCACCATAATCAGCGCCCTTTAAATATATGAAAAAGTACTAGTAATATTATTTATTATCTTTAATTAATATACTATATAAGTTGATAACTCTTATTAGAGAGCTTCTGTATATATAAAAACTGTAGCTGTAGTATATCTTATTTTATCTTTCTAAGTAGCGCCAGTAATTGAAACATGCGTATGACTTAAATCTAGTTTGAGTAGTGAGATATAGTTATAGATTATAGAATGATATGTGGAAGTAACATAGCCTCCAGAGAGCTCAACTTTGCGAGACATTGTGAAATTTGTGGCACGCGAAGCCCGAAGCAAGAGTCAAACACTAGTTTGCAATGGAAAAGGTTGTGGGAAGACTGAGATTATAGGGAACAATGAGACGCCTTGAGAAATTCAATGGGGACTGGTGCAGATCATCTTCGGAGTGCTGTGGCGATGGGCGGGATTCCTTCGGATGACTGCCGTTACCTAATGGTGACCTTACCCCACCGTTAGTGCCTGTTTGTGTCGGTCGGATTGGGGTTCTCACTATAGACGTTTTCGAGCTGTTTTCGGCAGGAGAAATGGGGTGGTTCCACTTCAACGTACTTCCGAGTCTGGGCATGAGCAGGCAGGCAGTATGGACCACCAACCTTAAAAAAGAACAACGACCGTTGATGTAAGGGGGTGCACCCCGATTGCGAAACCCTTTCTGCAGCAACCAACGATCTCTTCCACGATGGCTTTTCCATACAAAAAAATACTCCTTATCGGAGCTACTTCGGGTAAGTAATGAAGTCGTCATGCTTCTATGCCCCCTCCGGGACGACAAGCAAGTATCGTTTCATGGTTAACGGAGTTTCCCAGGCATCGGTCGAGCCTTAGGTGCCAGCCTGATCCAACATGGCCGCTTTGTAATTGCAGTCGGTCGGCGGCAGGAAAATCTTGATCGCTTTGTCCAAGAACACGGCACGGAGAATGCAGCCGGCATTCAGTTTGATATCAACAAGCTGAATGAAATCCCACAGTTCGTGAAAAGGTAACTTCCCTGTCGGTCTCGGAAGTCACTCCCATAACGACCTGCGGCGTGCTAAGTATGCTCCCCATTGTCTGGCTAGTGTCACTTCGTCCCATCCGGATCTGGATTGCGTCTTCGTCAACTCGGGAATGCAACGGCGGTCGGTCTTCACAGAACCGGAATCAATCTCTATCGATGAGATCCAGGCCGAGATGACTGTGAGTGAAAGCAATGGCCTTCAACTACGGTGTATTCTTATACCAAGTGATTCTCTTACCAGGTCAACTATATCTCTTACGTCTCACTGACGAAAGAGTTCCTGCCGTTTTTCATGGCTAAAGAGAACTCACTGACTTCGTTTATATTGTATGTCCCTGCCTTCATCTCGGTACCCGTTTATTAACTCGGAGACTTCAAAGCACCTCGTCGAATCTTGCCCTGGTTCCGATCCTTCGCTGCTCCAACTACTGCGCTTCAAAGGCCGCACTTCACCAGTGGGTCTTGTGCCTACGAGAACAGCTCAGGGACACCAACATCAGAGTAGTTGAGATTTTTCCGCCAATCGTACAAAGTATGCATTATCTGACGGGGACTCTTTCTTGACTCAACGCGGGACAACCAAGGCAAATCACTAATCGTGGTTTTCTGTAGCCGAACTACACGATGAAAAGAACCAACCTGATATGGCCCACATGCGTGGTCGGGCCTTTGGTATCCCCGTCGACCAATTCACTACAGAGGTATGTTCCTCCGGAGCCGGTTTCTCCCTGTCTTGGCCTCCCTGTGACTGATCTCTAAATCGATGGCTCAGGCGATGAAGAAGCTTTTGGCCGGCGACGACCAGATCCCCGTAGGATTATCTACCATTGCTTTCGACAGCTGGGAGCAGCAGCGCCAGCAAGCTTTCCATAGGGTGGTGGAGATGATGAGGAAGGGCGAGTTCTAACGTTTTCCCTACTGTCATATGTCGGTCTTTATTGTTAGGAATTTTACATGTGTTTTCTCCATCATGGTTAGAGTCCAGAATGCTTAGTAGATCCCCACTATTGGCCTATCCGCGCATTAAGTGTCATACGTCCCCGACCTAGCTGTATTGTGCGGTGTCTGGACAGGGCATTGAAGCTATCTAGGCACACATTTCCGGTTCACCTTGCCCATTCGAGGTTGGTGGGGTCGAACCCCACTCCCGGGATAGGGGCGCGCCCCCGGGCCCCTATGTATGTACGCTGTTGTCTCCCCAATAACAAGTACGCCATGGACTGCGTAAATAACTACGTGTAGTTGCTCATACGATTGGGCTAGCTTTCAATATTGAACGTCCGGGCTCCTTTCCATGCGGAGTTGAAGGGCTTCGTCCGAGATCAATTTGCAAGACGGGTGAAAACAGATTGGTATGCTCTACTGGGGAAACTCAATTACATCAGGTGGAAACGCTCAGTGGGGTTGAAATTCGCAGTCAACATATACTGGAGAGCGCTCCGCCTTTCCTGGCATATTCTTGAGAGAGTGCCTATCAAAGGCTCTGCAACAGTTCCACTGCCGTAAAGTTGATTCAAAGCTCATTTGATTGTCTAATGTCGGTGCAGGGTTACTCCAACTGACACATTGCCTCGCCAGGCAAGAGCCCTCACACACACCAATTGTATGGAGCCTCGCTCCCCTTGGGCTTCTGGATGGTCATCTCCGATTGATAGGCTTACTGTACATAGCGTCCCTCATCTAATCAGCCTCTTTGATGGAGACCCGCTTCCGGAAATGCTCCTCCACCGTCATCGGCTTTCGACCAATCAACCATTCCAGCACATTAGGATTGCCTTTGATACCATAAATGTCATAGTAAAGCTGCAGTCGATGGATACCGTCCCGTGTGGTATGATGGCAGCCACCAGCATCCTTAGACACCAAGGACTGCAGCCGCTCAGCGGTCTCGTAGAACTCCTGCGTCACAATACTGATGCGTGTACCTGTTACATGACCGAGCGTGGCGACGATATCTCGATATGAGGTGGGCCTGGTTGAACAGATCATGTACTCGGCGAGATAATGTCTGTCCCTTTCCTCAATCACCTTGGCAAAAGCCTCTGCTAGGTCCTGCAAAATGGTGAACGAGAAGGCCGTGTCTGGATTAAAATTTGCGCGGAAGACAGGCTCCGCTTGATGCAGCAACGTTTCAACCGGGAACATGTCGAGAAAATGGCTGGGCTGAAGAATCGTATAGTTGAGTCCTGATTCGATCAGGTATTCCTCAACGTAGCGCTTGCAGTCATGGTTCATCAACTTCCGAAGCTGCGGGTGCAGCACAGAGGAGTAAATGAAGTGCTTAAAAGCCCCGTTCCGAGCCTCATGACGCGCAGCTTCAATCATGGCATAGCCAATTTCTGCTTCCTGCGGATGAAATGCTGGGGCAATATATACGACGACTGTAGCACCGGCCAAAATCTGG
Organism: Aspergillus welwitschiae; assembly: GCF_003344945.1. Taxonomy (NCBI): domain Eukaryota; kingdom Fungi; phylum Ascomycota; class Eurotiomycetes; order Eurotiales; family Aspergillaceae; genus Aspergillus; species Aspergillus welwitschiae. The sequence continues at coordinate 45,517 of NW_020798725.1, forward strand.
TCTCTGTATTCTGGCTTGGCTATATCGCCCTGCACCACCTCGGCCTCCGGATAGCGCGAGTTCAGATCCCTCTCGGATTGAACGCTGTGAACAGCGAGGCGGAGCTTCCTCCACCTACGGTAGAGGAGCGGGATCAGATGGGAACATTGCTTACCACTTGCGCAAGTGAGAAGGACAATGTCATTTTCAAGGTCGATAGCCATGGTCATTTAGCCGCTCAAAATTCGGTCGTTGAAGGGACAATGGAAAGAGAGTGAATGCCAGTTTCCTCGTAACAGAGCTAGGCTGAAATATATAGCCCTGCAGAATAGCGGTAACGTAACTCCCGCCCGCGCCGGCCACCCCGTTTCTACATGCAACCACTCTTTCTATCAAAGGCAGTGAATGAGCAATGAGTAGTACAGTGATTCTAAGGCGGTGTGCTAGGGGTGGCCGGTGCGGCCGGGAGTTACGTTAAACGAACATTCACTGCGTCATCCACCCCGATGAAGTCATGGAGCCTATGTTCACGCGGCTGGTGGGGTGGTGGGGTAGGGCCCCTTGATGCGTGCCTACCTCCACATCTCCCCACTCCTTGACCCCAACACCCTTAGGTCACTCTACTAGCCAATGAGGGTAGTTAGATCGAACAAGCCTGGCTCCCTTCACGACTAACCCTGATGGTATTCACTAGGTTACTGCCCCTGGATGTGCCTCGGAATACCCTCGGAATACCCTGTCCCCATCCGGAAGCTGATAACCACCTCGTACATATTCAAGACGCGCAAGGTCCCCGTCAAATAATGTAGTATGTCAACCAAGAGACCGCAGAGTCGGGCATAGCCTCTCAGCACCTTTGAAAGTTTTTTTTTTTTTTTTTTTTTTTTTTTCGTATTTTTTTTTTTTTTTTCTCTTTTTTTTTTTTTTTTTTTTTTTTTTTTTTTTTTTTCGTAATAAGCATTACATCTACATTGACTGGCGTACGATTAGTCGTTCCTTTCCCTCTTGAACAGGGAAGAACCACCAGGGCATTGTTCGAATGGAAGTCCAGATGGAACAAGGCCTCAACCCCCCAAAGCCCTAGAATGGTCGCAATCTAAACGACTTGTGCATGTTTTCCTCGTCAGTGCCTTGACGCTGGTAACGTACACCTAGTCTATCCGCCCAGGTGACGTAGGCGCTATTATGGATATTAGCACATTGCTTCCACTAGGTATCAAACAGGTTTATCTTTACAACTGTTTCTACACATGCATGGTTTATATGAGGGTCTGGACAGAGGTATAGAATATCTTTCGCCAGGGTACTTGAGATGCAATCTATTCAACCATAATCAGTTCTGTTTTCCTTTGCTTATGCAGCCAGTGACGGAACCAAAGAACAGCAGCATCCTTCGCCCTCTCTGCACCCAGCATTTCCTCCCTGTCATTAAGGTTCCCGCGCGTTGCAAATCCATGGGTTAACGACGGGAAATACTGGTAGTCGTAGGGGACGCCTAACATCGGCAAGACCTCATTGCTGAGTGCCTTCAGCTCCTGCGTAAACTGAGGGTCATGTTCTGGTGCCATGACCTGGACAGGAACGTCAACCTGCCGGATCTCCTCCGGCTCTAGGAACGTAGGATGTGCTGTGGAAATGCAGTCAACCAGTCGAACATCCTTAGCTCCGAGCCGAAAGACCGCCCAGCCACCGAAGCAGAACCCGATCGCGCCAAGGGATGTATACCCGTGCTCAATGCGTAGGGCTGTGGCACAGGCGAAGATCTCCGGCTCTCTGATAAGCTTCGTATTGCGGCTCAGGAAGCCAGGGAGGTCGAGTTCGTTCCATCTTGTCTCGTCGAGGAGGATGTCAAGGGGCAGAGCCTCGCCTCCGAAGCTAGCATGGATAGAAATCAAGCATCAGAAGAGTTTCTCCCATTGTGCGAGTGGCTGTAAGGAAATACTCACAAATCAGGGACGAAGACCGTCGCACCAACCTCTTCCGCCAGATGGTCCGCCAATATGCGAGTGTTGGTGAACGTCCACCCGAAAAGGTCGTGAATCAGTAGGATAGCAACATTGGATTCCGTTCCAGTCCTGTAACAATTTATGCCAGCGAGTATAACCTCTTGGCCCCGAGGTGTGCCATTCCAGCGAAATCCCTTTAAGCAACAGTCACTCATTCTCGTGGCCTGCGATGGCTGACGATCAGATTGACAGAAATTGAAAGCAGCCCTTGTAACAGAGGGAAGTACTTTGCAATGAGCCTGGGGTATCACTAGGTACTCCCGGAGTGATATTGTAGGTCCCCCCAAGAGGCGACAAGCACTGCTCGGCTACTCGCAGAAGCCGAGCCTCCGCTTACAAACCACGCTGCGGGCAGAGTCTCAGATCGCCGGGGACGGCGCGGGTTGATTACGCTGATAGAAAATCCGTGATGATCCAAGATATAGAGCTCGGTCTTCCGACACAAGCTATCTCCGTCATCCTCCCGGAGATAGGACGGCTTTTGGACGAACTGTGAAGTTGGATATACAAGTATGCCGTCACCAAACCCGTGAAAGTGTAAGAGGTGCGTATTGACAGACAACATCATGCCATTAAGCTATTGTATTTTCCAAAGTCCGAAGGCCCGAAGCCCGATGGTTCAGTCAAACTAGAGCAATAGGCCAGTCAGTACCCCTAACTCTCAGCCGTAGCATTGAGGAGTCTAAAGATCTAAAACATCACACGTTTGCAGCCCTTCATAGAATTCGCTATTCATCCAAGCCGGCGCTTTTGATTTTGCATTCCGTTCTGGTCTCTTCGGTTCCGTTAACCCTTGACGTTGCAAGAATTACTATTTCAATATGACTGTGAATGGCCCCACGACCGCATTCCAAGGCGTTGTCGTCGTTGGTGCCGGTCCGGTGGGACTTCTGATTGCTCTTCGACTTGCGCAAGCTGGCATCCGTGTCCAAGTCCTCGAAAAAAATCCCAATTTGAGCGACGCTCCACGGGCATCTGGTTATTTCGGAGGCGCATTATTGGCTCTGAAGAAGGCAGGAATGCTGGACAAGGCGCTTTCCCTTGGTTTTGCGGGGCGAGGGATTGCTTGGAGAAAGCCTTTGGCCGACGATGGCCTTGGGAATAAGCGTATGGGAGACATCCTTGCTCACCTCAGTTTTCCGAGAGACAGTACCACTCTAGATGGAACAGATGCTATTCTGTATCTCCGTCAGTCTGTACTCTCAGAATTGATCTTCAATGAGGCGCTGCGCTCTGGATTGGTCGAAGTCCACTTCAATATGGAACTAGTGGGCTTGGAAAATCAGCCGGATTCTGTGGTAGTTACGGCGCGAGGAAGTGATGGCACTACTCGCCTGTTCCGTGGGTCGTTCCTGGTGGGGGCAGACGGTGGGAAATCCGCGGTTCGTAAACATCTGGGAATCCCCTTCAAAGGCCACACGTGGCCAGAGAAACTTGTGGCGATAGATGTCCTCACAGAGGGCGCGGCTCCGGATCCTCAATTTCCAACCTCTATGATCATTCATCCAATTCATTTCGGCGTCATCACCCCGCTGGAGAAGCCCCAAGAGGGTGAAAAGACCCTGTTTCGCTGTGCAGTGGCTTTGGATCCAAAGGATACCCGTTCTGACGAGGAGCTATTGTCAGAGGACAGCCTATCCTCTCTACTGGGGGAGATGATGCCTGGGCCGAGACCATTGCCTGCCCGGGTGGTTCGCTCTTCCCCATACCGGATCCATCAACTCTGTGCCTCGACATTTCATCGAGGCCGATGCATCTTGGCCGGTGACGCAGCTCACCTGAACAATGTAAGCGGCTTGCTCCCATGCCATCCTACCATGTCGTCTGGATAATTGACTCGTAGGGTAGCCTGTTGGCGCGCTCGGCTTGACAACCGGTATCCTCGATGCTGAAGCTGCTGCAGATGCTTTAGAGCTTATCATCAATGAAGGGAAGCAGTTGGAAGCGCTGCGCATATACTCGCACGCCCGTCAGAAAGCCTTCCAGACTTTCGTGAATCCTGTCTCTACGGCCAACAAATTGCGCATCGCCAATGATCCTGAGGCCGCCACTGAGGACTGGTTTTTGCGGGCAATGCTCGACCCTACTCCTGAAACTATCGAGGAGTTTACCAAACCTTTTTTCGGCATCTGGAGAACGAACATGCGCGAGGAGATGCGGCGCAGACAACTCTAGACTTGATACAATGTGTCCACTGGGTCGAAACCAATTAGTGTGCTTTAGTCGTGTTGGCAAAAAGACTAGTTCACCCTGTTCTATCTTATGTCAATGGGCGAACGCCGAACCTGAATTCTCAGAGGCATCCTTGACATACACGATAACAGCTCGGGGGCTGGGCCAGGTATGTAAGTGGCAGCCAGAGCGAAGTGGGTTGGCGAGCTAGTGATAGAAAGAACAAGATTCACCTGCTAAATATTGATAGCGATCCAGCGCTAAACAATAATGTACTTAGTTCTGTATTACCAGTGGCCTGAAAAGCTGGCCTTTTTTTCTCGCTGCAGGACGAAACGCGCAGAGGGATTCTACTTGGAAGGCTAAGGCTTTTGGTTCGCACTCCGCGTACTTCATTGATAGGTGCGTGCGGGCCCGCAAGGGCCGCAACCGGTGAAAGAAAATGAAATCAAGATAAATAATTCGGAAACTTCTTTGACCTCCTTTGAAGAATAATTTTATCAATCTCCACCACCCAATTTATTCCAAATATGGATTCATCGCCTCGTCGTCCCCTTGAAATTGTGCCCGAAGACATCACGCCTGCAGACCATGAGATCCTACTGCGCGGCGGCACATCTTCTAGCATTAAATGATTTCCTTCAAGCCTGCAAAGATCAAAATGTGCATCTACAGATCTGCATCACCAGTTAGAGGATCTAACGTACGAAGTCAGCTACCTTAAGGCCGAGCTTCAGTGGGAGAAAGAATCGAAGTAGGTCCTCTTGTTTTTCCAGGACGACATGTTTCGTCTCTTTCATCAGCTGGAAATGGCTCTGGCTCAAGTCAGTGCAAGATTGAAGGACTGTGAAAAGCATTACTATGAAGCATGGGGCTTTTCCACTACCCCAACTGAAGAAGGAATGATCTAAGAAGCTCAGGGCTATCGGGTACGGTACGACTTGTACCCGATGATATGGTATGCAAGCGAATACATCACTGGCAGTAATCTAAATATCGAATACTTAGGCCCCATAGAAGAACCGCAGCTGCGTTCAGTCTATTGGAAGACCCTAGTGTCTGGTGAAAGGACGATTAAATCCGAATAACTGCCCAGTAACATAGAGAGTGGCCTAAATTGGTCAAACATCTGAAGAGGAGAATTCTATGCTTGCGGCCTCATTTGATGACAAGCCCTTAGCACGGATAAAAGCGTGCTTAGTATGTGTAGGCTGTTTCTTCCCCTGGTCTAATTTGAAGTGCTATGTTCTTCGTTCTATCTCGTGCTAGTGTCTTCATACTCTTAGAAGGCTCTAATTGTCCTATATCCTCCCATCTCTAGATCTGGACTATATAGGCGTCAATTGAGTGACAGTGGCAGGGTGATTATTGGCAGTATAAAGATATTTGTCTATATTATAAGCGACTGATGGCAACGCGCCCACCTGACTATTTCGGTAGACTTGAATTAGCAGGATACTGTATCTTACGGTTAATATATAATTAGTGCAAGAGTTAGCGATATAACAACGCGGAATAGCTATCCCTGGCTGAAGTTCTGCCCTTCAATCTTCGAGGTGTAATCCAGCGGCAACATCCGTTGAACACGTGCGGGAAGGAAGTCCCCGACGGACTTGTCGACGCGACGGACTCTCTATGTTTTCAGAGTAACCTCAAATATCCGCGCCTTCCGGGTTGACAGCATAAGATGATATCAGTGTAATATAATAAGTAAGCAAGTAAGCAGGATCTGACGAAAAATGTTCCTATCCCGTGATACACTAACAGAGAAGCCAATCATGTTTCCGCCGAAACCGGCACTTTCGAGGTACCACCACCACTATAACATCATCCCACTTATATACCTCACAACAATATAAATACTGAAGTTCCTATACATCGTCAACACCAACAACTGATCCATCTACAACCACTAGCTATTAAACATCAATGTTCCGTCCTCGCCTACCACTCTCTCCTCACCGCATCTCCCATCTTCTCTCCCACCCCGCCAAAATGTCTGACTGGAGCGCAACCCAATACCTCAAATTCGCCGACGAGCGCGCCATCCCCGCCCAAGATCTCCTATCACACATCCCCCTGCAATCTCCCTCTCACATCGTTGATCTTGGCTGCGGCCCCGGAAACTCCACCGCCATGCTTTCCGCCCGCTACCCATCCTGCCCGAGCATCTCCGGCATCGACTCCTCCCCGAACATGATCGCCCGCGCTAAAGAATCATCTAACAACAATACGACCTTCGCCGTGGCGGACGTGGAATCTTACTCTCCCCCGCCCAACCAACCCGTAGATCTCTTCTTCTCCAACGCTGTCCTGCACTGGCTTCCCCGTTCTACTCGTCTCCCTACTATCCGCAGACTCCTACTTACTCTTCCCCCGGGCGGGGTTTTCGCCTTCCAGGTCCCGGATACCTTGAACGAGCCATCGCATACGTCTATGCGAGAGGTCGCGAGGACGGGGCCCTGGGCGGAACATCTACGGAGTACGTTGGTGGAAAGGGACGAGTTGGATTCGCCGGGGGAGATCTATGATGCGTTGGTGGATGTTTGTGAGAGTTTGAGGATTTGGGAGTCGATGTATTATCATTCCCTTGGGAGTTGGGGGGAGATTGTGGAGTGGGTGAAGGGGACGGGGTTGAGGCCGTATTTGGATGGGTTGAGGGGAGAGGAGGAACGGGGGGAGTTTTTGAAGGTGTATGAGGAGAAATTGAGGGAGAAGTATGAGAAGAGGGCTGATGGGAGGGTATTGTTGAGGTATCCCAGGTTGTTTGCTGTTGCTGTTCGGAAGTGATTTTCTTCTCTTGTTTATTTACGAGGTTGGGTTTGGAGGTGCAGTGTATAGGTAGAGGACAGAATGGAGGATGCTCTGATCATGTCATCCAAGCTTCCAGTGTATATGGCAGGCATGCATGCTGGTATAATCCTAAGTTTATAGCTCGCATATGGAATAGATCGTCAGGTCCATGTAAGCCGTCACGCAGGTACATAGCTTGGCCTAGCAAGCTTATAGCTGGACTGAACCACCTCAATTGATCCTGTGATACAAATTAAAATGCATGACTCAAACAGTTTCACCAGAAATCTCGCCAGCGCTCGATCATTCCCCGGACGCCATCAAGTTAGAATGCTGAGATTGAAAGCGGGACACGAACAAGGAACGCAGTTACACAGAACCACATTACCACCTGGTTCAATGCCAATTACATAATTGCAAAATGGTACAGATCGTCAATCCATGCATAATAGCATTGTCTATGCCCCAGCTTCATCGAAATGGATCACTTACTGCAGACTCCCTCCTTCACAGCATACCCGACGGCCATCCCGATCAAGGGGACCGAATGCCCCGGAATCATCAACCCACATTCCACGCCCCCTTATATTACCACAAATCTCCACTACAATCCCCGCGTTCAAGGAACGCCCCTTAGCTAACCAAACAAGGGCGCGTCAACAAACCGACCGCCATACGGCGTAACATGCCTCATTCCGCCCTGAAGAACTGATTCCCCACCAATACCTTACTGCGGAAATCATTTACCCGGAGTATCCAGGCACAATCCAATCAAGCCATGCATGCACCCACGCAGGTGTACACAGGCATGCCTTGAAGATGCCAACGCGTTCGCTTATTTCCTCCTTCTCTCCTCTCCCTTGAAGAATCGAATATAAAATCCAGCTTGATATCCACGACAGATTCTCTTTTTCATCCATCAGCAACAATCACAGCAGCAGTCTAGCAGCCAATACTTTCTCTTCCACGACAACAATCAAAATGCAATTCACCACCTTCCTTTCCCTGGCCATCGCGGCCGTCGTTCCCGCTCTGGCTGCGGACAACGCTGCTCAGGAGAACATCGAGGTAATACCACCTCTGCACCAATCCAGCTCGAAGGAACGATGATACTAAGACTGAATAGGGCTCCGTCTACCCACTCGAGTTCTTCCACGGCCCCCCTACCTTCAACGACGGTGATGCCTCTTGCTTCACTTCGTGAGTTACCACCCCAACCTCCATACACTCCTAATCAATATCTAATGTCCATCTACAGCGTCACCGGCGAGATCCACTCCGTCAGGCAGGCTCATGGCATTACCTGCCACATCTACTTGTAAGTGCTTAATCTCAGCAGGTTTCTCACTGAGAGGAATAAATGTCTAACAAAAAATGACAGCGACCACAACTGCGGCGGTGACAGCATCCCCGTCACGGTCGACATCCCCGATGTCATTCACGACCACCACAAGCCCGCTCTCAGCGCTCGCTGCTACCGGTAGATGGCTGGTACATATGGGTAGTGTATCAGAGTACTGGAGGTATGGGCTTGAGAGTTATCTTTCTTCTGAGATAATTGGTCCTATCTGGGGAGAAAGATATAGCATAGCGATTCAAAAGTTCTACAGCGGCGGCTGGTTTATGGACTGGTCGGGCAACTTAATTATTAGTAGTTAATGAGAACTTGAGTTGCGATGTATTTCCTCCATCTTTGATGGTAATAAAGTAGTAGTAGTTGGGGCATTGGGGAGTGGATGTAAGATTTGTAGTCGTAGAAGATTCATTCACTGGCCTGCATCTGGTGATAGTACTTTGCTGAGGAGATGATAGAGATAGTCGCATACTAGACTCGGTCCTATCTGCAAGGCTGATTTCCAACAATGTGTCGTAGATAGAGGTATCGCTATATGAGTGCTTTTGATGTAGGACATCCCATTAAACAGAGAAATCTATCCTACTCACATAGTCTCTAATAATTAAACTTTCCTACTAGTAGTACCCAATACTATCACCAACTAAACTGCCATTCACTGAAGTGAATGTAGGGACAATAAGCAGTCAACAGGTAGTAATTTAGTATTGTAGAGTCAGATATATATTTATGTACTACTCGCCCGCTTTACATCATTAATTCGACGCCCATGCTAAAACCAACCGGAAGAGAGATTATTTTCTTTACTTGAACTTCTTAGACTGATTATACTGTAAATGGGAAGTATTAGTAACTACAGAATAATCTCATCCGAATCTACAGGTCTTCATGCTGTGCACTGCACCATAACATCTCGATGCGCGATCTCTACTTACACGCAACTGCACTAGACGTGCATCGGGCCGCTGCAACCCGCAGGGAGCATAACATCTCACCCCTTACGTTCATTATATAAGCACTGAGCAAAAACACGCACATCGTAATTCAGAATAAACGAAAGGGATGAACATTGTCTTGTATCTGCGCGAGTCATGCTCATATTCTGACCTGACGCGTTCATAGCCGAAAAGCTCTCTAATAAAGCCCCCTTCGTGAAGATTACACGATGTCTCAACTCTTGCCATTATTCGAATTTGACTATGCTTGACTTCCCCTAATCACGCTCTTTCTCTGTCCACTAGACTTTAACTCCGGGCTATGCGACGCGAACCTACCCTCTATCATCTCCGAAATTGAGTATATCAGCCCATGCCGAAGAGAAGGCCAAGACGTGTGACTCGAAAGGGCGAGTCTAAGACCTTTGAGAACACGGATCGCACTCTCCGGGCCGTTCAAAATACCTGCTCCTTTGACATAAATAGGAGCATCTAGCGTGCCTTGAATCCAGGACTCTTTCATATCATCGGGGACTGTTTTATCGAGCCGAAGAGGTCGTCGACTGATTTTCCGTGCTCCGTTCGCTCCCCCAGTACCATCTTCTCCGCCCACGATACAATAAGCCCAGATATAGAGACCCGCGATAAGAAAGGCCAAGTGGTGACAGCCTGGTCCTGTCGTCTCGTTATAGAGAACTCCAAACAAGGTAGTTGCTTGTAGAAGAGATTCTCGGGCTAGTATTGGATTTTGCTGCATCCAATGTGACAGGGATGTAGCGGCGGCGGTCATCTGGTTCACGGTGACTTTCCATCCACTCAAGGCATATAAACAGCGCAGTGGCGTGCGCCGGAGTATGTTAGTGACGTGAAACATCACTTTTAGGAAGGTAGGTGCGTTGTTCGATATGGATTTAAACACGGAGAAACGTTTGATCGTGGGGTCGCATTTATCGTCTAGGGCCGTTCGGAAGGTTGCTAGTTCGTCAGGCCATTTGTACAGCTTCCGCTCGTTGAGACCTGTAGCCATGTCGGCTGCGAACCATGGCTGTGTGGATCGCAAAAGACGTCTTTCTTCGATGTTGAATGTTAGGAGTATTACAAGATTGCTGAGGTTGGAGTTCTCGTTGAGTAGATCATTCAGTAAGTCTGGGTTAGAGAACGCAGTTTTCAAACTTGGCGTGTTTTCTGGTTCTAAGTTAGATTAGATCAGTTCAAAAAAAGCATTGAAGATGTGATGGCTTCTTACCTGGATTGGCAAGACTATGTTTCTGCGACATTTCGAAATCAGATGTCCAAAAAATATCTTTGCAAGGTAGAGCTATCTTGAGATCGTCAAGGGTCATTGATGAGGGCACATCCTTGAATATCCAATAGCAGCATTCAATTACTGTACCGTTAAGATAAGCTTGTGTTTCTGTGGTATATAAGGAGTGTTCTCACCATATATACAGTAGATGATTCTTCTCTGAGACTCTGACTCCACCCAGCGACGCCACTGTTCATATGTGTCCAGATCATCTGGAGAAGGTATACTGTCAGCAAGGTTGGCAGAGACTGATTTGGCGACCGAAGTGAGCATATTCCTCTGGTACTGAGACGTAAGAATCTCATCTTCGTAACCGCTAAATAAGAGACCTGTATTGCGTAGAAGAAGACACTGCGCAAGAGTGGTTTGGTCAAAAGAGATAGTTTCCGTGGCCTAGCGAGTCAGTTAAACTGAAACAGATACTGAAGTTATAGCGACTTACATCCTTCGGAAGCGCCTTCTGTAGAAGGTCCTGTAGACCTAGGATATAGAGCTCCGAGCCCACCACATTAGAGTATTGACACCCGACAGATGCCACCGCTAGAATGAGAACCCAGGAGACACCTTCCTTGTCGAAAGAGAATCGATGAATAAAAGGCATCCAGGGGTCATGGTGTTCGAAGTAGAGCTGGACCATTGCGTTCAGGAAGGAAAGGCTGATGAAAGGTGATGCACACGAGGGACATTGCTGACTTTTCCAATAGCCACAGATTTGTTGATATTGCTTGTGCGGTATGGGCCTAACATGCCCATAATTCTCAGCTGCAATTACGTCTTCATCTGGCTGAGTCTCTGGGAACCGAGTGCAGCAGTGACGGTGAGCCTGAGACTCTTCTGGCGTGAATAAATCACTTTGCGACGAAGGGATATCATCGTTGTCTTCCCTAGTGGAGACTGAGGAGACTGATCCACCTGATGGTAGACTTATATTCATGTCCACTGCCATAGCGTCGCCTAAACCTTGGCTAGGTAGTGATAACACATGTGGATGAATAGCATTTTCACTGTCGTAACCCATAGGGTACATGCTATAGTCTTCTCGATGTTGCTCGCCAGATCCCGAAGAAGCTGCCAAGTCTTCGAATGGAAAGTGACCGACTTGTACAGGCTGTTCGTTGAAAGTCACATGATCACCACTGCCACTTGAGATGAACGCAGGGTCGTCATTCATGAGGAGCGTAGAATGAACAAATTCCGGCGTCTCTATTAGTGGAGGATCCTCCGATGCGGGGATTGGCTTTGGAAATGCACATTGTATGTTTCGCTTAACACACCTACGACATGGCGACTTGCCATTGCAGCGTTGCTTCGCCTTGGCACAATTCAGGCACGCTTTCTGGGACCGCCGACGTCCGCGGGTGCAAGGTGGTTCTTCCCCATCACTTTCTCTGGAATGGGTGGCTTGGTGTTTTCTCAAAGTATCCCTGTAATCGTTAGTCTTCTTACTACACAGCTAGCGATATAAGTTGATCATATGTTGAGCATCTAAACCTTCTAGAAAACATGCGAGAACACACATCGCACCGAAACGGCTTCAATCCGAGATGGCTGAATTCATGGCGCTGGAGATGCTCTTTTCGAGCAAAGCTCTCTGGGCAGAATTCGCATGTCCATTTTCCTGACGGGCCTGGCCCATTTGTTGACGATGTCATACTCAGATATAGCTTCCTGGGTTGGTGAAGTAGGACCGGTCGCAGACTCGGAAACCACGAGCCGTACAATTTCGGGGTTCAGTGACGCAAGCCCCCACATCCCGCCACCCCACACATCACATCCCCTTATTCCTCACTTGCAACCGAGGTAATATGGCCTTGTTCGATCATCATCGATCTCTATGTAACGAAGCTTCCATTATTCTTATTGATGGGCCTGGAATCCATTCTAACTATCTGGAGTCGTAAAACTCGATTGAGATGTTTCAGATGCCTAATTGCAACTCTACTGCAGTGGATGCTTCAACGCCAGCTTCCCAAACCTTCCTCCATCTGCTATCGCTTTCAACTCCTCCAACGCCTCTTCTGCCGTCCCCTCGAATATACCGACAGAAGGCAATCGAAAGTTCACCCCATAATGCTCCACAGCCCAGATCAGCGCACGCCACGCACGCTGATAATCAGCCGGTCTTGCCGGGATCGTGATGGGGAACGGCACTTCCTGGACCTTGATAACCACATCGCTGTTAGGTGTGGCGATAGGCATTTTGAATCTCGAATCACTTTGAACAACAACGGATACAAGTGTTGCATCTTCCGAACAGCAGTCAGCCACTAGCTTCGCGGAGCTGACACCGCCCCTCTGGCTTCCAACTGCATCAAACCCGCATGTCAATGGACCCCATTGAGAGTCTTTCACGGTCGCTTTGATATCCGAAACGACACTTGAAGATTTGTAGTCGAAACAATGAGTGGCTCCGAACTCCTGTAGTAGGGAATGCCTTTCCGGGGAGGCAGTGACAATGATCGGATGGATACCACTCGCACGGGCGAGCTGGACAGCACAGAGGCCAACGCTGGATGAGGCGCCCCAGATCAACAAAGATTTGGTAGTTTTCCCTTGATTGTCATCCTCTTGTGGCAGAGGGAGATTGAAGATATTATACAAAGCATCTGCAGCAGTCATGGCCACCACAGTCAGACTCGCAGCATGGTGTGGTGGAAGTGCTACAGGGACTGGGAAGACCATGTCTTCGGGACACGCCAAGTATCGCTGGTGGGTACCGTATTTGGACGGTCGGTTAATCCCTGTAGGTGTGTATCCAGCAACTAGATCTCCTGGATGGAATGTCGAGCTGGTAGGAGCCCTGAGCACTGTGCCGCAAAAGTCATATCCAAGGATAGCGGGATAAATGCCGAGGAGCGTGGCATGTTTGAGATCGGCGGGGTTCGTTCCAGAAAATTGCGTCTCAATGAGAAGTTCACCGTCGCCAGGGGTAGGGATCTCCTGGTGTCGACGGACCGAAAACTTCACATCTTCATCCACATATAGTGCTGCATTCTTGTCTTCGAGAGGCATTGTAAGAAATCAGGGCCCAAAGCTAGGTGAATAGTGGCAAAGATAAATGTAGATAATATGGAGAGATATATTCAAGAGGTTTTCATGTCCTACAGCTGTGGACCTTAGAACTTGAGAATCTGAGCCAATAATCGACTTTTTATGATTCTCGACAAAGTAGACCAAAAATTGCACATGTGCAGGTCGAGGATATGGCAGTCTTCCTCATTAGATTCCATCGCACTAACCCAACCGATGGAGTTGGTGGGGTGTCGACCGACCCCATCGGCAAGCCCGAGCAATATCCCCAGCGGCTCCGTCGGAAGCGTCCACCGAAGTAACGTTCGTAGACCATAGATTTGCCTTTCCTTATTACTATTACAGAACCAACCATCTAACAGCTCAAAAGTTGTAAGAAATAAATATCAGTCGCCTACAAAGTAGTCAGATAGCCAAATTCAGAACTATTTGCCACAAAACCCCATCATCCAAGCGTACCAAAATGCCCATCATCAAACAACTAATCGCCCTACGGCGAAAAGCCGGAATGACAAAAGATGAATTCTTCGACTACCACTACCAAGTACATGGAGCCCTGAGCACAGGTCCTAGTCCATCCGAGACGCCTTTGTATGTCACTCTCACTATCACCAAATATACAGAAATCACACCTTACTAACACCAGAACTAGGAAATACTTCCAAACCCACTTCCTCGACACCGCATACCACCCCAACCCCGCCCAAAGCATACCAAACGCCCACCCAGCATGGGCCTTCAGCGACGGCCTCACAGAACTCTATTTCTCCTCGGAGGACCACATGGTCCAGAACTTTGCTTCCGAGTGGGTCTCAAAGAAAGTAGGACCTGATGGGGCGAACTTTTCGGATTTCAGTGCTGTGATGCCTATGTTTGTCAGGGAGGAGGTGGTTCCGTTGGCATCTACAACGTCCGAAACCTCAAAGTGGGAGCGTGCTTTCGTCGCTATGTATTTTCTCGCTTTGCGAGAGTCCGAGCTTCCAGGGGAGAAGAATGAAAAATTAGTCACCAACTTTTCATCTCTTCTCCAACAGCATGCCTCTCATGATGTACTAGGTTTGGTCGCCAATGCCCCTACAGAAGTGGGCTTTGACCTTAGTGCTTACTTTGGGGGTGGGCGGTCGTTTCCTACTTATTATGTGTTTATGGTTGTTCTACGTGGGAAGGAGTCGGTGGGTGCTGTGCGGAAGGTTCAGGGGATTTTTGAAGAAGAGTATGCTGGGGTCTTGGATTTACCAGCGACTTGGATTGGATTTGGTGAACGTGCTGTTGTGCTGGATCAGAGTGAGGGGGTGGAGGTAAGTTACTGCGTCGCTTTGGAGGTTGAGATTTGAGGAAGATGGCTGACGTTTGGCAGTTTGATCCGAAAAGACAGCCGTATAAGATGGGATGAAGACTGGGCTATGATAGATGTGTGTATCGTGCAGTATGCTGCTCTGGACCGACATCATATTATGCTTGCAGCGTTGAATGAACCGTGGTGTTATCTAGTGACAATTATACTAGCTATCGTCTTTTTCTTCTTCTCCATTTGCCATTTCTCTTTCAGAGCAAGATGAAGGCTCACGCGGCTGATTACCGTGATCCCTAGGAGGTCCTTGCATATCTAGCTTCTTGACAAAAGTCGGAAAGTGAAGTATAGCCTTTCAGAATGGACTATGTAAATAACCTTCGCAGGTTAAGCTACCCTCCAGTAATAGACAACCCGCCTAGTATTATCTACCCATTCGTCGACATACGCCGATTCAAGCCGCATGAATAATAGTCCTATCTATATACTTAGGCGAATAACTCACAACCCAACATCAAGACACATATCACCGCCTCACCCGAGGAAGAACCAGCTTTCCATGGGAGATAATGACATTATCGCCAGCAAATCTCTCCCGTACTCTATCCCCGCCCTCATGTCGCATAGGACCAATAGTACTGGCGGTATCCACCGAACCAATCTCAATGCTGACTGACTGGCCCTGGTCAAACAGGAATGCAGCAGGATACAAAGGAATAATCACAGAGTAAACTTGGCCCGGAACGATCTCCGACTTGGCCACAGCTGGTTGAGAAATGACTTTATCCTCCTTGAAACCATTGGCAACTTCATCACGATGGGAAAGACGGAAGTAACCTCTTGCGAAATTGTCCATCGGTTCGCCGTGGTTGCCATGTAGAATGATATTCTCGCCATCTGCATTGATTGCGCGAAGGTAGATAAAAAGGTCCATGTCTTTGGCTGTGGTGCTGACCTCAAGCTCTAGATATGGTGACCCTAGTAGCTCGAAGGACTCGGGGAACGAGTTTTCGAGGGAGAAGTGGAGGTTCTCACTGTAGCCCTGGTATGAAAAAGGGGTCTTTGGGCCGGCCGGCTTGCTCAGGGAGAGCTTTTTCTCAGGAGTGAAGTAGAAGGGCACATATTCCGCGTCCGCTGGGGGAAATGATGTTTCGCTCTCACGATAAATCGTGTCCGTGCCGTGGTGCTGCAGAAGTCTGATGCGAGGAACGTCAAGCATGCCGTTATCCTTGCCGAAAAGGAAGAAGTCCAAGAACTTCCTCTGCATTTGCAGATGCGCGGGTTCATAGAACGCACTTATATGGTTTCCAGTATGCATCTCAAGCCATTTATATTCTGAAGAGATAGCATTGTATGCCCGAATATTGCCAGGTAGATGGAGCTCAGCATCCGTCCAATTTCCAGCAAGGTAGAATGGAACCTCGATATCGGAAAGATTGCGAACTCTTTTCAGAACTTCCCATACGCCCTCGGTGGGATACTCGGTTTCCGCGAGCAGCTTTGGAAAGTCTACCCTGTTGGCCGCAAGCTCTGCTTCCTCCAAGTGACCATCTTTCTTCCCTCCTTGGTAGGGAATTACGAGATTCCGATACCAGTGAGATTGGAAATTGTCGCTGTAGATACCGCCTCGTCTTACCGCTTGGTAAATATCGCATGCAGACTCGTACGATACGACGCAGCTCAAGTGGGGTGGCTTTTGCATTGCGGCCCAGTATCCTACCATTCCGTAGTAACTGATTCCGGAGTATGCCACCTTGCCAGATGACCATGGCTGAATAGCGGCCCATTCGACGATATCATAGAGATCTGTACGGAGGAAATAATATCAATTATTTATTTCGGTCTAAGTTGATGAATGTAAGGGAGTACCTTGTCCCTCTGCATCTGCCTGAATCTGCAATGATCTTTCCAAGCCGAAAGGATCAAGCTTCCCTTGGCTGCCGCAAATGCCACGGCTATCAACACGAATCAACGCATAATTGTACTCTTTGCACTATAGGGTAGGAAATAAGCACAAGGAAAGCTTAGTCTAGTAATGGGTTGTCTCGTACCCAGATAGATGGATCACATAATTCAAAGCAAGCATCGGGACCCAATGGCTTAATATGCTTATACATTTCTGCATAGATAGGCGACTGAGGTAGTCCGAACGTAGCAGCATGGTTATCTTTCCCATAAGGACCCATGCTGCAAATCACAGGTACCTTCTCTCCATCTTTCGATGCAGACAGAGGGAGAAACACATCAGCGCAAAGCTCAGCCCCATCGCGCATGGATATGTATATGTTTTTGATCCGGGTATATCCGTCGACATCGGTCTCGGTTGTCTGATACTTCGGTCTAGTAGCGCTCATTCTGAAAAGAGGGGGGTATAGATCTGAGTTTTCAGGAACTATAAGGGAAAGGGGTGTATGTGAAGATTCACGTATCAGTTACAGATACGGATGTCACTGATATGCCTAGTCCAAGTATAGGTAATACATATTTTATAGTCTTGATTTTTGGGTAAAATAGGGAACAAGGTGGCGAGATCCTATGCAGCCGGCGGAGCCGATGGGGCCGTTGGAGATGCGGCAAGCTGTACGCCGGTTGCAAGGGATTGTGGGTCCGGTGCTCTCGGGAAGTGAGCGGGAGAGGACATCTACTCTTCGATAAGATCTTACTGAAATGGTTGCTGATTGTTGATCCTACGGCATCTCACTCGACGTATAATGGCTCTAATTGGAACTCAATTTACCTTTCCCTGATCTCGCTGCAGTGACTGCTAGTTGTTGCACACCATACGGGTTCACAATAAGCACTTAATCAGCATAAAGACATACTCATAAATTTCATAACGAGCGTTTCAAATAGGACAAGAAGCTGGCGCCATTAACCTCTTGCCTCGTAACATACATAAAATCATAAAAGACATTTGCATCATAGACGTCAAACCCCGGGCATGCCCTCAATCACAACCTGACCTCACTCAGTTCCCTCCGTACCACCACGAGACCAATCTCCTAGAAACTCTGGGGGGCTCCTCTGCCTCAGATCATAAAAAAGATCTAGCTCAAGCTTTTCCGGGGCAAACAATGTGTCTAGGACCACCGAGGTTGTCGTCCCAGCAGGAGGCGCCATCGCCACCTCCACTCTGCTTAGTGCACTGTAACGTCAAGAAAGAATAATCAGCAAAGAAACATCCATGTTAAGATGGGATGTGAAAGCTCGTAGCTGGAAGATGTAGGGCTGGGATCGGTAAGGTGCAAAGGGTTATAAATAACATACACTGCCCTCATTGCAGGAGCTATATGCGGACCACTACCGTCAGTGTGTGCTTCCAATACGCTACACCGTTATCAAAGGTGCAAGTCGGGTGATGGAGCTTACTAGTTTTCAAATCCGATTCGGCAGCTGGTGCCGTTGCAGCTCTGATGATATATCAGTATATGAATCTTGCTGTCTTGGGAAATGTGAGCATGAAAGGAATTGGGTATATGACTTACTCCGCAGTGAATCTTGGCGCCATCTGGGCAGCTCTGTGCAGCGTCTTCTGCTGGAGCAGGAGCGGCAAAGGCAGCCAGAGGGCCGGCGGCGAGGGCAGCAAAGACAAGAGTTACGAAGCGCATGTTGATGGGTTTTCTTGAATGGGGTATTTGAAATAAGTGGCAAGAGTTCTTTAGATGTATGAGATAGTTGATGTCAAGGCTTGAAGACTTGTGTTGAGATTCGAGCTTGATGTCCAGGAAGGATGGCTCTACTTATAGATTTCGGAGCTTCTACTGATCATGCAACGAGGCTGTCTTCCCAATAGCGGAGCAAGTATAACATCCTGGTATGCATGCCCCATGACTGCCTTTGATCGACACACATAGGATCAGACTGTGTCTTCCTTCCCTCCAATTGCGAGAAGTAAGGCATCCAATATCACCCGCTATACGACTTTGGTGCATTGATTAAATCTCTCATCATCATCTGCCCTGGATAGCGCGGCTGTCCGTTAATCATAGTCAGGGTTTTTGGTAGGCTAGATACCAATGTTTCCAAAGAAAGTCAGCTAATGGAAGAGTATCTAGCCATCCTTGACCACTGTGGTGAAGGTTCAAAAGCTGTCAGCATGTAGCGTATGTGCTGGGCATATGAGGCTCAGTTGGGTTTTTCATGCGAGTCAGCATCCGGACTCAATTAGGTTTACATTATCGAAACTTGCAATGCATCGGACAGGAACTGCACACCGAGTATACCCTGAAAGGTCTATCTTTTACCTCCTTCTTTGCACAGGCAAGTTACGAGCCAGGGACCTCTTGGCTCTGAGGCGTGGCTCCTATCACGATATCTGAGCTAGGTACCGCATCAAGAATGTACCTATGTACCCCATGCCACCAATACGTCCTTCTACTAGGGGCATGTGGGGTTCGTTGAACCTAAGCTAAAACAACCCACCAATGTGTTAATTTGTATCAACCAAGAGAATGGTATCCCCTAAAAGGACGGCTTTTAATTGAGATCCCTACTGAGGCACGCTTCCACTAAGCCATCACCATGGATAAGAAGTTCAAGGACTAAAGCGCAACATTAGAATTATTCTAGAGGAGAAAGCAATCTGTCACACCTATCAGTATGAGGCCCGGATTTTCGCGGATATGCGCAACAATTTACTATCATGTGAGATTGGTATCACATACATGATAAGATTACTGATTATTTCACAGGGTTCAGCTGCAATCTATTCTTCGCTCGTGCGAAAGAGCGACATTGGTTGATCCTCAGTCGTTGGCTTTTGGGATTGGATAAAGTTTGGTTATAGTCTAGAAATGTACGTTGGCGTTACCTCACGAGACTAGAGAGGCTGTTCGGTGTGTAGTGAGTGGTAGACATTTGATCCAACTCAAACCAGTACGGCCAGTTATCTGTACGGCATCAGCACCTGCAGAATCAGATGCCATCCCGTACTACCCACCAAATGGCCGCTGTCTGCACCGAAAAAAGCAACGTTACAGCGTACTCTAATGAGTGGCCGATCAACGTTATCGTCTATCCGGGACAATCCGAAAGGACTATCACCTTCAGCCTCGTGCAAGTCATAGCTCTGGAGGCTACAAATGAGGTTATTAAGGCACAACTGCAAGGATCCACCAAGGTATCTGATCGTCGTGCGGAGAGGGGTGTTTGAGGCTGAGGCAGGGCGGACAAGAAAGGATAACCCCGACTCCGCACTGCACTCTGAGATCTGTATGGTCGCTCGGCATTTGCTTACAACCCCTAGGAGGTCATCCATAGCTCCACCGCGTCGATCACTGATTGCCTAACTAACTAGCCTTTCTATGCAGGGTTAACGGCCCGGACCCGGAATCCTCGGACGCCTCTCGGAGGTCCGGAATGCAGCCTGATTGCATCGTCTGGGTACCGACTCATGCCCTTTTTGCTAGCATCTACCAAGAATGGTTGTCTCTACTCGCACGGATAGCAAGCGACGCTACGATACGCTGTGTGCCTGTTTTCCCTGCGCCGGAAGGGTCTTCGGGACTGCTTCTTTAGGTTAGCTCGACTATTCCACGGATACTAGTGCAGCTAACTGATTTCACTATTAACACTTTACTGCACCTCAAAGTCCAGTTTAAATCTAAGGCTGCCAAGTTTGTCATGACACCAGGTCTGGTGCGGGGAGGGGGGCCTGAGGATAGTCGCTGCTGTGCGACCTTGCAGCTATCGAACGAACGGACAGTCACAATAAGAAAGTATTGTCGCTTTCCCGATGAGGTATTTGTCAATGTTGGCTCAGCAATTTGTACTATTACAAGTAAAGCCGCTGGGCTCACTGATTCAATTCACAATTGTAGTTGAGGGCTCAGCCTCGCTCCAAATATGCCAAGACTGCAGCTCGGGCGGGGTATTGACATCTGGTCTGGAGTGTGTCGGGCCTGAAGGATGGCTGCTATCCGAGCTTACAGTCAAACTGACAAATACCAGCTGTTCCTGCTATCTTTACGGGTCGTATTAGTAAGTATTGCTCTTGAAGAGTAACTCCTGGGCTTATGGAAGGCATAGGTAAGAGAAGTGGCGGGGACAAGCTCTTAGAGAAGTGATTGAGGAAAGCTATGCGGTAGGCGATGAACTATCTTCATGCTACATAGAAGTTCTGGCAGAAACGTTCACAAAAAGCGGTTATTATTAGAAGAGGCTCGCGATGCCTTGACTTCGAGGCCCCGCTGGTGGGCTCTGGGCTAAGAAGACGGCTTGAGCCTCACAACGCATGGTATTGGGAGTTATAGCAAGGAGGGTGGACATCGATCAGAATACCATATAGTTCACATGTCGACCGAGGATATAATCCATCACCATCGATACTATGAGCGGCTGACTCCTTTCATTCAGTTATTGGAGGGAATGCAATAATTACATAAGATATCTAATTAATCTACACAGTTGGGTTGGTTGTCCGAATCAGACAATCGAGTCAACCTTTTAGAATCAATATGGAACGCAATACGTCTCCCATTATCGACAAGCTCTTCTATGCTATTCGATAATGAAAACTGCAGCATGGAAGCGGCATGATGCGATGGAAGATCGGACGGAAGTTTCTGTCCGCTATAGACACGAACAACACATATGAGGGGAATACAGCGTAGATCTCTGTGCTGTCCCCAACCTAAATACGATGTGATTGGCTTCTTTTCATCTTAGCCACTCTCGTGATAAGTATAAAAAATAATCTAGACTACTACACATAGCCCCCAAAAAGGTCCAAATTGGAGGCAGATGCGGCTCAAAATGGTCTTGGTAGCGGTCTCCCACTCCTCCCCGAGGAAACCAGACAGCCAGCCATTCTGCTCCCGTAAGACTTCCTTGACCCTCAGGATTCGAGCGGGCCCGGAACCTAATGTATAACTTGCATATGAAAATCAGAGATCAAAGCGCGAGAAGAGTAGAAAGGGGGTCGCCTAGCAGTTCCTCATACAGCTGTTTGCAAAAATGGCCGCAATGTTTATACTCTTTAAGTTCCACAAAAGATTCCTGGCTAAACTGCATCAAGTAAAGACTGGGAACTACTATAATCAGTGTATTCAACAAAAACACAACGTGGCGGTAAGATAGAATGATGCTTTACAGGTGATCGATACCACGTACAAGCCAGGCTCGTACAACTGGCACTCTAGAAGCTTCTATGCAAACTACTATATCTTGAACTCATCACGGCTCTCTGTCGACTGCTTCTCAAACGCAACGCTTGTTTCCTCCAAGCTTTTCTGTGAAGTTTCTGGCAGCCAGACAATGCCCCAGACAAGACCTATCGATGCAACAGCAAAGAAGAACCAAAACGTCCCCTTGGGCTGCAAAGCATCATCAAGCATCATACTTGGAAGGGCCTTGTAATCATTAGCCTCGTCAACAACAGCTCATTTATAGCGAAATGTAGTAAGCTTACCTTCACCAGTGCAAACTTATTGGCATAATGAACACACATGAGGAGACTTGTCCCCAGTGTACGTACTTCTGAAGGAAGAATCTCAGCATTAATCAGATATTGGATGCAATTCCATCCGAAAGCATAGCCGACTCCCGTAACGTATAGGGCAGCCACGGAACCGACAGCTGCTCTAAGCGCATTACTGGAGTCTGGCTTGCCAGCTGCATCCCAGGTTGTTATGAAGATTGCAATGTAGAGCAAAGCGAGGATCTGAAGTACGATTCCTCCTAAGAGAGTGCGTTTTCTTCCAAAGCGATCAACGAAGAAGAATGCGCTAATAAGCGCAGAGACCAATTTTACTACTCCGAAAATAGCTGTTTTGAACAGTTTTTCGGAATTCCCGGCCACATTCAACAGCGCGAAAAACTTAGGCGCGTAAGCTATGCCACTGATGTCAGCCTTATGCTTGGAGGAGTAAGGGGGTAGAAGTAATGAACCCACTTGTGATAGCATTTGTTCCGGACCATTGACTGAGAAGTTGCGCAGACAAAAGAAACATCCATCGCTGGAGATTGGCTCTTGCAAAGAGTGCTTTCCATGACCCTACAAAGGACCACTTGGACTTGCCTGTGGTTTTCTCTGGGGAAACCTCACGCTGAATACTTTGTACCTCTTCAATGATACGGGAATCCTCTGGGCTAAAACCCCGTAGCTTAGCAAGATTTCTTGTAGCCCTTGATACGTGACCACTGTAGACCAAATATCTGGGACTCTCAACGCAGCCGATTGAGAAAAGTAGTAACACCCCGGCCATCATGATATGGATACTTTCTGGTAGAATCCATTGCGTGTTGCTATCGCCAGATATATGAAGCGAGGCTCCCCACCCGGAAAAGTACTATGTTCATCAAACCATGGCATTAGCGAATGAATATTCCTCAGTTAACTTCAGACACTGACATACCCCGATTAAAACTCCAACATATTCCGATGATGCATAGAGACCGACCAATAGACCTCGAGAAGCGGTTGGTGCCACTTCGGCTAGGTAAATAGGACCAACAACACCAGCCTGGCCGACACCCATACCCATGATAAACCGACCAGCAATGAGTTGACCCATATTGCCAGCCGATGTAATGAAAACAACCACGCCGATGATCCAGAGCAGGCATAACTGCCGCATGGTCCATAGTGGGCCAATCCAGTAAGTTGAGACAAAAGCTAAAAAGCCCCCAGGCAAGCTGCCAAGGTGCATCATTGAAGTGACATTGGATAACCTGCTTGCTCTTGCTGCAGCACTAAGGTAACTTGCATGAAGCTGGTACTCCTTGATGAAAGAGGGCAGATCAACAACCGTTGCGATAATACTTTCATCCAAACCCTTGGCTGAGCCCAAGAGGCCGAAGGCCACTGCAGCGCAGATAATGTGGATATTGAAGTATTTCATGGTTAAAACAGTCCACGGATTATCATAATGCTTGATAGGTCTCAACTACAGCGAATCTAATCTTATATATGTTTGGGATGCGACCTCTGAATTTACCTCCATAGTGCTAAGTTGGAAGTGACCCCAAGGTCCTCATTCATTTAGGGACTAAGAAGCCTGGCTGGTATTCGTTGAGAACCAACTTTTATACCTAGCCGATAGGGCTAGACGTCGCGTATGTATGTCATCTCAGCTTATTGGCCTTCAGAATGATACACTGATATTTCCCAGATAGTTGAATCGCGCACTTTATGTATCTAAATTCGCCGGTTCTCAGTCCAACCCTCAAGGATTTTCATCAATGAGAAATCCCTATCTCATTTTCTCAACAAAAGAAGCTTTCCCGCAGCCGACACGCCCTCCCGTCGGACCCACGTCTGTGGCAAAATTTGAACGCAGTAGCCTTATTCCAGTGGGTCTTTCCATAGGGCTGAGGCCTCTAACTCATCGAACAGAGAGACATGCAGATGCACTAGAGTTGCCGCATACCCGATAACCACTACTATCTCCACGGGTTGTTGTGGGCTCAAGCTTTTTCAAACCAGGCTTTTGCGTAAGCCTTAAGAGCCCTCTCCGGCAGTCTCAAATCCCGAACTCAACCAATCAGAAACACGTTTTAAATGGTAGCCTGGGACTTTTTTGGACACTATATCCTCCATGTATCGCCGAGCTTGTCTGCACCCTTGCCTGCGTCCTATTAAAATGCCGGCTACTGAGGCCGCCAGCACCGGTCATTTCCCACCGGTCTCTCATTCTATTCCTCCACCAATGAGTATGCCCGCCTTGAGTCTCCTCGGATCCCATTTGACTCATATTTCGAATAAAATATATTAATGCGTGGAGAATCCCAGCGAGCTTAGGGGTACGCTAAGATGCGCAGACCTGGTTCTTCACGGTTTAGCTCCGTTCCCGGGCTGGTCGCCGGCAACGGCCATGACTGCCATCTTCCCATTCACGCCACCCCTGCTTGCCCTCTGGCAGACTATAGATGCCTGCGTGGGCGGCCTTCTTACACGTGCTCCTGTCTGAATTTCTGCCAGACTGAACTCTCCACCCAGCTCATTCGCCATGTTCGTTCCTCTTCTGCTGTCGGCGCTGCCGATTCTATCCCATGCCGCGCTCACCTATCGCGGGGCGGACATTTCTTCTCTTTTGAGCTAGAAGATGAAGGTTATAGCTACAAGAACCTTAAAGGTCAATCCCAAGCACTCGAGACTATCCTCGCTGAAGCCGGCATCAATTCCGTTCGCCAGCGTGTGTGGGTCAATTCCAGTCATGGCATTTACAATTTGGATTACAACTTGGAGCTGGCAAGCGGGTCAGGGCGGCTGGTATGAGTATCTATCTGGACCTTCATCTGAGTGATACAGGGGCGGATCCTACCGATCAGGTGAGTTGGTTCCGTTCGAGAGATAATATTCCAGTCAAGAAGAAGCCTAAGCTGACTATATCCGGGGTAATAGACAACCCCTTCCTGATGGCCCACCACCGATTTCAGCACTCTGAAGTGGCAACTATACAACTACACTGTTGAGGTTTGCAACACGTTTGCAGATAACAACATTAATATTGAAATCATCTCAATCGGTAATGAGATCCGCGCCGGTCTTCTCTGGTCTCTTGGTGAGACGAGCAGCTACTCAAACATCGGTGCACTGCTGCACTCGGGCGCTTGGGGAGTCAAGGACTCCAATTCAGCGACAACACCCAAGATTATAATTCATCTGGATGATGGCTGGGGGTAGGATCAGCAGAGTTACTTTTATAAGACTGTTCTGTCTACGGGCGAGCTACTGAACACAGACTTCGACTACTTCGGTGTTTTATACTACCTGTTCTACAGCGCATCAGTAAATATAGCATCTCTGAAGATCAGCCTGGCGAATCTGCAGTCGATCTACAACAAGCCTGTAGTAGTGGTGGAGACGAACTAGCCAGTCCCGTGCCCAAATCCTGAGTACACTTTTCCCTCAGATCTGAGATCGATGCCTCTCTCGGTCGCGGGCCACCGGCAGTTCCTCGAGAAACTGGCAGCTGTGGTAAGGGTCATTAACGATGGTCTGGGAGTGTACTACTGGGAGCCGGCCTGGATCACCAATGCTGGGGTTGGGGTCGAGCTGCGATGAAAACCTTATGGTGGATAAGTCCACGGATGAGGTTTATGCGAGCTTTGATATTCTCGGGAAGCCTTGAGAGGGGATATTGTTGGCTCTGTAAAATGGAATCTAACCGAGAGCGTAGATGTTGATGCGTGCAGAACTATTAGGGGCCTAGTCGGTACTTTCTAACTCGTTGAACGATTAGAATGAATGTTGCTGCGTCAAAATAGAAGCAATAACTAATAATATTTAGTAATCCGGTTTCCGGAGACGCTCGCTACATTACCCAGTCTCAATAATCAAAAGATGTGCTAACTATAATTACACAGAAATATGCCAGGACAAGTGAAGTTTACTTTCAATACTCCTTAAGCAAAGAAATAACCTAGAGGATAAATAGCACCTTAAATCACAGAAAAAAGCCACGTAAGAGCTATAATAGCACTAATTAGCCTAGTCTTCTTTAGCGTTTTCCAGGCTATATTTTCAATCGCAGTTAACTACTGTTAAACAGATTTCACGGACTAAGCACATACAACTAACTTGGTATATTTTGACTTCAATTCAGCCTAGTGATGGTGAAAGATTTGATTGACCCAGCGATCGCTGATAAACGTGTATTTTTTATGTTTTCTAACATCAAATTTGAGGATAGAAGGAACCCTGCAAGATATTGTACTTTCACGACTATAAGTGGATAGACTCGTGAATCTAATTCAAGTATCCTGCACTTCAAGACCAACTCATTATTGTTAGATAGCTTCTTTTAATTTGCCTCTGTTTCAGTGCGAGGTTTGACTCCTTTCAACCGTCCCTTCAGAGTGCTTATCTTGACAGCAAATGCTGCAGCGCACGCCTGCTTGGAGGGAAGTTGACCTCGATCTGAGGCCTCGCAGGAAAGTGTTAGTCTCCTATCTGTAGAAAGGCCCTCCATACGCCTGATTAGCTTCATTTTTAAATGAATTAAGCAAAGTTGAATATTGCGTGTTGTGGAGGTTTGAAGCTGTGAGCGTCGCCAGCGGCTCGTCGTCCGATTACGTTACCACTTGTTAACGTAATCGGACAATGAACCGGCGGACAACGAGCCGCCGCTCTGCCTACTAAAAATGCAACAATCGATTCAAATTAAAGTAATTCAACACTATATAGATAAATATATATATATATAAATGAGACATTGGTTTTATATAGATATTTAAACTAATTATAATCTTTTCCATTGTAATCAATATAGTATAATAGCTAGTATTAAGTATATTTAAGGCGGTGAGGGTCACACCGACGGCTCGTTGTCGCGACGCTTCGTTGTCCGGTTACGTTACTTGCTTCTCTGAACTAAACTACCGAAAGATTTAACAGAAGCGGCTTAGCGTACTTTGGATGAAGTTTCCGGGACAAGTTATAGACCATAAACATTTGCGCTATTTTTGCAAACAGCTGTAGTGCTTATTGCGGATCTTCTCCGTAGAATGGGAAGGAAACCGAATGTAATACGTATATCGATGTGAATATCTAGAAAATAGTCACTGCGATAGACTGGTGCGGTGAAAGAAAAGGTCAGCTAGCAGCCCTGGACCTGATTGTCCTCGCATTTAATAGTACACAGCAAATTCACCATGCATATTTGTATTGAATCTTGGGGTCTATATAAAAGCGGTCATCTACAGTACTTCCCCGATTCTCTTTCTCTTCTTTTCCTTTCCATCTCTCATGTCCCAAAAGCAGCAGCGGTCATCAGACCAGATGGCCCAACATCGATAAACTATTCTATTAAAAGATTGATTTAATCTCTAGATCAGCGGTCATCAGACCAGATGGCCCAACATCGATAAATTATTCTATCAAAAGATTAAATTAATCTCTAGATTTTTTAAAAATATTATTTCAAGTTAATTGCCTTCACCAGGATCAACTACTAGGAGTATACATCAAGAGATGATTGACGTGCCATGATACAAATTTTCAAATGACGATATTCGTGAGCGAAGACTTACATCCCTCTTGTGTCATCATTTCCAAAAGCATGGCCCACAAATGGCGACCCCAGTGTTGGCCTGAGCATCTTTTCTTGTCAACCTCTTCTTATCAAGAGTTCTGTATGAATATGTCTTCTTCGTTGCCTGACATCAAGACCGCGTACCCTGAGCTCAGAATGCCGGAGAGGGCGAAACTCATCGAGCAGTTAAGTATTAAGTGCGAGGTTGAATTTGTTGATCCCGCGTCCGCCGCCTGCCTATGGCTGGCCGACACTGAATGTCTCGAATCACTGATCCGAGAATCGGACGACAATAAGTTTGCCTTCCTGCTTCGTAAATTGCTAGATGGCACATTGGGTGACTCAATAGCGGCAGTTTCCCTAAGAGCCTGTAAGTACACAGTCTCATAACCCATTAGCGTCAAGCCAAAATTGACATGACAATAGGGGCCGGTAGGGGTCGGTCTGCTGCCGCGAAGAAGAGGAAGCTAGATACCGGTGTAAAGCAAGCAGCCTATTCGGAGACCGAGGACAAGCATACGAGATCGCTAGATGCTAAAAGTCTTGTATGCTAACAGTCCCTTCAATGTCACTATGTTCAATTCAATGCTAACTTCGGTTAAGTGCAAGGAGAGAGACAACGATATGTGTCTTATTACAAGAGCTGGTGTTCCCGTCGAGATTGCTCATATATTTCCGTATTCTCTGGCGCAACCGAACAGCGCTGAGACCTTGAAGGATGTCTGGGATACGGCAAGGTTTTTTTGGTCTATAGAAAAAGTCTCGAAGTGGGAAGAGGCGGTGTCAGGTCCCAATGGGACAGAGTGTTGCTCGAACCTGATGGCCCTGTGGTCCAGCGTACGTGGCCTATGGGAGAGGGCCTGTTTTGCGTTAAAGCCACTCGATATCAGCGATGACCGGGAAAAGCTGAGAGTAGAATTCTTCTGGCTTTCTGTACCATCGGCGTACCTCGAGAGGGTGGAACTAAGAACGCCTCCATCTACGTTCTGCCTCAACGACCACGGTCCTCATAATACTCGCTTATGGAATTGCGAGACTTTGGCACCCATTCGGAGTGGCGATGTTCTCACCTTCACGACCAGAGACCCAGACCAATTGCCCCTCCCCTCGGTCGATATTCTATGGATGCAATGGACCCTGACTAGGGCGTTGGCCCTGAGTGGCGCTGGAGAAGCCCGTGAAGACTTCCACTCCGATGATGACGATGAAGGTCATTAAGGCGTCGTGGTGGGACAAAGGAGGATGAGGAAGCACAGGGTTTCGTGCAAGTTCGAGCACCAGGCGCTGATAAGGTAAGTAAGGCCCGGGAAAATTCCGGACATTGACATGCCCAGGAGCACGCAGAAGGCGATCATCTCCTTCCAGGTGTGGATAAAGGCCTTGCACATTGTGATCAGTCCGAAGGCGAAGGCAATGCATGCGAATCAGATGCGTGGATCGACCTAACGAACTGCAATGGTAGACGGCAGTTGGAAGACGACACTAGCAATAGTGAAGAAAAGACAGGGACGGAGTAGCGTATGCCAATGAGATCAAGGTCGTCGGGCCTGCTGGCAACCGAGGCTGATGATAAGATGCCCGAGTCGAGCAGAATGAGACTGCGAACATCCAACATAAGGTGCATGTCGGGGCATCGGAGCAATGGCTAGCACTTGGACCCCGAACGTCAAATAAATAATGGAGTACTTTATCGTGTAGACAGGTTATCGAATAGTTTGAGATTCGCTCATAAAATAGTTCCATTAAATAGGCAAAAAAATACAACAGAAGGGAGTTGCTGGTGGTCACCCACCCAACTACTAACCTCCCGGCGTGTGGTTTAAACGCGGCCAGAAGTCAGGTGGCTGCCGCCTGGGTGAGCTAGTCTTTACTATAAATCCATTTTATAATATTATTAATTAATATTTTATAATATGGACGCAAAGATCCGGTAAAGTTAAACTATTGTTTTGTGGAAAAAGTTTTGATACTTATTAGTGTAAGAGCCGATCAAATGTGTTTTATTTGGCGCATCTAAACTAGAATGTCAAACATGAGGAAAAGGAAAAAGTATAAGGAAATATATATAAATAATAAAAATTTGGAAGATAGGAAACCGAGGTGTACGTGTTTAGTGATCTTAGTAGCAGATCCTCGGCCTTGCATTAAAGATAAAGGGCAGCACAATTCCAGGTTATTTTCCCTTATCAATCATTATCTTTGTCTCGATTTGATTGCCTCAAAATGTTGTCAGCCGCCCCAGTTCAAGTTCAAAGGTCAAACACCGACATGATGGAACAGGACAAGAAAGCGAACAATGACTTTGTGCCTGTGTACAAAAGAACTGTTCAAGTGATAGTGATATCGATAGTTATTTTCTTTGCTCCGTTATCATTCACATACTTCTTTGATGAGACACATACGTCCAACCTGAGCGACAAAGTTCTGGCCATCCTAGTGAACCCTGAATTTGCGTATGGGGAGGGCTCCGCGACTTTATCTGATACCAACGGAGGTCAAATGCGAATATTTCTGCGAAATCTTACTGCGATGGTCTCTCATCGAGAATTCATGGTCCTGAATTATGCATTCATGCTGTCAGCACCTGTTCTGAGAGTTGCATGGGTGATACTGGGCCAACTTTGGGGGGAAACAAAATATATCATCAACTTATATTCCTCTATATTCAGTGGGCCATTCTTGGTCGCTGCTTCCATATTCTACCTTCGCCAACAGCATGTACGCCCTTCGAGTTCGCTTCTCATCAGCTCGAAATTCCGCCTGGCAGCGATAGCATCCGGACTGCTCGGTCTCCTGTTCCAGATAACTAAGGGCCCAAGCTTCAACGGAGGACCTTATCCAAAGGCGTTTTTGTTGGCACTAGGTCCTCAGCTGGCTTGTTATATATTATTATTTGTAACACTCGCTCGTGC
The DNA here is from genome assembly GCF_003344945.1 of Aspergillus welwitschiae. Taxonomy (NCBI): domain Eukaryota; kingdom Fungi; phylum Ascomycota; class Eurotiomycetes; order Eurotiales; family Aspergillaceae; genus Aspergillus; species Aspergillus welwitschiae. The sequence continues at coordinate 76,269 of NW_020798725.1, forward strand.
TGCGAAGCGTCGCGGCGACATGGGATCGTATACAGCTTGGATAACCTACCAAAATGGGCTTATTAGCGCACCTATGTGGAGTGTGCTTTCCCTGTATGTCGCTCGTGATATCCTGCGTTGTTCTGAGGAGAGTTTATGGATGATCACAGTGAGGGAAGGCTTTTCGCAAGGACTATTTAGCTCATTTGTTATTTATGTGCTTGCAACTTCGAAATTGGCCAACGCACGCCCTCACACTGTAAAGGCTGATTAAGTCAAGTGCATCAGGCCTATCCCCCATATCCTACAGCTTAGCATGTCATGATATTGGATTTACCTTTCTATAAACTGAATCATCGATTAGATATATTGTAAAGAAAGAGAAGTTACAGACTCATGCAAAGGTCAATATCCATAACCACCGAAGTATACTGGAGGCAACATAATTAGGGTCAAAGCAGTACTAGAAGCATATAACCTTATAAGATCAGACCAAAAAAATTACCACACAACTCATCATGGCTCTTATTCTTTGGTCCGTGCAACTGGCAATTGAATCCTTTGCCGAGTTTCCAGACTAAAGACATTCCACTTCATAATCCAGCCATCAGCCGCATCCGTTATTTGGGTAGTGGGACCTTACGTTGATGGGGTAAAAATAGGTACTTAGGGTTCAAATCAAGCAAGGTGGTATGAAAGAATGAAGAATTCATCATAGATTCCCACTGGATTATTGTCATATACAGTCAAGAATATTAGCGGTCACCAAGTACTCAAGAGATTCTTATTCCACATCCGATAACCCTCACTGAGAATTAATATATTGCCGTCTTCTCCAGTTTGTTCATCTTGATTAATATATCAAACAACTCTTTTGAGAATCTTATCGATGACATTAAGGCATTATGGGTCGCCGTATACCACGGCATTCTAGGTTCAGTTTAGCAAGATATCTTTCCTTGAGGAGATCTTTAATACACTCAAGGTTCTTGAGTACGGTCTCTGCGATGTATACAGACTAATTCAATGATTCCAGCTCGGAAAACCCGCGCAGGTATGGGTTTAACCCGCCGGCTCCGAAATAACGTCAATCTAAATAGTAGGATTTTGTAGGATTTTAAATACATATTGTATTATTTTACTTTTTTTCTTGGAACTTTAAAATATTAAAAATCAATAACCTTATGAAAGTTGACAATGCAAATTCTCTCCTCATATAGCGTTGAGTATGCTAGCTTGAGGGGCCTGGATGCTTCGGCAAGCAAAGATTATACTCTCAATTTCGTTGTAGCATGCAAGATCTTATTATTATTTTTGTTCTATTTCACATCTGATATACTCACCCATATTTACCGTCCCCTTCTCATTTTCAGATGTCTTTTATTAAGTACCACTTTTCATCAACCCATCGATATCTCCTGTAATGCTATCATAAAACATGTCTACAATGTCACACATACAGTATCCTGTGTATCCAAACGGCACCAATAGAAAATTAAAATTATTTAATCACTTTTTCATATGTTTCGCAAATCTGTCAAAGCGCCTACAGAGGTGGAGGTAACACTCCGATCGCCAACAAGAGTACAAGAAATTAGAAGTATCAAGTACAGGGGTACACATGATTGATGCGCTGCCGGCCGTCGCCAGCACCAAAATACATCCTCTGAGTCGAACTTCTGGTCGGCGGCGTTGATTATAGCGGTCACCAATCCAGTTCGAACTACTTCCAGTTTGGATCATACGCATCTTGCGGCTTTGATGTCCGTAGGCTGCCGCCTGATGCCCTCTATGTGATCTCTATGGCGTCGTCGGCTCTTTTCTAGGAGGACAACGCAAGTTCTCTTCCTCTTTCTCTCCTGCGCACTGCCTTTGTTGTTCCCCCCTTTCCTTCGCCCACCATCTCCATCAACAGAATTGCCAACGGGTTTGGCCATCGGTGATCGTTGTTCTGTTAGCTTTTGGGCTGTTCATGGAAACCTGTGAAACCTGTGCCTGGGCAGTTGGGACAAATGAGTTTCACCAACAGTGTGATGGTGTCTGCTCTTATCCTCTCTCCCGCATACGACAAGTGTAACGTCATTTCCTGGTCTGAAAATTCCTTATATTGAGGCAGAGCAGGAATGGAAGGAGGCGGACGGAGGAAGGCGGAATGGAGGAAGGGCGCTGTTCCACACAATTCAAAGAATAAGAAAGCAAAAGTGAATACATTCAACAGTACTGGCGTAGGGTTTATATGTGTTGAATATGGTGTGAGGAACAAGGTACGTATAGGTAGACTTCACGTCTCTAATCAAGCAACCTCTACGAGTGCTCTGCCTAGTAAGTAGGAAATCTGTATAGAGTGATTCCAAATCAGTTCATTTTGAAAAAAGGCCGACTGGCGCTTCAGTGTGAATTGAGTCTATACAGAAATTTCTAGTGCATGTAGCCCAATACCCAAAATTTAAATCTAACAGAAACAAGCAGCTAAAATACATCCTTTTCCCTTCCTTCAGTCTCTTTTATCTCGTCAACACGACCCCCCCAGTTGGAACCCAAGTTTCTAGAAAAGCCTTCATACAGGCAGCGGCAGTGCAGGCAGCATAGGGTTGCCAGGCCTTGGTCTTATGCGAGTCTGCATAGTCGCTCACGCCCTTGATAATCACATGTGGTATGTTGTCGGAGACGCCTGCACCCTCCATCTCAAAGGCAACAATACCCTCTTTTGTTGCAATAGTGTCGCGACGCGTGCCACTTCTCATCAATGTATCGCCGGACGCAATGGCACCAAAGTGCACACAAGGCCTGGGACGGATCTGCTCCAGTCGGCGACGCAAGACAACGATGTTGGAGTCCGGCTTATATAACACATCCTGTTCGGCGCCGGGATACTGATAGTCTTCCTTGAACTGAGAGTGACTTTGGAGAAAGCGAAGATGGGTATCCATAGCATGATGAAGTGACGCACGACCGCGGCGAGTTTTCAATTTGGCCATATGCGCACGAATCTCAGGACCGGGTCTGCCAAGCGAGTCGAGAAGCGTGTTCCTGCGGATGAACTGGTCCGGGTACTGTCGCCCAAAGTCGTACTGAACGATGCCATCACCGATGATTACATCGCCCAGTATGATCTCCTGGGCAGTATTTGTGAATGGAAGAGCCCCGCAGACACCTACTATGAAGGCAAGTTTCAGATTCGGGAAGCTCACTCGGCAATGAGCGGCAACTGCCGCAGCGTTTGCTTTTCCCATACCCGGCATGTGCACGAGTACGACGTTGTGCCTGCCAATTGCACCGCATGAATATGCATTAGGATCACTGGGATATTTGTCATATGGGGGACCGTTGTCATCCCAGTAATGGTCAAAGAGGGCATGAACTGCGTCTTGCTCGACTGTCAGGGCACAGATAATAGCAATTTCAAAGTCACTCCGTGAGGTGGGACGCGCAGGTGCAACCACAGGGAGTTGCGACACATTGCTTAACGTAGCAGCTTCAAGGCCGAGCTCAACTTGGTCCGAACTTTCGTGAGCTGCATGGCGCCGCACTCTTGCAACACGCGATGCTAGCTGGGCTCTCGGGATCGACACTGAATCGTGGTCTGGAATAGCGCGGAAATGAGGACCAGGGGCGAAATGCAGGTTTTCGAGACCCCTAATCAGCGAAGTTTCTGCTTGGATATAGTTAAAGGCATCACATTGGTATCGTAGGTGATCATCTGTAAGGTCCTCTTGCCATCTATAGAGAGATAATGTAAGCGACCATCGTCATATATACCCAGTGTTTTCGCGAGAGACTTCGGGGATCCCAGAGGGACATACTGATAGTGTCTTCTGGCATGCTCATTGGTGAGCTGAGAAAGGGCGTAACTCCGATCCATAGTAACTGGGCGATGGACATCATGATCGGCCACATTGTGCCAGTAGATTGGTTGTCTGGGTAATTGGATGGACGGGAGCAGCGGGGGAAATTGACCAGTGTGCCAGAGAGCAGCGGCCGTGTTGATTGGCACATAGTTCTGACCAGAATTTGGGATATAGTGCCGCATTCCAGTCGGTGTGCCGCAGGTACCTGCTGCCGAAAAGGGGACATTCAGGACGGGGTTTTCCCTGACATTTGCTGTGTTCCAGGGAGGTGCAACACCGTTCTGCATCAGCTGCGCTGATATAGAACTTGGTATTACATCTCCGCTTCGGTCCCTATATAAGTTTGAATGCATGTTGACGAATGTCTGTTCCTGACGGTCGAGTGGAGTGACCGGAGGGTGTTCGTGGTAATATGTGTGATAATCGCCTCGTCCAAAGTTCCAGGGCCATGGCATGGTGAGAGAGCTAAAACAGAAATATTACTTCAAAGTAACAAATGGAAGAGCAATGAAAACAATAGACAGAGATGGAGAGGGTGTTTGTTCTTCAGCCGGAAGAACACTTGGCTTGGGAGATGAGATTTTTATATATTTCCAATACATCGTGTCAAAATTTCGTCTGCGCACCGATGGGCTTGATGTATCTAGAAGGTCGGGGGGGGGGGCTTGAAAATCTTCAGAGTGACCATTTGGGAATGGGCCAATCAAAAGATCGTTTGATGACTCCATAAAAGCGCGGTGATGTGTTCAAGTGTGTCGGTGACTGGATCTTCTCCTAAGCCGCTGGCGTATACGTAGTTGTAGCCCATCTAACTGACTCCAAAATGTGCGACGAAATTATGTACCGAGTAGGTAGTTGCTGTTGATCTCCATGGCCGCGGCCTTGATCTCTATGAGAACTTGGGAATCAGCCAATTAGGGCCACAGTATGATGGGAGGACTTGGAAAGCAACCAATGAGACCTAGTATCGGACAGCTGTTAAAGGATGATTGAGAACTTCGAAATCAGCCAATAAGACCTATCGAAGAGCATGGCATGGGTGAGAACTTCGGAAGCGGCCAATGAGATCTTCTACATTCCTGCGCCACACCTGCGGGCACGCCCCCGTGCGTGTGCGTTGGTCAGGTATGAAGTTGCCTGACGCACGACAAGGCTGAGGACGCTATGCATTCGCCGAGAAAAGCTGTGGAAAAGCAAAGTTGGGCCTTCACCTTTGGCGTTTAAGGCCTGTATATCCCCCGCAAGTCCTTATCATTAACATCCTCTCAAACCCCTGTGAATCTGTCAATCAAAATGGCCAACCAGCAATGGGATACATACAAGAGCGAGATAGAACGACTATACATTCACGAAAACCGAAAGCTGGAAGACGTAATGAGCTATATGGAAACTCAGCACTCGTGGAAAAAAAGGCAAGCACACTTTACTAGGCTTCCTAACATCGCAGCTGACCAGAAATTCAGCAAGGCATCATACACTAGACAAATCAACAAGTGGGAATTCAGAAAACACTCGGAGTCTAGAAACGATGAATGGATTTCGAAACGAGTGGCCAAACGGAAGCGAGACGGAAAGGAGAGTGAGATTTTTATAGACGGGCTTCAGCTTCATCCGAAGAAGATCACCAAGGCGAAGTACGGAAAGGGCTTCGTGTCGACCATAGCGCAATATGGTAAGTTGAACCTCGGATCTCATCTGAACTCGAAAGTGACCAGTTTCCCAGCACCTTCACCAAAAACCCCGGAGGGCTATCTTGTAACAACACCACAAACAACGGGGATGTGCCTCTCGTGGGACAGCTCTTTGCCCTGGCTGCGGTTCAAGAGCTTCATTGACATTGATCCCCCAAAAGAGCAAGGTGAGATGCGTTTGACACACACACACACACACACACACATACGAGCTTGGATGTTAATATAATCAAATTATCAGCACCTTTTTCGCCATCCTCTTCTCTCTTTGTGGACTCGTCGCGCTCTGGCAACGTCACCAAAGGTGCCAGTTGCGAGTTGATGCAACGCTTGAGCTCAATCATACCCTGGACTAAACCTAAGCATCTTGAGAATATCTACAGTGGGTCACGTACATCAGCAGCTCTGAGTATTCTCATGCCAGAAATGGAGAAAGGGCAAATCGACAGATTGGGAACAAACCTGAGTACCTTGCGATCGGACCTTAGAGATCATTTGAGTGTCGTGTTGTACCTCATTTCCAATAACTTGATGTCCCCCGATAGTAATGTGTCGTTTGTAAAGGGGAAGGAACGTGATGCCAAATTAATCCTAGGATTGCTCAAAGATAGTGGTTGGGGTGATCTGGATCATCTCAGGATTTTGCTATCAACCCGTGAGCCCACCGCCGAATCTATCGCAGAAAAGGTGTTTGAAAGTGCACTCCGGACAAGTGATTTTGAGATCATTGAAAGCATGCTTCGGTCTGGCATGAACCCAGATGGATTGATTGAGGCATTGACAGAAGAAGTGGACGGCATCTGCTTCTTGACTCCTTTACAATTTGCTGCTGAGCAAGGGAGTCTTCCTCTTATCGATCTTCTGATCAAGTACGGTGCCGACGTGGAACATGGCTTTGCTGATGAGCTTGGTAAAACTGCTCTGTATTTTGCCATCACAAGCGCAAACTGTGCGGCCATTCGGGGACTCTTTCTGCGAGGTGCAAAAGTGACACGAGATTGTGCCCGTGCAGCTGGGGGACTTTTTCTTCAAGATCCGCAAGATTGGGATCTGATTGAGGAGATGGTAGAGGTCTACCTTAAGAAATATCTGGAAGCTGGAAACAATGATCCAGATCTTCTTGTTCCGGCGGTGATAACTGGAAATGAGTGGCTTATTGAGCTGTTCCTTGACCGAGGTGCAAAGTTGAATGGATTCATCACGTCAGGGGATTACATCGGACGTAAAGACCGGAAGTATTGCTTGCTAGGCCTTGCAGTCAGGGAGGGTGATGTTGGTATTGTCCGACTTTTGACTGGCCGTAGTGTTGGCCCAAACCAACTCCCTTCCTCGCTGCCCTATGTGTTTCCACTGACCCTAGCAGCTATGACCGGCGAAACTGAGATAGCTCAAATTTTACTTGATTCAGGCGCTGATGTCCGAGCTGCTGACGAGGGAGAAACTACCCTACTCGAGCATGCCGCTCAGAGGAGCGACTTTACTCTTTGCCAAATGTTGATCAAGCATGGTGCCAGGATTGACAGAGAGCCATGCGATGTGCAGAAGTCGCCATCAGCTCTTATGACTGCAATTAAGAAAGATGACGCGCACATAGTTGATCTTTTGATCAACTCAAACGCACGAACAAATGATCGCTTCGAAGTGGCTCCAGGTAGCGTCCTTGCAGCCGCTCTCGAAGTTGGAAATGATGCCGTGATCGACAAGCTAATGAATGCCGGTGCTAATTACTTTGGAATCAGAACGAGGAAAATCGGGAACCTGCAGACTGCCATCCTCATGCAAGAGAAAGAAGTCTTAACAGACGTCCTCCATCTATCCGGCCCTCGGATTCTTGCATCTGCTATACTAGCTGGACATGAAGGCCTAGCATACTTCTTGCTCCAGAACACCGCTCATAAGGAGCACGAGCCTCGGCATACCTTCACCACCTCAGGTCAGAAAACCCCCTTGGAGGCAGCCATCTTAATGAATAATGTGAAACTTGTACAAGCTCTTCTGGAGCGTGGTGTTGAAGTAACAGACCATGCTCTCACATATGCGATACATGAACATATCGGACTTCTACCAATGCTACTAAGAAACTTTTCGGGGAGTGCTCCAACAGCAGTGGCAGCTTCTTTGATGGAACCTTCAATGGCTACGCTAGAGCTACTTCGGGAGACAAACGTGGACTTTACAGGAGCACCTCAGCCACTCGCAACCAGATCGACGTCCTACACCTGGAGGAAATTGTGGGGGGATGACGTCAAATCGGTACTTGAATTGGCAGCTGGTTGGAATGCCAAAAGCACTCATCTCACATATCTTCTCGATTGGGCAGCCGCGGCTGGGATACCGTGGCACCCAACGCTTGTGTCCCGTGCTCTAACCAGGGCAATACTATCAGGGAATCATGACCAGCTGGAGGAGTTGATGCAACTTGACTTCGATTTGAGTTGCGATATATGGTGCGCAGAAGACCAATGTAATTATAGTCCTCTTCAAGCTGCTGTCCAAGCACAATTGGTGTGGGTCGTTCGTGAAATGTTGATGAAAGGAGCTGGTGTCAATTACTTGGGAGACGGTCCCTTCAGACGTACGCCGTTACAGATCGCTGTCGAGAATGGAAACATGGAGTTATTCAATATTCTCCTGCATCAAGGGGCTGATGTCAATGGCCCCGCTGCCGCGAAAGGTGGTGCGACCGCTTTACAGATTGCGGCCATAAACGGATTCATCGGCATTGCCCAGACGCTGCTTGACCTCGGCGCAGATGTCAATGGAAAACCTGCATTGTATCATGGGCGCACCGCTTTGATGGGCGCTGCCGAGCACGGACGAATTGATATGTTACACTTGCTGCTTGACCGAGGAGCACTCATTGTGGGTGAGCACCAATTCTCTTTTGATGAAGCCGTAAGGCTTGCGAAAAATAATGGCCACTATGCTGCAGCGAGACTATTGGTCTCTTTTAAGGACTCGCTTGTAGCAACCGGAGCATCGGTTGAGGATGAGGGTCATGATCAGTATAAGTATGAGGACGAGGACGAGGATTATGACAACTATGAGGACGAGTATGGTGACGAGTATGTGTTTGAGGATGGCTTTGAACAACCTGCCGAGGTCGCAGGGGTAAGTGACTCTTCCGCTGCAGTTAAACCTTTGGAGACTTGCTTGAAGCAAGTCTCCAAAGAGAGCGCCACATGGCAACTAAACATCAATCTGACTGCATGAACAGGACCTGGATGATTATACTCAAAACTGGTGGTAGTTCTTTACATTCAGACAATCATCTGTGCGTCAATATTACTTCATCGACTCCTGCGCTGTTTATTATGTGGAGACAAAAGTTTTCTTCCTTCAGAACTTCCAGCCTCTGCCAACTCTGGGTACAACAGATGAAGACCGCGCTTTTACTGATGTCCTTTGGGCGACCATGGATCTCAGGATTGTGGCAATCAATGACGATATTTTTTGGGAAGGATTGTCCGTTGATGCACGTCCTGTCATCGACTTGGCTGATCTTGCTCTCTCCTGCCCTGTTGCAGGCGTCGCACATCCACCACAACTTGAAGCACATATTTGGCTGCTTTTTCTTATAATAATAGGCCCTATGCTCTACCAATTCCTACTGAAACATCAAATGCAATTCTGTTTTTCCATCGTACCTCCGCATATGCATACAGGCTGGAAACCCTCAAACGGGTTCGTCTCGCTCAATTCAGATTGAACAGAAATTGCCTTTCTTCAATTCAACCCGTTCTACTCTGAACATATCCGACGTGGGAGTTGTCCAATCCTTGTACGGCTCGATAAATTCAATCTTGGTGCGTCAGAGAACGGCTCGAGTCACCTTATAGGTGTCATGATCTTCCAGATTAATTGTGTGGTCGAACGTTGATACGCCTGTTCCTGTCATATTGTCCAAGTTCCAGTATGCAATTACTCTGGGGCGCAATAGCGGTATTGTTTTTGAAGAGAAAAGAAGGACTACCTAGATGTTAGAACTTTCACGCTTACGGGAAGAGAGGGTTTATTGGCGCTTCTTGGTTTTTCATTTACTTCATTCACTCAGGTATGACTTCCTTGTATTCGAGTAGATGAACAAGGGCCTGAAGTGCCCTGAATAGGGAGACAAGCCACCTACGCAGTGCCTAGTTGCCTTAGAAGGCCTCGGCCTATTCCCTCCTCTTTAGAGCATTTAATCTTAAGGCCTATATGATATGTTGCCGCTGAACAGCAAAGCAAGAAGAAAAGCAACACACATGCGCGCCTCCGAAAGCTCGAACCCTCCAGATTCATCCAATTGTTTCGCTCACCCAGAGACGCTTATATGAGATAGGATCTCGAAGCCGACATTGATCCTGCCAAGCTACATCTGGCGGCCACTTCACTCCCCCAAGCTTCCTATACACAAACAAATCCCGCTCCCCACCATCAGCCTGAGGTGTACACCTCAGACGAAACCACGAGCCGCAGACTACGCAGTCAGTATCTTTCTGAGATGGATGGAACGCCCAAGAAAGTAGACTCTGGTGGGGACATGCGAAATATGGCTCTATTGAAGCCGGGCGAGGCCAGGAATGTAAGGCAATTTTATAGTCTGTTTGCGCCAGAAGAATCCACTGTTGATGCTCAGCTCCATAGGATAACTGAACTTTTATATCAATCTGGGCACCTGGGTAGAAGATTACCCTACAGTGGTGTACCTGTACACAACGGCACTTTCCGACCAACTCTGGCGGGAAGCGTGGATTCCCTTCCCACAGCAGCTGAAATCGTGGATCCTGTTTGGGTGGTGTGAAACCATTTGTTTTCGAGAAGAAAGTTTGGAACAGACGGGTCTTGTCTCGATGCGTGAGACTGATACAGGGACAGAGGTCAACGATTCCGGCTCGTGAGTGGCAGGTATTGTCATCCTTTAAATGGGTCCATGGGTGTAGCTTGAGGCATGCCTTGCAGAAAGCCCACTTTTCATTCTGGAGCTGATGCAGAAATATGTTACGAGGTACCCTAGCTTGGTCAAGACTGATAGTGGGATCGAGGTTTTTTAACAAACAGGGAAACTGGAGTCGGTGATCTTCAATTATTGGCTTGTAAGTTTGGTAGAGTTCCTGGCATGTTAAGACTAGACAAGCCTTAGATGGAAGAGGTAAAAGCCGCAGGATCTTTCCAAGGAGGTGAGGAGGAAGGCGGAGGAGCGGTGGTAAGTCTGGCTTTGGTGGTAAATCTGCGGTTTGTGAAAGCCTAGAGTACCTCCTGCGAGTGCTGGGAAAGCCTATAGCGGCCATGAGGTTACCAATGAATGAAGTCATGATGGTAGATATAGTGAATATATTGTAAAGTAAAGAGATGTCAAAGGTGAGAATAGTGAGAAGCCCAAATACACAGGATGGGAGTGAATCTTCAGTGAGGGTCAGTCGAGTCAAGGTTAAACGTCAGTCCGGATGGTTTGCCCGGCAAGGCTGCTATATTGCATCACACTGACCCCTGTTGGAGGTAATACTCCTTGAACCTTACTACACTTTCACTCACACACTTGAGGCTGTTTCATTGCTTATATAAAGTGATGATTCTGCTGCAGCATGCTTGGTCTGCGCATAGATAGTGCGTACTGGCCTGGACAGGTATAAGAATTCATTTAAGAGTGGGTTGAATCCGGCTTGAACTCGATATTGAGTCATCCATTATATACTCCCTGTGTAAATAAATAAGTACATACGACCATAGGGTGTGGAGAATAGGGCTTTCCGTCTGCTCAGCTGTACTCAATCCACACGCCAGGAGGTTAGTAGTTGGACGGATAACTACCAGCAAATCTATTCTATTATATATTAGTATTTACCTGTTTTTTTTTTTTTTTTTTTTTTTTTTTTTTTTTTTTTTTATTTTTTTTTTTTTTTTTTTTTATTTTTTTTTTTTATTTTAGATTTAGTACTGTTACTACTTTCTTTTTATTCTATTTATTCTTCTTTAACTGAAACTCAGCTGAACTGCCTGAATCTCAATATTTTATATTTACTAATCCTACTTATTCTTTATTTTACTATCCGTAGGCATTTGACAATCAGCTATGAGGAATGAACGTTATTTTTATTTTTTTATTTTTTTATTTTTTGAATTGAATTTTCAATCATCTGCGTATTGCATCTACTATCAATAACTTGAAGACATTGACCAATGTCTGCCAGTGAACTTTAGAGCCAAGGAAGCTACTAGAACAGAGTATGTATATGCCAGAAGGTCAAACTTGAAAATGAGATCGAAGATTAGTACTAGTACGGGCATATCACTCAACAGGTTCAAAGTTGATTGATTTCAAAGCATGAAATATTGTGTAAAAATAAAAAAAAGAAACGCCGAAGTACTGAGTGATGATACCAAATAGTAATGACAGACTGAATATTAAACATTCTTGTTGATCAGACATCAACATCCCGAAGAGAGCGCTTCGTCAACAGCGTCAGTTGCGAGAACCAAGTCGGATTCCCCAAGACATCCTCAACACTAAGGACATATCCTTGCCTCTCCATGTGAGCTGATATCAGACTAGCGCTTACCAAGTCACCACCAAGATCAAAAATTGTCTTGCCCGCTTTCACCTCAGGACTAAGGCGGCAATTGAAAGTGTCCCTCCACGCACTCTCAAGCGCCCATTGCATTTCAGTCGGGCTAATGCTAACAACCATTAACTGTTCATTTGTTGGGGTTGCACTGAGAGGCTCCTCTGAGGGCAGCAATGTGGTTGTCCACAGATATCTGATCTGGTCGGGAGATAACAAAGGCTGGTCCATGACATTGCAGAAAACGATGATAGACTCCGTCAGTTTCGCAGCCAGCAGTTCAGCGTCACGCTCAGACACCACGCCATGTGCGAAGTCCAGCTCAATTCGGAACATGTTGTTATCAGGCTTAGAAGTGATATGAACGTCGGTCATGTCCACTTTGCCGTGAGACAGATCTAGCTCCTGCTCAACGTGCATACTGCGGTTACGAGCAATATGTTCTCCATCGTCAAAGTCATGGTGATAAACGATGGATCCTGCATATGTCCACTTCGGCCATGTAGTGCAGTCACGGACAATTTCGCGTGTGCCTATATTCTCATGCTCCATGCTCGCAATCTGTTGGGTGTTCAATGCACTGAGAAGGTCGCGAACAGTCCATCCGTCGGTAAAAGATACTCGAGTAGGAATGATGTTCACGCAGTCTCCAAAGACATCTTGTGTCCCGGGCAAGCCCCGACCGTGAGTGAGGCTACAGAAAACCACGTCGTCGTTGGCAAGGTGTTTTGCCAGAACGTACGCCCAAGCAGCCTTCAGTACAGTATGAAATGTAAATCCAGTACCTTGAGCAATGCTCTTAGGAACATGTCTGGCGACACATGGTCCTTCGCCAAAGGTCAGGGCATATGAAGCATGGGGCTTGAGGTTCGTCATGCTAGAGCCCTTGAGGAGTCTGCGCCAGTGAGACTTAGCTTGCTCCCGGTTTGTACCAGCCACGGCATGCATGTAGTTGGAGAAACTAGCCTTAGACTTTTCTTGGAAGCTAGTGTCCGAAGGAATGTGGAATGAGTCGTCACTCCCGTCACCGTACATTTCTTCAAATGCGTTCCACATTTTCATCAAGCTCATTCCGTCATGTTGAGCATGGGAAATGCGGACCACAAGACGGTATTCGTTGTCGCGGATTTGATGCAAAATAGCAATCTTTGTTAGGAGCGAGCCATAACGGAGCTCATCGTCCCTGTCGCGTAATCGTAGCTCTTCTGTGCATTCCTCTAGGCTGGCATTCTCAATTCTCAAGACGGTTATATCCACAGGAAAGGCCTTCAGCACGACCTGCAAGAAGCTGTCTTTATGTGCGATGAAAAGGGTTCGCAAGAGATCATATCTATTGACGAGCTCATTGCACACTGCTCGCATCTTGCGCATATTTGGCACGCCCTTGCTATCTAAAGTGTGATAGAGTAGCAAGTCGCGGGACGCAGAGTGAGTCATCGCGATGGAACGAGCTTGATGATCCGTGACAGGGAGGATGTCTTCAACGTTTTCCAAGTCAATACCAAAGTCAAAGAGTCGAGAGAGTATCTGGTCTTTGTTGTGATCTTTGGACAGAAGCGAAGTGGGTTGAAATACCCGTGGCTCTTCCGACTGCGGCTTATCCACAGAACGAAGCAAAGCAGCCATTTCGCTGAACTTAGGATGCTTGAAAATATCTACAACGGAAAGCGATAGTCCGTGGTCACGGGCCGCGCCTACCAGCCTCATAGCACCGATGGAATCTCCACCAAGTTCGAAGAAGTTGTTTGTAGTGCTAATCTTTCGCGATCCTAATTTGAGAACTGAGATCCAGAGCTCCCGAAGTGCCACTTCCAAAGGAGTAGTGGGGGGTTGAGATTGCTGTTGAGCTTGGTTGATTGAGGTAAGCTGCTCCAGGGTGAGGCTTGAGGCCATTTCACGTAATCGGTGCCGATCAGTCTTCCCAGTAGCTGTTGTGGGAAAAACAGTAACAGGGATGTAGATCGAAGGAATCATATAAGATGGGATTTGTGTCGCGAGTTTCTCCCTAATTCCCTCGGTCGCCGCTTTCGTGCGGGCAAGAAGCTTTTCATCATTCGGGTTGATAGAATTCAGGTCGTCAAAGCTCACGAAGGCGACAAGTATGTTGTTGGAGCTAGCTTGGGGTGACACAACCTCGACCGCAACCTGAGCACTGCCATGACTCACCAGGTTTGCAGAAACGTGCGACTCGATGTCGCCTAATTCCACGCGTTGCCCGTTTATCTTGATTTGAGAGTCCCTTCGGCCCACAAATGACAAGCTACCATCGGTATTATAGGTGACTAGATCGCCCGTCCTGTACAGACGACCACGGCGGCCTGGAATTCCTGGACCAGCACCTTTGACTAGGAATGCTGGATCTTCAATAAATGCTGAGGCGGTTTTGACAGGGTCTCCGAGATAACCAGCACCAACAAGCGGACCTTCGAGTAATAACTCCCCAGGGATGCCAATCGGCATTAAATGTTGTGCAGTAGCAGGATCAACAATCCAAGTATTGAGTCCCACTCCTTTGCCGATGCTCACTTTGCCCTTGCTTATTTCCGCAGAATTAATCTCAGTAATTGTCGACGTCGGTGTGCATTCGGAAGGCCCGTACGGATTACGCACGCTTGTCAGGGCGGACCAGCGTTGGGCATATTCAAGTGAGAGCTTCTCGCCTCCCAGAACAAGGGTATCCAATTTAGCCAACGTACTGGCAGGTAAGACGCTTGCGGCCGACGGGGTCATATCAACGTGTGTACACCGTAAGCGGTCAATTGCGCCCGCCGGGTCATTTTTACGATCATCATCAGAAGGAATGCATAAGCAGGCCCCAATGGTCAAGGTGTGCAAGAAATTGGACCAGCTGACATCGAACGCATAAGAGGCAAAGTCAAAGACCCTAGAGGATGGCTTGAAGCCGTGTTCACTCTGCTGATGCTTGATGGCGCTGCTGTAGTTGGTATGAGTGATAATGACACCTTTTGGCGTGCCAGTGCTCCCTGATGTGAAGACAATGTAAATACTGTTTGCGGGATCGACTGCAGCCAGCGGCGTATCATCAGCCATCGCCTTCATGCTGGCTTTGTCTATAGCCAAGACGGGAGCCGTTGTGAGCCTGGCTGCTAGCTTAACCTTCAATGTCGAAGAGATCACAAGTTTAGCATCCACCTGTGCAACAATAGACTGGAGCCGTTCTTCAGGCTGGCTAGTATCCATCGTAACAGAGGCTGCACCTGTTTTCATAACTGCTAGCATGGCAACTGGTGTCCATTTTGATTTTTCAAAACATAGCGGGACGATGCTGCCTCTTCCGATGCCCATCTTGCTGAGGCTATTGGCAAGGCGTGTTGCAAAATTATCCAGCTCCGCATAGGTGAAATCGCCGTCCCATGAGCAAACAGCTGGTGCATCAGGCTGGCGGAATACTATCTTGGAGATCAGATCGTGAACGCAGATGTTGACCATGTCAGGAACAGTGGAGTTCCAGCTCCAAATATCTTGCTCATCTTGGGGGCTGATCAGAGCAGGTGGCTCATTGTGAAGAATAGCGGCAATGTTTGACTCCAGATGCTCGAGAATGCGTTTTGCCTGATTACTAGTGAGACAGCTGTGTGAGAATTCAAGGTCAATTTCGATGGACCTGGTTCCTTGGTTGATACCCAATACGATGTCGTACTATAAAAACATTAGTCCAGATGTATACACTCTCATGCTCAACAATCCACTGACTTCTGTTGGGTCCAAACCATCAATATTCTTGAATCGAAGTTTACCCTCCTCTGCTGATTGTTCATTATCGTCTCCTGACCTCTGAAAAGAGACAATAGAGTTGAAAAGCTGCTGATCGGACGCCAGTCCAAGCTCATGTTGAATGCTAGCAAGCGATATATGTTGGAAGCTCAAGTCCTGCAATAATTGATCCTGAAGTTGTCGCACGAGTGCCACACCAGGCTGTTGCCCATCCAAATCGGCACGGCAGACCATGATGTTAGTGTAAGCGCCGACAGATTCGTCCATCCCGGCGATTGGGAGGTCTCGACCAGATGCCAGATAGCCAAAGCAGACAGATTGATTTTGTACGTAGGTCGAGAGTGTCAAAGCCCAGGCGCTTTTGAGGAGACTTGCTGGCGTGACCTGGTTTATGCTACAGAAGTCTTGAATCTGCGCAAACATCTTGTCTTCGACAAAAACTCCAATCTCCGAGCTACACTCGTGCTTCTCCCGAGACATGCTCGATAGGGATGGAAAGCGGCAAGGTTCAAGGCCCTTGAGTTTTGTGTTCCAATACGAAATCTTTTGGGACTGTGGCTTAGCCAGCAAGTGGCTAGCAAATTCGCGTGTTGTTTTGACAAGGTCTGTTGACGACAGCCTATCACTATAAGCGTCAATCAGATCCTTAATCAAGATGTTGGAAGAGGCACCATCAGTAATAGCATGGCTCATTTCAATCTGACAAAAGACTTTGTCATCCGGCGTTTGACAAAGAGTGAGGCGATGAGGAGGTTTGGCCTGTTGGTAATCGACTTTCGGAAGCGAGGAAAAGGCTTTCAGGGCTTCCTCTTCAGTTTTAGCCTCAACAACGATAACATCCCCGGAGCACTCTTTGAGAAGGGCCTGGTAAAAGGCGGTAGATCCGTCAAGGCCAGTAATGAAAACTGTCCTCAGGGCAGGCTGGCGAGAAATCACCTTTTGCCAAGCAATTTTGAGGGTGTCGAGACAGATAGGATGGTCATGAGATGACAACACCTCGTATCGCTGAAGTGTCTTGTATGATTCTGGCTGCTTTATCTGACTGAGGAGCATTCCATCGACAATCGGAGAGCACGAGAAAATCTCCACAACAGTTGATTGGTTGATTGACTCGATCTCCGGAAGTAGTCGACTGGTAAGATCGTCAAGGCGCTGGTAGTCGAGACTGATGAACTTGAAGTCACACAGCGTATGCGTTGGGTTGGCCTCGAGAAGGACGAGGCAAATCCTTTCCAAAGAGGGTTGAACCTGGTCAATCCACTTGTTAATCAAGCTCTGATGAGCGATATTTTGATTGACGGAGAATTCAAAGTGCGCTTGCATTGCTTCAATGGCAACCTCGATGTTAAATAAAGACCCTGCAGATATTGAGCGACCTTGCTCACGTACATCGACAAGATCAATGTCTTCAAAAAGAGCTTGATGACTTTCTAGTTGTTGGAATTGGCCATGATAATTGAAAACAACTTCAGACACTGTATTATGGCTTTCAAAAGCTCTTTGCCCGTCGGGGTTCAGATATCGGGAGGTGAAGTAAGACCAGCCGTTCGCGGGAAGGCTGCGGCGGGCATCCTTGACGAGCCGCACCATGTCGGTCTCGCTGGTGGCATTATTTCTATAGATGTTGATGGGACTGAGTGTGGTAAACCATCCAACAGTGCTCGACAAGTCAATTTCATCGGACCAAGCTTCGCGACCATGACCTTCGTTGAATATGGTCAGGCTGTTGCGCTGGGAAAATGTCCGAAAGAATGCATCCCAAACAGCTGATAAAAGGATCTCTACTGGCTCTGTGTTCATGGCTTTGTTTGCCTCGCCCAGTAGTACAGCCGTAGTTTCTCGATCAATGGTGACCGATCGGAGCCTGTGGTCTGCCAAGCAGTTGGGCGTGTCGTGCGTATACTTCCAAAACTTGAGATTGTTATGGACGCCGTCAGTCGACAGCAAGTTGTGAGGCTTCAGAGTGGAAGATACAGCCCGCTCAGCTTGCAGCCTGCTCCACACTTGGAATGGTAGAGCGGCCGTTAGGGAATGGCCGTTGAGAATAGTCTCCAGATCATCTAAGATAATCCGCCAGGAGACCAAATCGGTAACCAAATGATGGGCTATCATGACCAGATGCTGCTGCTGGCCTAGTAAGCAAATATCAACCGAGAAGACAGGACCTTTCTCTATGTCGATCTGTCGGTGCCGCTCTTGAGCTAACGATGCAATCTCGCTCATGGACAGGTGCTGCGATACGTTCAAATGAAGAGCTCGTTTGCTGTGACTGAGGATTATTTGCTTCCATTTGCCCCCATGATGCTGGAATCGCGAGCGTAACATCGCGTGCCGATTGACCAGAGAAAGAAAGGCTGATTCTAGATCATTGATTCCCACTGTGCGCCTGAGTCTCACATAGAATCCTTGGTTGTAGAATCTGTCATGCTTCTGCTGGCTCATAAAGGGCGATTGGTCAAAGAACCACTGCTGGATGGGTGATAGTTCGAAAGGAACGTCAGTATGCTCTTCCTGACTGACTCCGGTAATGGCTGTTGCGCCCGAAAATGCTGCGAAATCCGCGAGGGTTTTACTTTGAAGGAGTGTTGAGACTGAGATGGAAATTCCCGCAGTTCTGTAGTGGGATGCAAGCCTCATTGCGGAAATGGAATCTCCACCATTCGCAATAAAGGATTTGTCGAGATTGATCTTGTCGACGGGCATATTAAGGACAATACTGCATTTCTGGCTGAGGGCTCTTTCGTCTTCTGTGTCTGGTTTTCGGATAATGTCGCTATCGTTCGCATTGTTGATTTTAGAAAAAAGCGTTTCATCCATATTTTCCAGCCAGGATTTGAGTGCCTTATTGTCTTGCTTTCCCGATGCTGTCATAGGGAGGTTGTACAAGACCACCCACAGAGATGGAATCATGTACTGCGGCAAAGACTCGCGCAATAACGATTGAAGGGCCTCGATGTGCTCATTGATGAGTTGGTCATGTTCCGAAGATGCCAGCTCAATCTTGTTTTCGGCGAGGTCCTCGCTAACATCATAGTTCACATCTGTGAGGCTGATCATAGCTACCAGCTTGTTTGCACAGAGGCCAGTGCTAGGCAATAGGGTCGCCACTTGTCGGGTCGCTGTGTATAGAGCTATATGACTCTCAATCTCAGCAAGCTCTACTCTCTGGCCATTGATCTTGACTTGTGTATCTTTCCGACAAACAAAAGTGAGACTGCCATCTGAGTTGTATCGCACAATGTCACCCGTCTTGTACAGCGTGCCGCGTCGTCCAGGTTGCGCGACAACGTTGCCGCGGAGCAAAAATGGTGGATCATTGATAAAAGCAGCATTCGTTTTCTCTGCATCATCAAGATAGCCAGCACCGACAAGCGGCCCCTCCAAGAACAGCTCGCCGACGCCTCCAATGGGAACGAGCGACTGCCCCGTCACAGGATCAACCACCCAAGTGTTGAGACCAGCAGGCTTACCAATGCTAGCACCAAGATCGTATCCACGCCCAATTCCCTCGGTAAATGTGGCAGTTGGAGTGCACTCGCTTGGTCCGTATGAGTTTTTAACTGTCACAAACTGGGACCACTTTGTTGCGTACTCCGCTAGGAGACGTTCGCCACCTAAAGTGAGGGTATCAAGCTGCTGAAGTGACTCTTTGGACAGGACTAGTGCTGCCGAAGGCGTAAGATCAGCGTGAGTTGGCTTCAGTCGCGCAATCGAACCGTTTAGATCATTCTTTCTGTCAGCATCGGATGGGATACAGAGACAAGCGCCGCTCTCAAAGGTCAGTAGCGCATTGGCCCATGCGACGTCAAATGCATATGAAGCAAAGTCATAGACACGCGAGGTTGGAAGGATGCCTTGAACTTCTTTCTGGTGTTTAATTGCACTGGCAAAATTGCAATGTCGAATTATAACACCCTTCGGGACACCCGTACTACCAGAGGTGAAGACCAAATACAGTCTGCTGGACGGATCGACAACTGGAAGTGTAGCATTAAGGCTAGGTTTTAATAAGCAGTCAATACCTTGGCCATTGACAACGAAGCTTTGCGCCTTTGTCAGACTCCGGACAAGAGGCAACTTATCAGCTGAGCTTAGCGCGACCGTGGGATTTGCCTGGTCGATAATCATGCGAAGTCGGTCTTTGGGCTGACTGGTATCGACAGCCACCGACGCAGCCCCTGCTTTCATGACACCAAGCATCGCGATCGGCATCCACTTGGACTTCTCGAACAACAGCGGTACGATGTCCTGAGAGCCAACACCAAGGCCGACGAGGTGGTGCGCAACATAATTTGACAGGTCATCCAGTTGACGGTAAGTCCAGTTGCCGTCCCATGCGCATACAGCTTGGACATGCGGCAGTCTGCGTGCCACAGAGGAGATGAGCTCATGAACAGGCGTGTTGACTGACTGGGGGACTACGGCATTCCACTTCCAAATATCTTCCATGTCTTGTCTGCTGGTGGTATCAATATCAGAAACGACAAGGCCACTACCAGAGCAGCATATTTGACGAAGCACGTGCTCAAACTGCTTTGTAAATCGCTTGACCTGTAGTTCATCGATTACATTGGAATCAAAGTTGGCCTTTATGAGCAAACTGTCGGGTCCGAGATGGCATTCGAGAGTAAGGGCATATGTTCCAATTTCTTGAATGCCCATAGGATCATCAGCTCCTTCTCCGATATCACGGGCAATTATATCGCTCTGCCACTGGGCTGTCTCTTCTGCCGGCTGGACAATGAGAAGTGACTGGAAGTTACAGGCCCGTTCGGCGTCAGGACTTGACTTCCGTATTTGCTGCAGACCAAATTGTTCAAACGCTATCATGTCAATGGACTGATGCTGCATCTGTGTGAGGAAGGCTTGGAGACGCTGCTCGCGGTCAATGCGAACACGAACTGGCACTGTCGCAATAGTCGGACCTATCATTCTTTCTACTCCAGGGAGCCCAACCTGCCGACCGTTGGAAGTCACGCCAAAGCAAACGTCTTCTGAATTGGTGTAGGCCGCCGTTAAAAGTGACAGTGCCGCACGCACCAACGTAAAAGCAGTGACATTAGTCTTGGGCCACTGCAACTCTTCAACTGTGTGCAAAATGGTCTTTTCAGACTTGGGCACGAACGTGGCAGTTGGTAAGGAGGGAAAAGTGGGTGCCTCTGAGCCTTGGAGTTGGTCTTTCCAAAACTTGGCAGCCGCGTCGTTGTCGAGACTTGAAATGTGCTTGACGAAGTGTCTGAAATCCGGGCTTTCATGCCTGGAAGACCCAGCATAAAAATTTTCGAGCTTTTCGAAGACCAGATTCAGCGCCCAGCCATCATATACTGCATGATGCAGAGTCAAAACAAAATAGTGTTTGTTGGTCTCTTGTACTAGTCCGAATCGCACCAAGGGCATACCCAGACCAGTTGTCTTCTCATTATCAGCAGCCACGAAGTCTACCAAACTGGAGGCTTCTGCCGATGTCCACTGTGCTGGTTGTTTGATGACAGCTTGCACCAAACCTTGTTCCGCGATGTCTACGATCCGAGTTCGTAGTATTGGGGTGCTCTCCAACACCGCCTCCCAAGCGGCGCAGAACTTTTTGACGTCTGTTGATCTCTTCAGTTCCAAAATGCACCGGATGATGTAGTCGCCGGGGCGCTTTGTTGTCAGCGCCAGCAAGCCCTCTTGCAGGGGTGTGCAAGGATACAAGTCTTCGACTTGGTTACTGTCCACGCCACATAAAGCGGATGTTTCTGCAACAGCCCAGTCGAAATCAGAGCCAGGTTTGAGGAGAGAGAATTCCTTGATTGAAATATCCTGCGACGGCTCTGTTCGTATCATAAGTTTTGCCATATCACTTAGTTTCGGGTTCTTGAGAATATCAGCCACGTTTAGCGTGAAACCAAGTTCCCGGGCAGAACTCGCTAAGCGTATTGCGCCCACGGAATCACCACCGACGCGCATGAAGTTGTCGTGTGCACCGATCAAACTACTTTCAACTCCTAGCACAGTCCCCCATAGGATCTGCAGCTGTATCTCCATCTCTGTGCCAGGTTGACAACGATCAGGACCGTGGGAGTCAGCTGAAATGAGCTGGTCCCAGGTAACATCTTTGGCCATCTCGCGTAAACGACGGCGGTCTGTCTTGCCTGTCGCTGTGACAGGGATTTTCTGCAATGGAATATAAGCGGATGGTATCATGAATGCAGGGATTCGAGCAGCAAGACTCTCATCCAGCGATATGGCTGTGCGCTTGGCTAGGCTTAGCAGATCGGCCTCATCCATGCCCTCAGTGACAGTAGGTCCGAAGTAAACAAAAGCTACAAGCATTGGACGTGAGCTTCCTTGCGGTGTTACAAACTCGACTAAAGCTTGACCTTCACTGAAGTCCGGTAGCAGCGCCCCGTTTATGTGAGACTCAATATCACCGAACTCAACTCGCTGTCCGTTGATCTTGACTTGCGAATCCTTTCGGCCAAGGAAAGTCAAAGTACCGTTGGAGTTATACCGAACAATATCTCCGGTTTTGTATAGGCGGCCACGTCTGCCAGGGTGGCCCACCGATCCACGCAGAAGAAATGGCGGGTCATATACGAATGCGGCAGCCGTTTTGACAGCATCACCCCGGTAGCCGGCGGCGACTAATGGGCCTTCAAGTAGAAGCTCTCCCGCACTGCCAATTGGTACAAGAGCCGTACCAGTGGCTATGTCCGCGACCCAGGTATTCAGACCCGCTCCCTTGCCAATTGTGATTGACTGATCCTGTCTGCCGCAGATGGTTTGTACTGTGCTGAATGTTGTACATTCAGTGGGGCCATATAGGTTGGATATCGTGACACTTTCGTCAACTGATCTAAAAGTGTCAACATGTAAAGGTTCGCCGATGAAGTGGACGTTGCATAGGCTGTTCAGAGCGTCAAGCTTTAGGCCGCGGATAGCAGAAGGTGTCAATATGACAAGGTTTGCCCTCATCCTAACAATAGCGGCCATAAAGTCAGTCTTTCTTTCATTGTCGCTCGGGATGCAAACGCAGCTTCCAGCAGAAAGACCCTGTAGTAAGTTGCACCAGACAACATCAAACATATAGGAAGAAAAGTCGAATACCCTAGATTCAGAAGTGAATCCAAGCGAGTGTCGCTGGTGTTTGATCGCACTGGCAATGTTGGAGTGAGTAACTGCCACTCCCTTTGGCAGCCCTGTACTACCGGATGTGAATACCACATAGAGCGTATCACTGGGGTTGACATGAGGAAGTTGGCTTCCACTCGGAACATTCAAATTTTCCAATTCTTTGTCGCTTATTGTGAGGACTTTGATGGGGCTGGGAAGCTCGCTGATTAGTCGGCTTGCAAGCTGTCCGTTGGCAAATGATGACAAGACAATAGGTGACTTCACTTGATTTACGATTGCTCGTAGGCGTTCCTCTGGTTGGGTTGAGTCCATGGCAACAGATGCGCCTCCTGCCTTCATGACAGCCATCATTGCTATGGGTGTCCACTTTGACTTTTCGAAGCAAAGCGGGACAACCACTTCAGGGCCAACACCATAGGAGACTAGAAGGTGGGCAAGCTTATCTGACAGCTTGTTGACTTCAGCGTAAGTCCAATCGCCATCCCATGCACAGATTGCCGGAGCTTGGGGGCGTTCATGACAAGTTCGCGTAATGATATGATGCACACACTCGTCGACAGTGACTGGCACGTTTGAGTTCCATTGCCATATGTCAGATATATCTTCTGTGCTGACCATGTTGACGCTTCTTAAAGTCTGATGATCTCCCGAAGCATGCTGAATTAGAGCGGCAGCTGTAGATTGCATGAGTGAAAGTACGCTCTCTGCCTGGATGCTTGAAAGACAGGCGTGTTTATAGTCAAAAACAATTTCGATGTGGTCGGTAGCGTGCCCAATATTCAACACAATGTCGTACTAGGATTTGTCAGATTCCGTAAAGAACTTTGACATGCCATACAACGTACCTCTGTGGGATCCTGTCCGTCCAAGGCCTTGATGACCAAACCCTCGTCTCCTGCCGGCTCATCGTCCTGCTTCTGATATGATAGGATGGAGTTGAAAAGTGGGTTATCGGAATTTATGCCTAGTTCATGCTGGATGCTTGCTAGTGAGCAGTGCTGGTGCTCCAGATCTTGCATAACTTGATCATGAACAGTCTGAACAAATTGAAGTATTTCGGTTTCTCGGTTAATATTGACTCGACAAACCAACATGTTTGTGAATGCACCGATAGATTTATCGATGCCAGCAATAGGCAAGTCGCGGCCAGATGCTAGATACCCAAAGCATGTCGAGTCGTTGCCGGTATAGGCGGCCAGAGTAAGCGCCCATATGGTCTGAAATAAACTGGCCGTCGTGACTTCTACTATATTGCAGTAATCCTGGATTTTGCTAAACAGAGAGCCACGAATTTTGCAGACGGATGTACCGGTGCCTTGTGTTGAAGCACCCGAAATTTTGGGGAAGTGGCAGGGATCCATTCCCGAAAGCTTTTTCTTCCAGTATGACAGTTTTTCCCCAAAAGAGGAAGTGAGTTGGGCCCGAGCAAACTCACATGCTGTGTCCGTGAGATTCATTGGCATCGAGTTGCCGTTGTATGCCTGGAGAAGATCATTGGCCAAAATAGATGTCGATGCACCGTCTGTGATGGCATGACTCATCTCGACCTGGCAGAGTACTCTACTAGGTGAGATTCGACACATCGCGACTCTATGAGGTGGCTTGAAGCTCTGATAATTGATTGGGGTTAGATTCTTGAACATCTCCAAGGCTTCGGTGTACTCGTCGCTGGCAGCATGCAGGATGATAAGCTCGGCGTGGTACTGAGACAGCACAACTTGATTGAATGCAGCGGCTTTATCCATGCCAGGGATAAAGACGGTTCGTAGAGCAGGTTGATTGGCAACCACTTTTTGCCATGCTAGAGAAAGATGCTCTATGTCGATTTGGTCGTCGATGTGGGAAGTAATCTCGAAATGTTGCACTGTTTTATACGATTCTGGGTCTTTGAACTGGCTGATCAGAATACCATCAACTGTGGGAAGACAGCGGTAAATGCATTCTACTGTGGAATTATTTAGCTTCTCAATTTCTGGGATGACACTTTCCTGTAATCGATCCAGCTCCGTATACCCGAGGCTCAGAAATTCGTAGTCGCAAAGCGTGCGATGTGAGATTTCTGTAGACACAAGCTCATTGGAAATGGTCTCCAATGACTGTGGAATTGCTTTGATCCAATCTGAAATACAATCCTGGTGATTAATGTAGCGGTTGGCAGAAACGTCGAAGGTGACCTGCCCTCGATCTATCGAGACTTCGACAGCAATCAAGGAAGAGGCGGGAAGAGCTGGTCCTTGCTCGCAGACTCCACTGAGTGTAACATTTTCAAACATCGCCTTCTCGTTCTCCAGCTGTTGAAATTGGCCGTGATAGTTAAAGGTTATTTCCATAATAGAGTCGTGCGATTTGAACGCCGATTTTCCCGATTCATTGAAATATCGAGAAGCAAAGTAAGCCCAGCCATTTGCAGGCAGGAGCCGCCGCGCATCTTTGACAACGCGTACTAGACTTGCGACAGACTTGTGTACGTCGCTCTTTGACACATGGATGGGGCTGATGGTAGTAAACCAGCCGACAGTGCGGGAAAGATCAATATCTGAGGACCACGGCTCGCGACCATGTCCTTCAATAAAAATAGTGAGACCGTCTCTTTGGGGGAACGTCTTGAAGAATGCATGCCAAACAGCCGCAAGAAGGAGGTCCACAGGTTCAGTGTTGAACGGGTAATTTGCGTCTTTGAGGATGAGCTCTGTAATGCTGCTGTCGATCTTGGTACAGAAATTTAGGTGATCCTCGACGGTGTTCTTGGTTTCTGCTGTGGCTTGCCAGAAATCAAGGTTGTTATTAATTCCAGTGGTCGAAAGAACATTTTCAGGATCAAATAGGCTCGATTCCTTCGCCCGCTCAATTTGCATATCATTCCAGACTTGAAATGGAAGACTTGGTTGCAAATTACTACCACCGAGTAGAGATTCTATGTCCTCCAGGATGACACGCCACGAGACTAAATCAACAACAAGATGGTGAGCAATCAGGATCAGGTACTGTTCTCCAAACGCATTATGGCAAATGTCAGCAGAGAATACTGGCCCCTTTTCGATGTCGATCATCTGGTGGCGTGATAGAGCTAGTCGCTCTATATCCGCTGGAAGGCACATGTGATGAACACCAAAGTGATATAAACCATTGGTGTCAGGCTTAAGCGTTTTTTGGGTCCACTCGTCGCCGTTCCGATGAAAGCGAGCTCTCAACATAGAGTGATGCTGAACAACTTTGGAAATCGCCGAGCCAATATCCTTTGTCAATAATGGGCGCTTAACCTTGAGATAAAATCCTTGATTGTCGAAGTTGTCATTGGATCTCTTGTAGAGACCTTGTTCAAAGAACCACTTTTGGATCGGCGACAGCGCAAAAGAGTCACTTTTCTCCTCATAGAAGCCCAACACGTTGGAAGCTGACTTGATTTCTGAAGATGAGGCCAAAGCGGCCAAAGTTTTGCTCTTTAGCAATTTAGCCACCGAAAATACGACGTTGTCCGCGCGACAATGAGCAACGAGCCTCATGGCGGAGATGGAATCACCACCATTTGCAATGAACGACCGATCCAGGTTCACCTTCGATGCTGTAATGTTGAGAATTGTAGCACAAGCCTCTACTATGACCTGTTCCAATTCTGTCTCAGCCTTGCGAAGCTTCACGTCGCCATCAGACGCAGTTAAAATATTGGCAAACGTCTTGGCATCCATGCTATCAAGCCATGATTTCAAAGCTTTGTAATCGAGCTTTCCGGACGTTGACAACGGAACATGCTGGAGTGGAATCCAAATTGAGGGAATCATATAAGCAGGAAGAGTGTCGCTGAGACTAGACTTTGCGGACTCGGTGTAAGCCGTAACAAGGGTCGAATACTTGGAATCAATGAGTCGAATTTGATCGGCGGCTGTCTGAGTTTGGCCAGTTCCCTGGATGCAGACAAATGCAACTACCCTATTTGCACACAGCCCTGACTTAGTAAACAAAACAGCCACCTGGATAGTCTTAGAGGTGCGACGAATGTGGCTCTCAATCTCAGTCAACTCGACACGCTGACCATGAATCTTGACCTGAGCGTCCTTGCGCCCAACGAAACTAAGACTTCCGTCCGGGTTGTAATGAACCAGATCGCCAGTCTTATACATTCTGGTATGTCTTGCTTGACCTTGAGGGCATATTTGCAATAGGAACTGAGGGTCTTGCACAAAGGAAGCGGCCGTCTTTGTGTCATCGCCGAGGTACCCTGCGCCAACGAGAGGCCCCTCGAGCAGGAGCTCTCCGACTCCGCCGACTGGAACTAAAGAGTCTGTAACAGTATTCACAATCCATGTATTCAGACCCAGTCCTCTTCCAATACTGGATTTGTACTCATCGGTGGGTGTTACCGTCGCAATGGTAGCCGTGGGCGTGCATTCACTGGGACCGTATGGGTTCTTGAGGCTGACCAGTGAGCTCCAGCGCTGTGCGCTCTCGACAGAGAGCTTCTCGCCTCCGAGTACAACCGTCTCAAGCCTTTTGAATGACTTCTCTGGGAGCAAGCTTGCTGCGGAAGGCGTCATGTCAACATGGGTAGCGCCGAACCTCTCCAACGACCCGGCCAGGTCATCACGGCGGTCCTCATCTGACGGAATACACAAGCAGGCACCAATGGTAAGTGCATGTATGAAGTTAGACCAGCTAACGTCAAACGCGTATGAGGCAAAGTCATAAATCCGAGATGTCGATTTGAAACCATGAGCTTTTTGTTGGTGTCGGATGGCACTGCTAAAGTTAGAGTGTGTGATAATAACGCCCTTAGGAACACCCGTGGTGCCAGATGTGAAAACAACATATAGCTTGCTGGAGGGGTCAACGGTGGGAAGAGGCTCGGCGGTGATGTGCATAGTAGAAATAGAATGTTGGTCAACAACAAGGTTTGGAGCTTTAGTGAGTTGGGCACCCAAGCCCTGCTTAGACGCCGATGACAAGATCACTCGAGGGTCAGTCTGGGAGATAATCGACCGTAATCTCTCCAGAGGCTGAGAGGCATCGAGGGTGACTGACGCTGCCCCGGCCTTCATCACAGCCAGCGTTGCCACTGGTGTCCATTTTGACTTTTCAAAGCATATAGGTACAACTGTATTGGCAACGCCAAACGGAGCAAGCGCGTGTGCAAGACGGCTAGACAAATCATCAAGCTCGATGTAACTCCACTCACCATCCCAAGCACAAATAGCAGGGGATTGAGGTTGAGCTCTTACTGTGTCCGAGATGAGATCGTGGACACAGGCCTCGAGGGCGTCTGGGACAACTTCATTCCAAGTCCAGATGTCATGCAAGTCCTCTTTGCAGACGGTGGAAACATCTCCCAAAGTTATTTGCTTTTCTTCTCCCTGTTGCTTGCGCTGCAAAGGCCAATTACTCAACGATTGAGATGGCCGTCCTTGATGATCTGTGGGGAAGTTGAACAAAGCCCTGCTGGTTCGGTCTCCTCGTGAATGGTGTCGGTGGAATATGGCATCCAAGCCACCGCGCTGAGAAAATTGCCGACTCCAGCTGATCTCCACTTGCCATCCTGTCTGGTGAGCTATTTGTTGCAGATCGAGAGCCGAGAGTGACGAGCATTCTTGTGATGTTTGGCGGATAGAAGAGAGCCAGTCCTCGGCATCGGGACCGGCAGTGAGGCCACTATCAAGCCATTCAATCACGTGCCTCTCGTAGACTGTCATGCTATAAGGTATATTGCATACGGCCACAACTGATGAGGGGGACGGGTCTCGTAAGAAAGAATCCTGTACAAGTTGTAACAGCGACTGACGATTGAGTTGACGCCCGGAATAGTTAATCCAGCTCTCTTTCTGGATATCGTGGAGTTGTAATGGCTGAGCCAGTTGGTTTGAGTCTTTGAGATGCACGACGGCAGCGTATCGATAGGCACTCAGCTCGTTCGTCGACTTCAATCTTTTTGGAAGAATCTCCACATGTTCGACGAGTCCAGGGAACCGGTCGATTAAGGATGTGAAAAAAGCGGGATCTACCAGCAACTCCAGCTCGACTTGCTCCATGTTGGCCATCATCTGTCGGATCTCGTCCTCGGTTGCAGTATCTCCTGCAATATGCAGCGCCCTGGTAACCTGGAACTCTCGAAACAGCGCGTAGGAGCGAATGTCGCCGAAAAAGATCGTGCGGACTGTTTCCAGCTGAACTAGGTCCTCAATTACTTTGAGCAGATAGTCTTGACTGGGAAAGTACTGGACGACAGAGTTCACGATGACCATGTTAGCAGAGATGGGTACGCCTAGGCTGTTGATGTTGTCTGCTGTTCCCTTTATATTATAGACACGGTCGGCCAACTGGGGAATGGATTTAACTGTGGAACAAACGAAGTCCACGGCCTTTTCTGACGGGTCAAGTCCAACATAACTGTGCAGGCCGTTGACAAGATTGAACAAGATCATTCCACTGCCGGACCCCAGCTCGAGTATGTTGGCTGTCGATCCGCTGCTGCGTATTGTGGCAATAGTATCGTCAAGCCACTCGTTCAATTCGACATTGTCCATTTGGTTGCCATTGTACATGGACGTCCATCCGATGAAGTCACGCCCAATCTTCTCCAATTGGACATCATCAATAGTTCCATAGACCTCCTTATCGAACATTCCCTCCCATACCATGACTTGCTGCGTTTCATGGCCAGCGACTGCCTTGTCATCATCGGGTAGCTTAGTGTGCTCGGTGCCTCCATTAACTTGGACTTCTGAGTCGTTCATGAGCTGGTCTTCTCCATAAACCTGCAGGCCACTGTCACAAGCCTTCTTTGCAACGTCTTGCAATTTCGGGCGACGGAATATGTCTGACACAGCCAGTTTCAAGCCAAGCTTACGAGCTTCTGTCACAACTTCCATGGCAGCAATAGAGTCGCCGCCGAGTTGGAAAAAGCTGTAATCTAGCCCAATTGATGCTTGATTAAGGTTGAGTACCTGTGCCCAGATTCGCTGCATCTGCCGCTCAGTTTCCGTTGTTGGCTGCCGCAGCGATTCAAGTGTTGTTCTCTGTCTGTGAATTATCATCGTCAGATGACATATTTGACCAAGGACATGCTCAAACTGCTGTGACAAACGGCGTACTTGATGCTCCGATATGACTGTGGAACAATAGTTCATATGGAGGTCAAGGCCATCTTTCTTGAGCAGACACTCCATAGTCAAGGCGTAAGTCCCCAGCTCTGCGGCGCTGTTTCCATCTCCTTTCCTTATGTCGTCGGCAATGTTGGTAAAAATGTCGCTCGGTGCTGTGGCCGAGCCCTCCGCGGGCTGAACAACAAGCAGTGTCTGAAACTGGCATGCTCGCTCCGCATCTGCATTGATATGTCGAATCTGATGCAGCCCAGTCTGCTCAAACTCGATCATATCTGCGGCCTGAGATTGAATTCGTTGTAAGAACTCTCCCAACTCGTCTTTGCTGTCGATCGAAACGCGCACAGGTACAGTGGCTATAGTTGGTGCAATAAGCTCTTCAACCTCATCCACGGCGGCTTGTCTGCCCGTCGTTATGCTGCCGAAGACAACATCTGGGCTGTTGGTCAGACTGGATATCAAGATAGAGTAAGCCGCACGAATTGTCGTCGATGGGGTGATTCCATTTTTTGGCCATTGTATTCCTTCCACAGAATGAGTGTACAGTTTGTCCGATCTAGGCTGGTAGTCGACAGATGGCAAACTCGGAAAGATCTGGGCTTCGACGTCTTGGAACTGTTCGGTCCAGAACGAATGAGTCTTCTCGCCATCCCTCGTTGAAATATACCTGATAAAACGTTTAAAATCGGGTGAGTTTGACTGCGCGTCTGCCTTTCCGGCGTACTCGTTCTCGAGCTTTTCGAGTAAAAGCTGAAGTGACCACCCGTCATACAGGGCATGGTGCAGTGTCCAGACGAAGTAGTGCTTAAAATCAGACGAGTCGCCGGTGACAATTTCAAATCTGCCTAATGGCATGCCTAGCCCGAATTGATGCTTGTGGTCTCTCGCCTGGCTCAAGGTCCTCCTTTGGATCGACGAATTTGACCACTGCTCGTTTAGAACAGCCTGTACCAACCCCTGGCTAGTGATGTCGACAATTCGTGTTCTCAAAATGGGCGTCGTAGCAACTACTGTCGCCCAGGCTTTACCTAGGCGCTCTATGTCGCATCGATGGTGTAGCTCCAGCGTATACTGCATGATGTAATCACCCTCGCGTTTTGCGGATAGGGACATCATGCCTTCCTGTAGCGGTGTGCAGGGATAAATGTCTTGAATTTGATTCCCTTGTACGTTGCACGATGCTGCAGCCTCTCTGAGGGCTAGATCAAGATTAATATCATTGCTCAGAAGCTCAAATGGCATAATTTCAGGTGCCTGCTCTTGCTCCACTGTTTCAACCACCTGTGCCATGTCCTGTAGTCGCGGATACTTCAGCACGTTGGCCACGCTCAGGGAGAAGCCTTCTCTTCGAGCTGCAGTGACGAGTTTCAAGGCTGCATTTGGGTTGCTGGCTCTTTGCAAAAAGTTATCGTCGAGAGCAATAAGGTTTTCGTCAATCCTGAGGATAGAGCCCCAGAGTCTTCTCAACTGTTTCTCTCGCAGAGTGAGAGGGATCCGAGCCTCATTAGGTGCTGCGCCAAAGCCTGCCAAGACAGTCAAGTCCATTGATTCACCAATGGCCCGCAGTTGGCGTCGGTCTGTCTTGCCTGTCGGAGACAATGGGAAGTTCCTCAACGGAATGAATACAGCAGGAACCATATATGAAGGGACATCTCGAGCAATATTGCTTCTCAAGTTAGACATCATCTTCTCTGTTTTTAAAAACAACTGTTCCGCTATTCCCGTATCCTCTACACCAAGGTCGACCTCGAGGAATGCTGCCAGGACAGCATTGGAACCCGTCTTCGGTGAAATAATTTCTGCTGCAATTTGTCGCACAGACACGGTACCATGTGGGATGTGGCGGTTAATATGATGCTCAATATCACCCAGCTCAACTCGTTGGCCGTTAATCTTGACTTGCGTGTCCTTACGGCCAATAAATGTCAAGCTACCGTCTTTCTCGTAACGGACCAGGTCGCCGGTCTTGTAGAGACGCCCGTGCCTCCCAGGATGCCCAGGTCCATCGCCGCCATTGAGCAGAAAAAGCGGATCGTTGACAAAGGCTGCAGTGGTCTTCGTCTGGTCGTTCAAGTAGCCATTGCCAAGCAGATGCCCTTCAAGTAATAGCTCTCCAACCTGTCCAATAGGCACCAAAATTCCTTCATTCTCACTGTCTACAACCCAGGTGTTGACACCCAAGCCTCGGCCAATGCTGCTAATTTTTGAATCATCATCATCCGGTCGAATTGTAGCGATAGTTGATGTAGGCGTACATTCACTCGGTCCATACGGATTTTTCAATGTTACTAGCGATGATAAATGTCTGGCAAGCTCTGCAGACAGCTTTTCGCCACCTAAAACAAGTGTTTCAATCTTGCAGAGCAAGGTATCAGGGAGAAGGCGAGCAACAGACGGGGTCACATCGATATGTGTAGCACACAGTGAGCGTATGGACTCGATGAGATTGTCCTTACGGTCCTGCTCTGATGGAATACACAGACAGGCGCCGATGGTGAGGGTGTGGATGAGATTTGACCAACTCACATCAAAAGCATACGAAGCAAAGTCATACACTCTTGAAGTGGACTTGAATCCATGCGCTTCTTGTTGGTGGAGAATGGCAGTAGAATAATTGAGATGTGTGACGACGACTCCCTTGGGAGTTCCTGTACTTCCGGAGGTAAAGACCACGTAGAGATTGTTGTCCAGACTGACGTCAGGGAGACGGGCGACTGAGTCCGGCTCGAAATGCATTTCGGATAGAGAATTTTCATCAATTGTCAATGCTACTGCAGACTCGGCGATAATTGACTTGGCCAACTGGCTCTTGGACGGGGAGCATAGTATCACTACAGGGTCGACCTGGTTGATGATAGACTGTAATCGAGTCTGTGGCTGGCTTGTATCGAGTGCAATGGAGGCTCCACCCGCCTTCATGACGGCCAGCATAGCCAGAGGCGTATACTTCGACTTTTCAAAACATATGACAACATTGGTTCCAGGGCCAACTCCAGAGTCAAGCAAACGCAATGCCAGTTTGGTAGAAGTATTCTCAAGCTCACCATACGTCCACCTCCCGTCCCAAGCGTCGACGGCAAGTGCATCTGGCTGCTGGAGAGCTTTGTCGGTGATGAGGGTGTGAACGCATGTCTCACCCGCCTCAGGCACGTTAGCGTTCCAAGACCATATTTGATGAATATCTTCCATGGTTGCTGATGTTGTAAGATCATTGGGAGATCGCATTTTGATAAGGTTTATTGATCGTTTGAGGGATTGATGAATGTATTGTTATGAAGCAATTGATGGAATTCTGTGGACTCTTCTCATTTTAAGATGTTTGGACGGGGCATCAGCAGAATATATGAAGATGTGCCAGCTATAGTACCAACACTGTAACTATGCTAGTAAAACGCCATTAAGGCCAGACTCCCCCGACGGGCAATGAATTTCCGAGGTCGTCATCCTGGGCTTAGTCGGAAAGCACATAAGCAAATATGCAGTATACTGTTGCATCTGAATCCTACAGCGCCAAAGCAAGTTTTCCCCAGCAAACATGTGCTAAGGGGCCAAATCCATTAAAGACAATGACCCTGATCTGCAGGGTCATTGTCTCTAAAACCGCTCGTCAGTGCGAGGCGTCGTTTCTGACGAAATATCTCCCAAATTTGCTCTCGGTCATCTGATTATACATAGATGTCTTGAAACAATCTCAAGGAAGATTTGAAGACTAAAAAACGCAAAGATACAAACAAAGCATATGAACTTTCAAAGCCCTTTCTTTGTGCTTTTCGTGTTCTTTTTGGCTCCACTGTGGATCTTGCAACAATCCGATACTACCTCAACGGAAGCCTAGATTTGCATTCGGGAGGTGGTTGCCTGACGAGTGAGACAAACAGATACAAGAGTGGAGGCTTAGGATCCCTGGTTCTCCGTGGCACATCAGGCAACGTGCAGTGGGTACGTAACGTGATTATGAAGGCTTCTGATGAATATTACAATGATGATCATCTCTAAAGCAAACGTAGGAAATCTTATCAGAGTCTTGGATGGATTTAGGATAAATTTAGTTTTTGGAAGATCAATAGAAACCGGAAATGAGGCATTGAGGTAGTTGGAAGGCTGAAAAAATCGAAGAAATTTCAAATTTGAGGGTTGCGCGTATTGATTACTATTTGGAGAAGCAATTGAGCTTACTCCATAGCCCCCAAGACCCCAGGATCGCTCTCGCTCAAGCCGTAGATCATTCCCATCACATTTAGGGCTGTCTCCAACTATGGTTGGGGGCCGCGCCGAGCCGAATCCACAAGCTTGAATGACCGGTGGACCCGTGGGAACTGCACTAGTGCTTAGTCATATAACCCCGACTCTAGTTAACTTAGGCTACTGCCGTGACAACTGCCCCTATTAGAAAACTGCTGCCGTCCTCGGTAGCAGCGCAACAGGCGGCAGTGTCAGAGTAGTATGTTACGGAATAAGATGGACATGCTAAAGATATTGCTATTGGTACGTTCTACCGACGTAAGATACTAGTTATCATCTAGCGCTTAGTCATATATACCCGGCTCTAACGTAACATTCCCGGCCGTCTCGGTCACCCTAAAACATCATACTAAAAGCGATAAATTACATTTTCATACTTCAACAACCATATCCATTCAGGATATGATATTGAGTGCATATAGTATAGATAGTATTTCTAATCTACTAGTAAAGTATAGGAAGATTGTTCTGAGTATTGGCAGAGATAGTATATATAATTCAATCTCAAATGTCAAACTTACGCGGTACATAGGGGCCCGAGGGCGTGCGTGATGAGGCTAATATTAAAGATATTTATGGTTTATAAAAGTTACCTAGAGTTATTTAAAGTTATTAAATGTTATTAAATGTTATTGATAATCAAATAAAAGTCTCATATAATTAGCCGGTTAGGGTGAGGTTTATTAGGTTATTTACTATTATTTTATTAATATATATTATCTTTATATATGAGTTTAAAAGCATTTCATATTTATATTATATATCGCGGGATACGTCTTGAAGTTATATATAATTATATATATATTATGAAACTATTATATTACTTCATATGTGTCAGAGAACAACCTAGGGGAGTTGCTACCACAAGGCTAAAAAGACCATCATTACCCGCAGCTACCTGCGGACCCCTAGAATCCTGCTTATATAGACATGTATACACGGGAGCAGGTGGTATCTCACCACTTAGGCCACCCCTCGGGGTAGTAACCTATGACAATATGTAATTACCCGGTATTCAAAACATTGATTAAGTTATTAATTATTATTAATAAACTTATTTTGATTAATAATGATTAATAATTATAAATAACTATTAAAACCTGTTGATAACTTTTGAAAACTATGATATACTGTTTATAATTGGCTACAGCCTCCCAACAACTTCCCCCAGCGGCCTACTATGTATTTTATTATAAAGCCTTAAAATAATAGCCTGAAAGGCCTGAAATCTGTAGTATATGTTCTTCCTATGCCTAGATGAATATATATATTAGAAACTTGATTGAAATAAATCCCCGGTGGTTGAGATATCGAGGAATCAATATTCAGCATCTAGTATGGTGTTTTTGGGGTGACCGGGACGGCCAGGTGACCGAGACGGCCGGGAATTACGTTATAGGGCTACTGCCATGACAACTGCCCCTATTAGAAAACTGCTGCCGTCCTCGGTAGCAGCGCAATAGGTCACTAGTTAACCTACTAGTAAGGCAGGAAGCGCCGATAAGGGCAGCGCTCGGGCAAAACCAAACTGTTATTTAGGAATTTTTTTTTATTTATAATAGCCTGGATAGCTAGTGAAATCCTACCCTCCTGCTCTGCTGAATCTCTAGAGCTTCGGGAGCGAATTGGGGGCATCGTGGGTGGTTGAATTAACTACGTACTAATTCCTGGACGCGTTTTGGGTGGGGTTCGCAGCTCGTATTTGAATTACGTTACGTTAAACTGGCAGTAAAACCTAACAAATCAGGCCTTAAGGGTGAAGGCTGAAAAGATTTCTGGGGTCGGTCTGGGGGGGTTGCAAACTATTAGCAAATGCACGTGATCTAGAAGCTACATTGATTGGTGTTTCTGAAACATCTCGGAGGGCTGTGGTTAAATCAACGCTCATTATTCATGGGCCTAACAAATAAACAAAATAAAAGTGAACTTATTTCGGACCTCTCACATTTTAAGGGACTGGACAAGCGTGCGGGCCGGGGAAGGTCCAAATTGCCCCGATCTTCCGTCAGCCCAGCCCAGCCCAGCCGTCAGCCCTCCCCACCTGCAGTTTGGGGGCGGCGATCACAGTTGGGAACTCCCGTCACTCCCACTGATGATCACATCCAGTTTCTGGCCCCAATGCCTACATTTTTTGGTTCGGTCACTTCCAAGGTTCGGTCCCTCGTTGGAACATGCCAATCAGGTTGCCCATGTGGACGTTCAATTGCGAGCTTCTAACCTCTACACTCAGAAACATTGAATTTACACCTCACGTTTGCGCCCTTCAGCTCTGTCCGGTGAGCACGCGCACACGCACAACTAGAGCCTCTTCTCCCATCCTACTCTGCATAAGCAGACTGGTTTGACGCGTCTGATCTGTCTTCCACCTTCGTTGCCATAACTGCGCAGCCATGTCGGACCCTCAGCAGGGTTGCTCCATGGCTGTCGAGGACGTGTTCGGCATCGTCAACAGTTCCTGCCTTAACGGCTTCGACTTTACGCTCTTATTTGAGGAAGCCATATTAACCATACTGCCGTTGGGAATTTCGAGTACATACTCCCCTTCCCATTCTTTGCCTCGCTTTGCCTTCTTCCCATCTTTAACTTCTTCATAGACAAATGCTAACAACTGTCAGTCGGCTGGGCGCTTCTGCGTCTTTCGAATCTGCGCAATGAAGCCCCCAAAATCTCTAGGTCGTGGCCATTGGCCGTCAAAATGGTTAGTTTCACCCGAACCACTACTCCGATGTGTAAATGCCAATCTCATTGTGGAGACAGTCCTTGTTCGCTGCCTTCATTATCCTACAAGCCGTCCTTCTCGCCGTCTGGTCGGCCCAGAACATACCCCATACGAGACTCACCTTTGCTTGCATTGGATTCTCGATAGGAGGCTTCTGCATTCTCCTCGTCACGTCTTACTTTGAGCACATCTATTCGGTGCGGCCATCAACCGTCTTGGTCGTATATCTCGGTGTCTCCACTTTGCTAGACCTGGCCCGTACACGTACCTTGTTTTTTCTGCCAGGAAGCCATTCGGTGGCGTCCATTCTTTTAGCAAGTTATCTTGTCAAGGTCCTGATGTTTTGCGCCGAAAACATGAGCTGGCACCGGTTCTCGCGCCCAGAATGGAAACACGCAACGCCAGAGGAGAAGGCGGGAGCCATTGACCGATCGTTGTTCCTGTGGTTGAATCATATATTCATCAAGGGCTTCAAGACCTTTCTGACAGTCGATATGCTGACCCCGGTTGACCCTGAAATCCTCTCCGCGTCCCGACCTTTGAAGTTGCAGCAACGATGGGACAATGGTGAGATTCCATTGCTCATCTTACACACCTTATCCGCTAACACTATCGATCAGCTGACCACTCTAGCGACTACGCTCTGTTCTGGACCTTTTTGATTCACTACAAGTGGGCCTTTCTTGCAGGTGTACTGCCGCGACTCGCTTATAGTGGATTCCTTTTCGCACAGCCGTTTCTCGTGGAGCGCGTGCTCGATTTTATAGATGAGGCCAGGACCCCAACAACCAATGACACCGCATACGGTCTGATTGGTGCGTACGCCATTGTCTATATCGGCATCGCGGTAGGTGTTTAATTACTTCGTCATGACTCGAAGCCAGCTCTCTGATCTTGTTACAGGTCTCGTATGCCGTCAACCAGCACAAGACGTACCGCTTGCTTACCATGTACCGCGGAAGCCTCGTCATGATGATATTCGAAAAAACACTGAAGATGAAATCAACCTCTATCGCAGACGCGGAGGCAATTACGCTTATGAGTGCCGACATCGATCGCATAGGACATAGTTTGCCCCTCATTCACGAGCTTTGGGCGAGTTTCATCGACGTAGCCATCGCCTGCTGGCTCTTGTATCGCCTTCTGGGAATCGCTGTGGTGGCCCCAATTCTATGGATCGTTCGTATGTGATAATGAATGGCTGGGCCAATATAACTGTCCCAGTCGCTAACAATGTCCGCAGTATGTCTCATCGCGGGTCTTCCGCTAGCGGGTGCCGCTGGAAATGCCCAGACGCCCTGGCTGGAAGCCATCGAATCCCGTCTGGCTGCGACTGCAAAGGCGCTAGGATCAGTCAAGGCCATTAAGATGACTGGGTTGGCGGACGTTGTTTCCGCCACGATTCGTCAGCTCAGGCTGGACGAGATTCGTGCATCTCTGAGGTGGCGAGTCTTGAACATCTTTGTCACCATATTTTGTAAGAGACGTCCATACATCAATATTTCATAAAGAACCTGCCTGATGGTGACCTTAGATTTTGCATCATCCACGTTTGCGCCGGTCTGGGGCTATGGGGTATACATCATCCTGGCAAGGTCGCGAAACACAGAGACCTTGACTGATAGTATTGCATTTTCCGCGCTCAGCTTATTCGAGCTGATGAACCAACCCATGATCTACATCATTGACGGCTTTGAACACATCCAGACGGTTGCCAATTCGTTTCGTCGAATCCAAGAGTATTTGACATCAGAGGATCACCATGACTTCCGAATCACCCCCGACTTTAAGCAGCCTTCTGACAGTATATCGTCCAACAGTGATAATACAGACGACATTTCTCTCAAAGAAAACCCGGCCTCCAAGGCCATCGCCGAACTAGACCAACACCAGAATGTTGCTTCTGTCAAAGAGGTGTCCACTGGTTATGATGAAGATACGACTATACTACATGACTTGAACCTTGATATTCCTCGTGGCCAAATAACAATGATATTTGGTCCGGTGGGATCTGGCAAGTCGACGCTTCTCAGGCTCTTACTCGGGGAGATGCCATGTGTTTCTGGAAATGTTGCCACGTCCTTTCGTAAAGCCGCATTCTGCCCCCAAACCCCTTGGATCACATGGGGATCGGTTCGAAGCAACATCATAGGCGCCTCCGAGTACGATAGCAAGTGGTATAATATCGTCATTCAGGCTTGTTCACTAGTCGCCGACTTGGATGAACTACCACACGGCGACCAAACCAACACTGGTACGCGAGGATCAAGACTCAGTGGTGGTCAGCAAATGCGCGTATCCTTAGCTAGGGCTCTGTATAATCGAAGTCCCATCCTCGTCTTAGACGATGTGCTTACTGGCCTTGACCGCACGACTGAGCGCGCAGTCTTAGAAAGCGTCCTCGGAGCCGACGGTCTTGCGAAGAAGGTTGGCACCACCGTAATAATGACCACGAACACTGCTAGCCACCTGCAGTTCGCGGACAAAATTGTCATGTTGAACGAACATGGCAAGATTGCACACCAAGGTACCCTCGACGCTATCTCACCGTCAGGAGACTGGATCCGCAAGCTGTCGGAACAGCCAACCGTCACAACGTCCCGTCCATTGCTGGAACTCTCCGATGAGACGATGCAGGAGGTGGGCGTTCCTCTTGACGGGGGGAACGAACCAGATCCCAAGAAGCAAAGTGGTGATTGGAAGGTGTATTCTTTCTATGTCAAAATTGCGGGCAGCTGGAGGATGAGTTTATATGTCTGCGCCTGTGCCACCTTTGTGTTTGGTGTCAACTTCCCTTCTGTATGGCTGCAAAAGTGGACAAACTACAACGCTGATCATCCCAACCAAGAGATTGGCTACTACCTCGGTGTGTACGCAGCTCTCGCTTCAATAGCGATCATTGGCTGTTCCCTTGCCGACGGTGTGTTTAACCTGTTTGTAATTCCGCGGACGTCCCGGAAGCTCCATGAGCTTCTTTTGACAGCCACTATGCGGTAAGTTGCTTTCAATGAGACACCAGAACGTTTCATAATAACGATGCTGATCATGACTTTGATTAGGGCACCTACGTCTTTTCTCACATCCACGGATGCAGGCGTAACGCTCAACCGATTCAGCCAAGACCTTGAACTCATTGACCAAGATTTGC
Organism: Aspergillus welwitschiae; assembly: GCF_003344945.1. Taxonomy (NCBI): domain Eukaryota; kingdom Fungi; phylum Ascomycota; class Eurotiomycetes; order Eurotiales; family Aspergillaceae; genus Aspergillus; species Aspergillus welwitschiae. The sequence continues at coordinate 116,377 of NW_020798725.1, forward strand.
CCACTTCGTTGGATCAAACCATCTTTCAGCTACTGAGTGCCATCATGTCGGCGGTCATCTTATTCATCGGCTCTGGCTACGTCGCCATCGCAATTCCACTGTGCATTGTAGTCATCGTGGCCATCCAGCTGTTCTATCTGCGCACATCCCGACAGCTGCGAATACTCGATATTGAAGCCAAGGCGCCTCTCTTCTCTCAGTTCTTGGAAACCCTGGGTGGTATATCCTCTATACGGGCCTTTGACTGGACAAGCCACTACGTCGAATCTGTCCACGATTCCCTCAACGTGTCACAAAAGCCATACTATCTGCTGTGGTGTGTCCAGCGATGGCTGACAATGGTACTGGACCTATTTGTCGCTGGAATCGCCATTATTCTCGTTGCACTTGCGACAAATATCAGAGGCAGTGGCTCAACTGGCTATCTCGGCGTAGCCTTGTATCAAGTCGTGACATTCAGTACCACGCTACAGACGCTCGTTACCGAGTGGACGCAGGTTGAAATGGCTCTTGGAGCTATCAGTCGTGTCCGTACCTATATTCTCAACACAAAAGACGAGAACCTGCCCAATGAGACCGGACTTGTCAGCGACAAATGGCCCGCAAAGGGCGCCATTGTATTCAACGGTGTCTCTGCATCCTACGACACTTCCACGAACCCAGTACTCAAGGACATCAACCTTTCCATAACACCTGGTGAAAAGGTAGCCATCTGCGGTCGCACAGGTAGCGGCAAATCTTCCCTGGTATCAACTCTCCTGCGCATGCTGGAGCTTCAATCAGGATCGATTTGCGTCGACGACATCGACATCAGCACCATCGCTCGCCAGGCCGTTCGTGCTCGCTTCAACTCCCTTCCGCAAGACCCGTTCTTCCTACAAGGCACCGTCCGCGAGAACCTTGACCCTCTCGGGGTCGCTACCGACGAGCGCTTGATCCAGGCACTTCAGTCTGTGCGCCTATGGGACTTTTGCGAGTCTCGTGGCGGGCTGGATGAGGATATGAACGAAGAGACCTTGTCGCATGGACAGAGGCAATTGTTCTGTCTTATTCGAGCAGTTATCAATCCAAGCAGCGTCCTCATTATGGATGAGGTGGGTAGCAGCGTTGACGCGGATACGGACGCTTTGATACACGAGGTTCTGCAGAAAGAATTTGAGGCGTGCACTGTCATTGCTGTTGTTCACAAGCTACACACAACGCTGGACTTTGATCGCTTCGTGGTGCTAGACAAAGGGCGGATCGTTGAAGAGGGCCCACCGCGTGAGCTGCTTGAACGGCCAGGATCACTGTTCAAGGCGCTATATGACAGCATGCAGACAGAGGAGAGGTAATTTGGTATTTCTTGCTCCAGTTAAGGGCTAAAATTCTGGTAATAGTAGATGAGTATCTATTTTTCGTTTAGAGTATAGTCTTCTTGTTAGGCATGGGATATAGAAAATTAAGTCCTGCAACTTAGAAGTGGCTGTGATACAGTATAATGTTGACTACCTTTAACAATCTCAACAATCTTTTTAATAAGGTGCTTTGGGTAAACTGCCTAGTCTATTTCTGGCTTTAGAAGAACGACAGCTTTAGAACAAAATGATCACTTCGATTGGAATGCTACCAGTAAAAATCCACTATGCTAGGTCTAGTATCAACTTAGGGGTATTCTACTTGAATTAAATGGCCACACAGGCAGCAGTCGGGATAAAGCCCCACCGCTCCGATTAGGCAACCCGAAGGGCCCAGGTGCGGGGCCGCTCGGGTGCTGATCCTCAGGCCCCAACGTTGAGAGCTACACACTAAGCCTTGCAGCTGACCAAGCGTGTTATAATTCGGCCCCCATTCTCATGCCAGGTGGCATCTGTCATTTCAAGGTTTGAACTGAGGTCTTTTCCCTCAAAGAAACCGCCTGGAACCTACATGAACAGGCCTATACAGTGGCATTCCATAACGCACACCGGTAATTCGTCAAATCAGCAATATGGATCTTTTTCACTCGGCAGGGTTTGCGTCAGATGTGACAGAGTTGATGAAGCAGCAGCATGTCCCGGGGCTGGCAATTGCAATCATACACAATGATCAAATTGCCTCTGCGGGATATGGACATGCGAGCCTGGATCCCGAAATACCTTGTACAGCAGATACGCTGTTTGACATTGCATCGTCTGCTAAATCACTCACTGCTGCGGCGGTGGGATTGCTAGTCGACGATAATGACATGTTCCCAGATATTCAGTACGATGCCGTAATGTCGACTCTTCTCCCCGAGGACTTTGTTATGTCTGGAGAAGGATACACAGAAGGAGTCACCGTGGAAGACATCTTGAGTCATAGAAGTGGAATTCCTGGGTGAGCTAATATTTTTTTTTTTTCAAATTCCATGTTTGACTTCAAGACTAATCCTATTGCGCCAGCCATGACGATTCGTATATGAGTGTGCGAGCGGCGAAGCCAGACAATGCTCGATCCATTACGAGAAACCTCAGGAATCTCCCTGTCGCGGCCCCCCTTCGATCAAAGTATATTTACTGCAACATGATGTATACAGTGGCAACCCACCTTGTGGAAGTCAAGAGCGGACAGGATTTTGGTACCTTCCTCGAAGAGCGATTTTTCAAGCCTCTGGACATGGCATCAACTACGCTTCAACCCAGCAGCGCACGCTCAAAAGGATTTGGATCCCGCATGGCAACTGGCTACACATGGAAAAGGGCCGACTCAACATATCATGGGTTAGAAAGTCCAGACTGCCCAGAAGGCCAAGGCGCAGGGTCTATCATTTCGAGCGTGAACGACTTCATCAAATTTGTCAAGGCTTTCATGAATCGCGAAGACCCTATCAATAAAAATGTTTATGAAGGGCTCACTCGCCTGCGAACGTTTGTGAATCCAAACCCAGGAAGACGGAAGCGGTGCAGCTCAACGGTAGCATATGCTGCTGGCCTGGATATCTACTTTTACAAGGGACATATGGTTGTCGGCCATAATGGGGCATTCTCTGGATTCGCCAGTCGCTTCTTCTTTCTCCCTGACTTCTCATTCGGTGCTGTGATCATGGGAAACTCAGATGGGGCAAATGGCATTGCGACGACCCTTGTCCAAAAGCTAATTGACCATATCCTTGGAGACACGGACGAAAAACCTCAGGACAGCAAAAGCAAAGACACACGATCTGTTGAAATTCGCGGTCCAAAACCCCAGGCCGGGGCGAAAGATGCAAATCCAATGAGTAAGAACCAGGAAAAGAAGGAGAAGAAAAAGCAGGAAAAGAAAACCCAAGCGAAGAAAAGTCAAGGTATCCAGAAGGGCCAAGTGAATGAGCAAAAACCAAAACGGAATACTCCGCAGCCACCGACAATACCCCTCAGTGCTTACGCTGGCAACTACTGGAATCCTGGGTATCATAACTTACTGGTTCAAATCAGAGATGATGCGCTCTTCATCGATGCTACAGATCGCTCAATGGGGTTTACCTTGAAATTCGAACATGTGTCCGATGACCGAAAATTCGATGCTCATCTTACTGATTGGCTCGATGGCAGTGATGACATCGTAAAAGCGGAGTTTGTGATAGAAGATGCTCAAGTCACAAGGTTGGGTCTGCAGTTGGAGGAAATGCTCAAGGAAATGATCTGGTTCGAGAAGAAGGATGGAGTTCTTTCTTGACAGTATTTCTCCTGATAGAGCTGAATGCATTAAGTGCCTACAAGAGGATATGTTGCAAAGAGAAGGATAAAATTAGATTGACAAATATTTGACCAATTGGCCTATGTTCAAACTCTCCTATGTAACAGCAATCCTCTGCCGAGTTGGTTCTGATCAGGGCGAATCATGCTCCTGCTCAACGAGCATGATCATGGTTTCTCTTTTCCCTGACTACCTAGGGATTCCAGAGTATAGGATGCTGCACGTGATCTGATGACAGATCTTAACAAGACGTGATGAAATCGTATCTGCTAGTATACTCTGACGAATGAGGATCAGGCGGAACCAACCCAACCCGGATGAATTGATTGATTAAGAAACTAAAAACATTGAACCTGTGCGAGGACACATTGAGTTGTCCTCGCTAACAAAAACGGGATTCGGGGTTGGAATTGCCGAATTTCCCAAATGTCGATACCAACACTGTAAACTACATACAAGAGTGGACTTAACGGGTCCATTTTCCTTGACAGATCTATTGGTTGGCTCTCGGTGGCCGACCCGCTTGCCGCTTACATTAAATCTTTATCTTTTATTATATTATATGCAGGGCACAAAGGTTTATACAAATACTATAGAAGGTAGATATGAATGTTGAGATTGAGGATGATTTATTGAAATATGAAAGGAGGCTGACCCTGTAGACGAAGAGGTCTGCATTACTCCCTGGCAACAGGCACTATAAATGAGACTAGATCATCTATACTTATCTGGGATCTAAGTTCATCTGGATTCTAGAGCAGAAATGACTGTCATCCAAGATGTTTGACTTTTATAAATTGGACTCGGAAAAGAGACTCAGTAGGACAGAAGCTAAGCTTCATTGATTCAATATAACTAATACTACTTTTATAATCATAGTCCAGCTCATAAATTTTCACTAAGTAATAAAAGATAGAACATCAGCACAAGCAGCTGGATACCTATAAGCTGGTAAAGTTATTATTCTCTCACCAGCTGTTACAGCTTCTCCGCGCTTATTACGCGTTATACAGTTCACAAGAAGACTGGGAAATCCAAATATCAGCTTTCAATTAAAATAAATAAAAAAAATTCAGGCCAATAAGGACTAAGTTAGTTTTGCTTGGCACTGTCGACTTAACTGAGGTCATCTCTTCGTTTTCTCTTTCGCACTCGTATCCGGATACCTTTGCTCCGACTTAAATATCTGTAATCATGCTACCATCTAGTTAAGCGTTACGAGTGTGGACGTCACCTGACCCGTACCGTTCACCTCGAGCAATTATCACTCCCAGCCTTCTGTTCTAGTCTGGTCTCGGCTTTTCTTCGACCTAGCTCGGTGTAGATCCCCCAGCAAACCCCCAACAAAGGCGGCTTCTCTTCGGAAGAATCTGTCACGGCCTTTTGAGACGTCCTTCCTTGCCATCCGCCCCAGTTTGACCACACCTTGGGGTAACATTCCGTCTTGGGCATATATACTTTCTGCGGCTAGTGCCAGATTGCTTGAGTTAATCTACACGGATTATGGAGAGCGAAGAGACGCAGTGGGCTCATTGAGGCTGCTACTGGTTACGGCCTTCGTAGTAGCGGTATACAGCCACAAGACCCCCCACTTCCCACCATGCGATTCCCGATTCGGGGGTAGTATTGAGCGCTACGTCCATGACCAATCGTCGGCGTGTTATGTATAGCTGTGCGTTGTGCGACGAGAGAAGCCGAACTTGGCCGCTGAGAGGACTATTGATAAGTGGTATAACGGGGCAAGCATATAGAGAGCTCATCATAGGCTCAAAAGATAACTCTGATCTTGTCCTTATCTGTAATAAATTAGAAAGGAAGGCCATTTCTGGACCGATTACTTAGGGGGTCTGAGGAATTCCGGCTTGTATATACTATATGTGCATCCATGCCTATCTATAAATCACAAACACCAGACTAATATAGTAAGCTACGGCAAGCTCTCACCACCCTCCATCTTCAACCAAAACACCCGTTCAGCAGCCCTCCCCCGACCCCCCGGCGTCAATAACGCATGCACTTCACTCGGATGCACCCATGCAAAGAGAGCCATAACCAGCACCATGAGCAACGCATCAAAGATGTACAGGTATACCTCATGTGATACTAGATACCCGTCATTTCCCTGCGCATATTCAATTAATCGGAACAGTGATCGGACAAAAATAAGCGCGCTTCCCCCGTACAGGGCGTACATGTGCCGCTTCCAGGGCGCTTGGGAGTGAAGGACACGGCGTGATGGAGTATTCGACACTCCGCGGTGGAATTTAATACTCGTTATGACGAAGAGCGAGAAGAAGATTAGTTGTACGACGAGACCGCCGATTATGATATTCTCGCCAGTGGTTAGGGCGTTGGGTGTTCCAGAGGCCATTATCCCGCCCCCTGAATGTGTCTTAGCAGAGTAAACCTGCATTAATAAGGGAGGTAGGGGAGATTACCTGCGCCTTGCATAATGAACGAAATGATGTCTCCGAGCAGGAATGTCTTGGTTAGCCACGTTCGGCGAATGAGGCAATATGCCTCTCCGTTTGTTAGGAGCACAATCCGGCCGAGCTCCATGTAGACGGTTGCGGCGAAGAGGGTGGGTGCAACGAGGAGGAGGAGGGTTTGCAGGATATAAGGTTTCACAGTAAAATCGGGGGCCTCGTCTCCGGAGATGGCACGCTAGAACGTCAGTTGTAGCACAAGAGAATGGCAGGTAGACGTAGACCTACGCCAATATATCCGATCCATTCAACTGGATTGACATGGATTAGTGGTGAGACTGCGACGGTAGTCGAGGTTGAAGACTCACAATGTCCGCCGATGACAAACGGGATGACGAACCATGCTCTTGTTCGGGCTACTTGGAACGTATGAATGCCTGCTGCAGCCAGGAAAAGAATGATGAAGACGACAGCTGCAGCAATAGAGGGATCGTATCTGTATAGCTTAAACTCTGAATTCTCGCTAGCCATGTCGGGACGTGAAATATATGCAGTAAAAGAGAGTGTAGAGTCGCATCAAGTGTAAAGAGTGGCAGGCATGATGAAAGTACACTCATTGTTCGCTACGATTATCTGTACTTATAGTTAGCAAGCCAGAGAAATTTCAAAGTATAAAGTGGCTGTATTGTTTCAGGCGAAGTCGTACTCGTAGTCGTGCTCGTACCCCTTTCGGGATTCAAGTATACGCACCTGGGCAGTCTTATGGCAGACCCACCAGTCGCCGGCTATAAGAGCTCAGGGGTCCAACGCCGAAGATGATTTCTTCAACTTATCTACAACAAGATTCATAATGGCTGAACAGAACCACATTAACTTCAAGTTGTACAGATATACACCCAGCCGCGCCGCAGCAGGGATATTCGTGGCCCTTTTTCTCCTCACGACAATATACCATATCTATCAGTTGTGGCGCAGACGGGCATGGTACTTTATTGCCTTCGTAATCGGAGGAATATGTAAGTCAGACTCTCTTGTTTTTCTCCTCATGAGCGTGAGAGACCGATGGAAAAGAGTACTAATAGTGAGCCTTTAGTCCAGATCATCGGCTATGTCTGCCGCATTCTCGCCCATAATCACAAAGAATCAGTTCCAATTTACAGCGTGCAGACCATCCTTATCCTTCTCGCACCGCCACTCTACGCTGCCTCGATTTATATGGTCTTGGGCCGCCTTATTACCTTTTTACGTGCCGAAAAGCTCAGTCTGGTTCCTGTCCGGTGGATGACTAAGATCTTCGTTGTAGGAGACGTGATTGGATTCGTCGCGCAGGCTGCAGGTTCGGAGTCTTCTATCATCTCCCTTTGACTACTAAGACATCTAACGGAGCCCTGCTAGGCGGCGGCATCATGGCATCCGGCACGATAGAAAACTACAAGCTCGGCGAAGACGTCACCGTCGCCGGCCTGGCGGTTCAACTAGCCTTCTTCAGTGTCTTCATAGTAACCTGCGGGATATTCCACCGCCGCATCCGACAATGGCCTACACGGGAAGTGACCGTTATCTCGGCCCGTCTCCGCGAACAGAAGAGACCGGGTTGGGAAACTGTCCTCGCGGGACTCTATGCTGCGAGTCTACTGATTCTTGTGCGGTCCATCTTTCGGATTATTGAGTATGCGCAAGGCAATGATGGGTATCTTATAAGCCATGAGGCGTTTATGTATGTGTTTGACTCGACCCTGATGTTTTTTACCATGGGTGTCATGAACGTGTGCCATCCTTCGATGATTCTGGTTGGGTCTCAGAAGGGGAGAGATGCGGAGATGAGAGTTCTCGAGTCTGATGAGCAGAGTAGTTAAGTTAGAACTGCGTGCAACGCTAAGGTCTGTTCTGCGCTTCCTCTGCTCTATACTCTTAGCTATAAATATTTATACAATCTTTGATACATGCTAGGTAGGCTTATCAGTACTTCAATGTGCCTCGTACCACTCAAGGAATGGGACAGACCCTAAATGACGTAGCAATCATGCTGGTCGGGCGCTATATCATTATCCAACCGCCTTAACGGGGTTTATATCTACTGCCTAAGGTAAACAAGGACGAGAAAACGATATTGAGGAATGTCTTTCTGCCCCCACAGATCATCCGAGACGCCAGAATGTGTAGGCCTATGCGAAAATAAATATGCTGTCAAGGACTCCATCGCGAAACCACGGTTTATCTTTCTCTTCTGCATGCACAATCATGTCCTTACCCAGACGGACACATCTTTCGGTAAGGGGCTCATCACGGATAGAAGGCTCACGACATGGCCATAGCACCAAGTTCACTCCGAATTCCAGGGCCACACGGAATGCCAGCTCATCTTTCAGCTTCCCATATCCGACCATAAACTGGGTAATCATTCCGGATGCCACAGTGACCGAATGGAAGTGAGTGAGGACATAAAGTTCAGCGAGCATTTGACCGAGGTCGATAGCTACTGAACCGAGGTGAGAAACCTCCCAGTCAATGATACTGAGGGACAGCGTGCGACGTCCAACCGAGAGTGATCCGTCTGAAATAAGAACGCTATTTTAAACGTTAGCTGGTGGACGACGAAGATTGTGCATCGCAGGTAATTCACTCACTTGCGACAGCCAAAATCACCATGTACTAATTGGTCCTCAGTGCCCGCAACCTCTGTTTTCAGCCGCTGAATCAACCGTTCAAAAACATGGGTGCTGCTTCCAAATAAGGCCGGATACCTTGCAATACTCTCCCTTAAAGAGCCGTAAGTTATATTATACTTCATTTCCGCCATTTCATGATTGCCCTTGATCTCCCGACGCAGCGAAGCCTGATCTGGCATAGCACCCCACTCGTGGAACCTACTCATCCATCGTCCTAGTGATACTCCAACATTGGAAACCTCATTTGTGTCAAGCTCGGGGGTATTGAGATAGACCTGAAGCTGCGATGATCTAGGGAGGTCTGAAAGAATCGCGGCGTGGGATGCAGCATAATACTCATACAGAATAGGAGAGGTCGTAGTGACGTTCTGAACCTTGGCCGGAGGAAGGACCTCCATAGCTTTCAGCATGAGAGCCTCATATTGCTAAAAAAAAAAAAAAAAGATATAAGTATGTGTGAGTTTCCGCCTAGGTGGATGCCATACAATGCGCGTCACTGATGACTTCCAGTCAGAATTGGCGGCAATATACGGTTCGGCGTGTTTTACGATAACCCGCGTAGTTGGCTGAGTGGTGGCAAGGGGCGACACAAGAATTCCACGATAAACAAAATTTACGTAGCCACCGGAGAGCGGGATGAGATCTGTACATGCATAGGGAGTAGTCTCCAAAGCAGAGAGTACCTTAGCTAAGATCAAGTCGGAGGGATGCATGGTGACTGCGAGCGAGAAAAAGTCAATGTACCCGTATGGGAGGGCCGAATGTCTGCCGCTTTTAATCGCTGGAATAAGCCTTCCTGCCTACCGTTTTGCTTCACTCCGTCCGAGCCACCAGCCCATAAGTAAAAGGGAGAACAGTGGTCACGCCCTTGTGGGGATGTCCCTTCCTCGGCTGAGAATATCTTAAGCTGAAGGCCAGGAAAAGACGCGGCAGGGTCTGCGGTGGAGAAACGTTTCAATTTCTTCCCACAGACACTAATTGTCCTGAAATAAATGCAACCGGTGAGGCCGTGAGTTTAAAGATAGGGAAAAAAAAAATTGCAAAATGCATGAAAAATCAAAGATTAAACAAAGTTGAGGGAACTCCGCAGTTATTCCAGCTGATTATGGAAGATCTTTGCTGGTCGTATCCGTTTTCGTTATCGTAATCTCATCAACGTGCTACTACGGAGGCCAACCGTGGCTGGCCCGCTTTGGAAAAGTACGATATTAATAGACTTCAGGCCCCAAATAGGGTAACCACTAACCAGAAGGTTGCCGGGACGCAGCAGGATAGGTGGATACCGGGAGATAGCACATAACTGCTATCTTCCCCCAAGATTAACCATAAAATAGGGCCTATCCAAACTGCTAGTTAGATGACTTTTAGTAGTTGAGATCTACTATCCAGTATCCATATTCCATATTATTCAAGAACCCCCGCAGGGTCCACTTCGTTATGTCTCCAATTTTTTAATGTTGCCTAATAAATGCCTAGGCATTATCGGCCGCTGTTAATCGCTCTCCCTTCTGCGGTCATTTCTTTCCCGATCATCGTGGTCCAAACACCATCCCCAACCCACTCCCCGGAGCAGAGGAGCCATTTTCAATCTTTTGCCATTTTGACAGGTAAAATTTCCAGATAATCAGCCCATCTCAAGGAATAAACACAATAATTGCCGGCATGCCGCCGCGCAGGTCTCACAAGAAGTCCCGCAACGGCTGCGAGCTGTGCAAGAAAAGAAGGGTCAAGGTCGGGAAACCCTGCGCTTCCAGCTGCTGTCTCTTTTTAAAATATTTCTCTAGATTCGGCACTCGCGCGCATGCTAACACACAATCATGCGATCGTAGTGTGATGAACAGGACCCGTGTTCGAATTGTTTGACGCGGGGAACGACTTGTAGCTATGAGCATCGACCTAGTCCGCTTATTCATCGAAATGGATCACATATCAGTGTGTCCAGCTCTGGTTCTGAAGCGATAGATGAGCGTACCCGCCGAAATTCTGCCCTTCCATCTCCCCGTCAGGACATCTACGACTCTTTCTACCGGAAGATGAGCGTACTCGCCCGGTCGTCAGAATGGACTGGCCGCGACCCCGAGTTAATGCATCATTATACTCTCTACACATCTAGGTCTATTGCAAGGAGGCCGGAGATGCAACAAGTGTGGCTCGTTGAAATTCCTAAGATTGCATACTCGCACGAGTTTTTGATGCATGGAATCCTCGCCCTATCAGCATTACATATCGCAAGTAACTGTCCTGCAGAGTACAGCAGCTACATGAAAAGCTCCAGATACCATATTACTCTCGCCTTACGCTCCTTTCGCAAGGCTCTTCTCTCACCAACAGCCGAGAATTGTTGCGCACTGTTTGCCTCTTCGAGTATAATCATGGTATACACTTTTGCAACCCCCACAGAGCCAGACAGCGCTGGTGCATGGGCGATTCTAGAGTCGGTTATAGAAATCTTTAAACTCTGTCGAGGTATTCTGGCACTCAAGAGTTTTATTGATTCCATCCGAAACAGCCCTCTTCGTCCACTGTTTCGGCAAGACTTCGACGCATCAGTCTGTATCGCGAAGTAAGTTTCCTGGTGAGCGTCAAAGGCACCTTTGAACCGTGTTTGTCTGCCTCACCATTGTAGAAGTGCAATATGGCATGCGTTAGCTAATTGCGCCCTAGGGGGAACCCAAACAAATTATTCCTTGGCATGGAGAACGAACTTCATCAACTCAGGTACTTCCTTGATGTGGAGCTCCCAGAAAATCATCAGAGATTCCCCTGTTGTCATGCACTGGAGCAGCTTGACTTTTCATTCAAGTGTATTCAGAATGCTGAGTTGCCCTTGGAGTGTGGGATGATCTACATTTGGCCTCTCTCTTTCGAGGAAGAATTTGTGCATCTTTTGAAAGAAATGAACGTGGGAGCCCTTGTATTAATGGCCTATTATTGTGCTCAACTCTGTGTATTTGAAGATTACTGGTTTGTTGGCGAAAGAGCACGGTCACTCTTTTCGGAGATCTCGACTGCATTGCCTGAACGGCTATGGAAATGGCTGGCCTGGCCGAAGAGCATCATATATCATACAGTTGACTTGTAATCATTTTACGATGACTACATTGTTAACTAGCCGTTGGTATCTTATCAGTAAAGAGATACACTGTTGAATGAAACTGTACTAGCTACTATGTGTCCAAGATCAAACCATATACTATATATAACCAGCGGAATCATTCGGGACGTTATGTGCCACGTGGAATACGCTACAAGCAGACTATATATATCAAGCGGAACAAATTCAAATGATAATACTTCTTGATCGCTCTACAGAGCGTAGTATCCGGTGGCTCGTCTCCTCTGTCTTAACAGCAGCTGAGCAGTAATCGGAAGGCTAGAAAGAGTCTGTTGATAAGATAGCGTGATCTTGAAATTGGTCTGTCTAAAATGGTATTGATATATCAGCAACCATTTAGCATTCATTGCAGCAGTAAATGCGTGTATCAAACCCATTCCTGCTGCATAATAGGAGAAATAACTGGCTGGGGATATTTTTTCAAATTGGAACCTGACGCCCATCGACTGTCACGCTGTTTCAGTGCAGTACCTGTACTATCACGTACGTACCTAGTGTCAAACCCTAGGATCGCTTCCCTGTCCCAGTTAGCTTAGCCCCGTTGGTATACGTACCGCCGAACTGCGTTGAGGAGGTATCAAATAATAACTATCTGAGAGATAACTCAGTTATAAATAAGAGAAGAGAAGTAGTAAGACTGAATAGTACCGCGCAGTTATTTGTAAGTGCGGACGAGTATTCTGTAGCTAAGCTTCTAAATATATAGTTACTTAAAGATAGCAGTTATATTGAGTACGAAGAATAGAACTAGTTAAGTACATAAAAGAGTATCCTTATATATTTTTTTATATGGCACGACGCTGGTATATGGTTTGGTAAGTGGTTGGTATATGGTTGACTGTCGGTATACTCCTGAGTATACTATTCATATACCAAAGAAGTCACGTGATGTGTGGCCGTTCTGGACGTCCTTCCAGCCGTCCGTAAATTTACTGTTTTATTAATCTTAACCACCCGGTAGATATAAGGTTACTGCTTGATGAATAGAAACACTGAGTTATAGAGTACTACCCTTTCTGATTGATTAGACTTGATTTGGCAACATGGCCTCCGATGCATGCACATAAAGCCGCAGCGACAGGTCACGTTGCGGGATATTTCTGCCGAATGCATGTAACATTCCCACTATTTCTCCGATGTTACTTTCCTCCTCCCCTCTGAAATCATTGCTTGAGCTTTCTTCGGATGATGAAAACCACCCACCTGAAAAATCCATCCCAGCCAGCTCTACCAGAAGAGTATAGAAGTTCCCACATCCTCCTATTTGTATACTCCGCCCCCACCCACGCCAAAACAGAACTTCTACTCAAGATCAGCTCATTGGCCGGTGATCGACAAAACGATATACAGATAGCAGCTTAGTCTTATTACACGTGGTTATCAAACCCCCTAATCATCGGATCCGATCCTCCCCTCCGAGCGCGAGTCAACAAAAAGATGCGGAGCGGAGCGGCGCGGTCGTTCAGGAACGTCCGAGCCGCGCCGAGCTCAGCCCAGCCCTATTTATTATGCTTTACTTAAGATAAGTTTTCTCTAACTAACTATGATGATGTTTAATAAAGAAGCGAGTTACTTTTATTTCTTTCCGCTCATTATAAGTTATAAGATCAGTCTCAACAGCGCGAAAAAACCGACGGGCGGAGACGACAACCGGACACAATGGCACCTTCCCATGAAGCAGCTATCAATAACCAAACAAATGATGCAGACATTCTGGATAAGGAAGACCAAAGGTCTCAAAATACGCTGCAAGAGTCAGAGTTAGCTGCCGATACGGAGAAACAGGCTCCCTCGCAACCTCCGGCGCAATCGCCGTGGGGGACGGCTGATCCCCCGCCTGATGGGGGATTCGCGGCGTGGTCGGTTGTGTTGGGGGCGTGGTGTGCGTATTTCTGTACTTTTGGGTGGATTAATAGTATGTTTATTTCTCATGTTTACTGTGTTCTTGATTTCACTTCTAGAAAACGGGAGAAGAAAATGGCTTGTTGCTAGATACGTGCTAATGGGAGCGCAGGTATTGGAACGTTCCAGACTTATTATGAGACAACGCTGTTGAGTGAGTACTCGACGAGTACGATCGCGTGGATTCCTTCGCTGGAGGTGTTTTTCATGTTTTTCATGGTCGGATTCTCTCTTCCTCCTGCTAAATATAAGATTTCCAGGCTGACCATATTAGGGACCCATTGTTGGTACGCTGAGCGATAGACTCGGTGCTCGCGTGGTCATCATCGCAGGCTCCCTCCTGCATGTGTTTGGGCTCATGATGACCTCCATCTCTACGGAGTATTACCAGGTCCTGCTGTCGCAAGGTGTCTGTAGCGCTATGGGGCTGTGTGCTATTTTCCAGCCGTCAATGAGCTCCATTCCCAGCTGGTTCAACAAGAAACGCGGCGCGGCGTATGGAATCATCGCTTCCGGGTCAAGTGCCGGTGGTGTGATTTTCCCCATCATGGTAGACCGGCTCATCACTCGTGTTGGCTTCGGGTGGGCGATGCGCATCGCTGCCTTTCTAATCCTGGGGTTGCTTGTCGTCACTTGTTTTACTGTGAGGGCGAGAATTCCGCCAATGAAGCAGCGGATGGATAAGGAGGCGTTGTTGCGGCCGTATAAGGAGGTGAAGATGTTGTTCTTGGTTTCCGGGTTTGTCCTGTTGACTTTCGGCGTGTTTATTCCTATCAACTATATGGAGACGTCGGCCATTGCGGATGGGATGAGTACGAATTTGGCGCAATATCTGGTTCCGATTTTGAACGCTGGAAGGTGAGTGGCGCGACTATGCTCTGAAAATGATAAGCATGCTAACGGGTGATAGTCTTTTCGGTCGAATGGGGGCTGGCGCATTCTCCGATAAAGTCGGGCCATACAACATTTTTGTCGTGGTCTGTTCACTGACGGGCATCTTGGTCCTCGCGCTCTGGATCCCTGCGACCAACAACCCCGGTAATATCGTTTTCGCGGTCCTCTTTGGTATCACTTCGGGCGCATACTTCTCCTTGTCTGCTGCCCTGGTGGCAAAGATTGCCCCGCTCCGGGAGATGGGCTACTGGACTGGTGTGCTTTTCCTGTTTGCGTCGATTGGTGCCTTGACAACAAACCCTATTGCGGGCGCAATCCTGCAGCGCGATGATGGGTCGTACACGGGCATGAAGATCTATTCGGGTATCTTTCTGTTGGCAGGCACCGTGTGTGTCCTAATGACGCGTATTCGTCAAACAGGCTGGGTGCTTAAGGCGAAGTTCTGAGTGTTTCCCTCTTGTCTGCTCATATGAGTCGGTTTCTCTTGTGATATAGTTAATGTAATATTCTCTTGGCTGGTTCGACCTTGCTCAAGCACGATCTCAAATCTGAGTATCTATCAGATGCTCGAAGCCCGTAATGTCGACACTCTGCATTAAGCCAGTCCAGTCCGGAAACCCAAGGACGCCCATATCCCAATTTACAAAGTCGAAGAACGACTCAACCATTGGCGCCTCCGCTTGATCGGCACCTGTCGGTTGGTTCTCATCGGCTGAGCCCGTGGCCTGCTCCGCAGCCACCTGCATCTGTCGTATATGCAACGCCTTGTCGCGCAGGCGAGTGATTATCGCCCACTTTGGCCCCGGGTTTGGCCACAGGGGGTCCTTCTCGGTCAGGTCGAAAACCAGGTTAATTGCTCGCCATGCACGTTCAACATGCAGCCCCACTGGATACACACAGAGGTGCCACAATATGTATGTGAGGAGAAAGTAAGGCATAAATGTAGAAGAAAGCCAGCGATATCCGCGGAGAAGCGCGTCGGTAAACATTTCATTGGTGCGTTCGAGGGCTTGGCAGGAGATGTCCAGAGTTTTGGTCTGCAACTCACGACGCTCGGCGACCGGTATTGCGGTGCTATTTGTCTGGAGGGCTTTTTGGTTCAAGTACATTTCCATCTTCAGTACTAGAACCTCCCCTAGTATCATTCCTTGTCGTTGAATGGGAATGTTGGGATCGCCGTGTTGCATATAGGTGTTGTATACGTGCTCTTTTGCTTCCCGCGCTATCTCAGCGGGATCTTTCCCAGTGACTTTGGTTGTCAGTGTGCGATGCAATTCCAGGCGCTTTTCGTTCACTACTGTTGTGATCAGGGATGCTGTCATCTCTGTCCAGCAGTCTTTGGACTCTGGTGGCACCGTCGCCGTAGCAGAAAGGTCCTGATCGTCGATATTTGCAGGAAATGCGGTGTCGCAGACCTCCTCGCCGCTACTGACACCAACTCCATGATCCTCGACCGCGCGACTATCAGCCGTACAAATGTGCCACCAGAGTCGGCGGCGCAGCTCACATTCTAGCGGAGTCAACTTGAAGTGTCTTCCGTCACGGTGGAGTCCAATGGATTGTGCTGCCCGGATAACCAACCCTCGCATCGTCCATCCAGATCGACCGCTGTTGTAATAGCGCAAGCACATCTAAATATGCCGTATCATGAGCTACAAGTCCATATAGCAATACTAGCTAGCTGGTTCTTACCTGGTAGATACTTATCGCTTGCAGCGATGTTAGTGTGGGAGCGTCCAAGAAATTCGACTGATAGAGAGCAAGTTCCAGCCCTTGCTGGTATCGCTTGACTTCTGATCGCCTCTGTTCATGTGCTGGGTCCTCGGCAAGCACACTTGTTGTGGCCGCAAAGAAGATGGCAAAAAGCAAAGCATGGAGATCAGCGGGCGCGGCCGCTGGCTCGTTGATAGCCGCGAATATCCGCGGCTGAGTCGATGGAACGTGAAGAATCTTGATTATTGGGTCGATGCGGTTCAAGAAGGTTTGCCACAGCTGTATCGACTGCCACTGACACGGGTGCAGGCTATAGAGATCTCCTTCCTCCACATAGCGACTGACAAGGAGGCCTTCCGCTCTGAGCGTGAGTGGGCGCCCGGAGCTGCTGGTATCGCTTTTCGGCGTCCCAATGGCAGATTGAAGCTCTTTCTCATCTTCCAAGACCCGAGACAAGAGTTGTTCATTGATATACCGGCCGTCCTCAACTAGAAGGCCGTCGTGCGATGGCTCCGCCGCCGCATTTGTGCCCGTCGGGGACGGTTCTTTGCTTGAGGGGGACCCCGCACCTGGTGCAGAAACGGTCCGTCCGTCTGCCACTTCGTGCTGAAGGTGAGGCAGCAATCGGTTTCCAGCTAGAGCCGCGATGGAGCGCTCAAGTGATTCCAGTCGGGCAATGACATCAGAATTGTGAACTTTTGGAGGCCGACGCTTGACGCGATTAGGGCCGGGGTATTGACAAAGCACATTTGCTCGTATACAAGACCCACATGGAGAGCTCTTATCGCAGCGGACCTTGCGTTGATGGCAGCGCAGGCACGACCGTTCGACGTTATAGCGGCGTGCGGATTCCATGGCTACGCTCGCCTTTGCGCGCTGCAAGGGGTCAGACTCTAATCAGATAATTCCCGGCCTGCTGCAAAGACAAATTATGGCAGATAAATTCACGAGAGATTGACTCGATAATCAGCCTATGAGTTGAAGAGTTGATGCAACGCCAAAGTAACCTCGGGAAGGCGGCTGTTCGCGAACGTCCGAAGAACCGAGAGGTGACATCGCTGAGTCAGCCTATAAGCCTCCCACGAATAGCTTCGAGCAGTTACTTGATAGCTATGTTGCTGCTCGCTTGGCTAAGCGAACTCTCTAAATAACCACCGCCTGCTTAAAACGGCATACTGCTCCGAAGATGCAGGCAACGATGATGGTGCCACATTCAAAGATGCGCTGTCCGCAATGGCTAGTTCTCCCTGTCGGTAGTGGCTATTTGGGAAGTGTTTTGCCAACAGTAGGCTTTGGCCCCATAGACATTGCGATCATCTCAATCATGCTGCCCACCTGTTGTAATACTCTAAACACACGCAGATAACAGCGTGCATGGATTGTGTGAGCAGTGCGCGAGAATTGTAAAGAAATGATAAAAAGAGCAGACAGTATCTTCCCAAACAGATGACATCTATCTCGTCAGGACTGGGACTGAAAGACAGCCCAGGTATGTGGACGTCTCTCTAATCAGTAAATACTTGATTTCCATTTACCATTCATATGACATATTGGCCATCCTATTCCGCTTTCTGATCATGTTAGTCTTGGAGAAAAGTCTCCTGTCTTCAACAGAATGCACACACACCTTCAACTACCACTTTTGTTTCAAACAGGGTCATACAGCATAATGATCCCTAATCAATAAACAGGCAATTACCTACACTACTATATAACCGACTGTTTTTTCAATTTCACCGTAACTTCTATCACAAACAATGACCCAGTCCTCTCCACCCTATCGGGTAAACAATCTACCCTAATCTTGTTACCGTCCGTACAAGCCCACACCCAACATTGCTTGTTAATAGCAAACATATTATTCTCACCTCCGACCATGACTTCCTAAGATTCCCGTCAAGTCTGAAAACATTCTTGAAACGGCCTATTACTTCTTACGTATCACGACTGTCCTGTCATGAACGAACGATGGGCCACATATGTGCCGTG
This sequence comes from Aspergillus welwitschiae, assembly GCF_003344945.1. NCBI lineage: Eukaryota > Fungi > Ascomycota > Eurotiomycetes > Eurotiales > Aspergillaceae > Aspergillus > Aspergillus welwitschiae. The sequence continues at coordinate 134,760 of NW_020798725.1, forward strand.
ATTGCCGCCGTTGAGGTGGATCTCGTGTGTTTCGGTCGGTGTTTCAGCGGGCCCCCGCTCTCTCCCTTCTGTGTCTCCTCCCAGACGGGACGGGCTGGTCTGTAACTTACTATTCATTAGAAAAATATCGCTTACGCATTCGTGTAATTATAAATGAAGTTATAAGGGCTGTTGCAATGGACGTGTAACTAGGGATACTGTAGATGAAATGATCGTTGTGAAAGTAGATGGGACCTCGGGTCGCTTTTGATTTATAGTGTTTATAAAGTTATATACAAGAATGTGAACAACTTCATCCTTGACCCTCTATCACCTCTCCCTCCCCTCTTCCCATTCTCCCTTCCGGATAGATAACCATGCGGACTGAGTGCATTTACTCAGCAACGCACTGGTAGTAGTAGTCGTTCTGGACCTTGCAGGTGTAGGGGCTGGCACAGACGGTAGGGCCGGTCCAGTTGATACCACCGCACTGGTAGTACTGGTTCACCTCACCAGCAGAGTTGGTAGCCGAGGGACCCTGGGGGTCGCTGACACCGACGACACCGCTGCTGCTAGCAGCAGCGCTGGAGCTAACCTGGCTGGGGGCAACGGCAGCAGTGGTGGTGGGAACGTAAACGGAAGTGGTAACGAAAGCGACGCTGGAAGACATAGGGGCGACGGCAGGGGTGGTGGCAACAACAACAGGGGTGGTGGCAGCGACAGCGCTGGAGGTGGCGCTGGACAGCTTGCAAGGGGACTTGGACTTGGACTTGACCTTGCTGAGAGTAGTCTGGCTGGCGGCGCTGGCCGAAGAGGAAGAAGAGGAAGAGGCAATCTCAACCTGGGTGGCGGGGGTGGTGGTCTGCTCAAAAGCGGCAGTGGTGGTGGAAGCAGTGGAGGTAGCAGCAGCAACGGAGACAGAGGCCGAGCTGGAGGCGGAAGCATCACCGCTAGGGAAGTACTTCTCGAGGATGGGCAGGTAGGTGGAGTAGGCGGTGCCATCGGTAGGCTCCAGAGAGTACATGTAGGTTCCCCACCAGGGACCGGCAGACCACCAGGAAGCACCAACCCAGACGTCGGAGTTCTCGGACATGTACGCGAGCATACCCTCGACAGCCTCCTCACACACGGAGTTGACGCCACCGGCGAATTCACCGACGATACCCTGCTTGTTGTTGGTCTTCAGCCACTCGGTGGCCTTCTCGAGGCGCTCCTGGCCGATCGTGGAGCTGACACAGGTCTCGGAAGTACCGGAGCTGTCGGAGTCAAGGTACTGGTGCATCTCATAGATGATCTTGTCCTCGCTGTCGGTCAGGCCAGACAGGTTGTCGTTGTAGGTAGTCCAGTCCCAGGCACCGGTGTAGGCGTTACCCTCGACGAAGATGTACTGGGTGGTGGCACCAGCGGCACGGATACCGTTGATAGCAGCCTGGTTGAGGTCCAGAACCAGGGACTGCTCCATGTCATGGTACTCGTTGTCTATTTCCATTAGTTATCTCTTTGTATAAATGGTATAGTAAAAGGTCTACTCACTGGTATCGAAGATGACCTTGTCGTTGTCGGCAAATTCGGTAGCGACGTTCTTCCACCAGGTCTTGAAGTCGGAGGTGGAAGTAATGATGCTTCCATCACTGCAGGCTGTTAGCCATCATATGCCACCTTTCTCATCCAACTGTATCCACTTACAAACGTCCGTAGTTGTGGGGGTCAAGGACAGCGTAGGCACCGCTGTTGGTAACGAATTCGACAGTCTATGTAACCAGTTAGTGTTGCAACGACCAACAATATCAGGGGCATGAGCGATAACATACCGACTTCAGGTCAGAGAGGTAAGTCGAAGCGAAAGAGCTGGTCAAGCCATCGGGAGTCAAACGCTCCATGAGGAAGGGAATACGGAAGATGTTCATGCCCTTGTTTCTCAGGACCTGGATCTTGGAGGTCTCGGGCCAGGTGTAGTCGGTTCCCAGGGTGCCGGGGAGGGCGGAGCCGAATTCAGCGCCGGATTCACTAGTACCAACCCCTACTTCTGTTAGAGTGGTACAACGAAACTCGGACAAACATCACATACACTTGAAGCCAGAGTCACGCTTCTTCATCTGGCGGCTGGGGAGAGCGGACACCATGCTGGCGGCAGAAGCCGCAACGATCAAGTTGCTAATTCTCATTTTGAAAAGAATGTACGTCGACCTGGTCGATCAAAAGAATGAATGACTAAAGGTAAGAAAGAAGGAGTGAAAACACAAGATAGAAGACAAGTAATGAATGTCAAGAGCCAGTCTTGATTGTGATGTGCCAAGTAGAACGAACGAACGGTTCGGACTCCCCATACTTATAATCGATCACTCGGCCAAAAGCAACCATCCCATAATTCCCTATCATTTCTCTGGTCCCACTGCTTAATCTCAGCAAACGCCTTAGGTGCTTTCTCTGAGACAGTTACCTTGTGGCCCGCCAGGGGATCCATCCACTAGGGTGGACTCCTTGGAGTCGAGAACCTCTCGCCCGATTCCTCCGAATAAGGGCACTGGGCCGGCGCTGGGCTAGCGCCGGTCCCTGAGCGACCCTTAATATCTGGATACGCCACGGGCGGAAAACAGGAAAAAAAGAACCACGAAAGCAGCTTTTCAGCTGCTGTAAAACTGTGATATTCACGCAATATGTGCCAAAGCCGGTAGTCGCCACGGCATATCCCCGAACTCCTCTGTAGAACGCTGGGGTGGTGGTGGAGAGCGTGTGTAGACCGTTGTTACACCTCAAGGCTTAGCCACCTAATGGAAACAGCCATGCCCGCATCGTCGCAACCATATCGGAGGGGATGCACTGGCCCCGTGTCAGTCACCCTTCATTTCTCCAGGTCAATATTGCCTGCCTGGAAGCGTGGGGCCATACCATGGCATCGCGCAGGAGATCCGATTAAGATGAAACGAGTTAGCAGCCTAAGCTTCCTGTTCGTTGGTGGAGTGTTTCCACGGTTAATTAAATTTCTTCCGGGCCGGTGGGAGCACGGAACTGGTCAATAGGCCCGGAGACAAAGAAAGCCGTTAGTCTATTAGCATTCATATCGGCTTGCAGATTGATTGATCACTTTTGTGCCCTCCTGTCCAGGATGGTTTCTTCAGTGGTAATTTCTGGCCGACCCGTCTGTATCCAACAGTGAGACAAGGATTTGGGAGACCCACTGGGACCGTCGGCGGAAATCAGGCGGTCCTTCAGTCGGACCTATTGACATCCCATGCTTTCTCCCAACGAAATACCATCTGCCTGCTGTGGAGGATGCAGAGTCTTGCAAATTGGGGGCAATAATGAGGACAATATTGCGAGGGGAGTGAGCGGGAGAGGTTGTCCACAGGCGTGAGATGAGAGGAAGCGGAGGGTGACAGCGACTCCTGAGAACACGTGCTGAAATTAATTCCGAGGCTGGCCGAGAATCAATAGTACAATAATCCCCTCAAGCCATTAATATGAATTGCCTCCTAATCTGCCAGAACTTCACAAATCCTCGTTCATAGTTCCACCCGGAATAACTCTAGAGGCGAGTCATGTCACTTTCGGCCGGCTAAGTATTGATTGTGGCAACGGCCTGCTTCTACGGGCTTCTAGGAGACTATACTATTAATTCGCTCCATCTCGCAATCGACTTACCCGGAGCTATTGACCTTGGTTTACTATTTTAGGACTCTTTTTATATTGGACGCTGTTAAGAATATTTACATAGCCACAGTCACCGAGGCCGATTGGAAGGCCGTGAGCGGAGAATTAGATTGCTATGGATACTGTTCGGAGCACCCCAGGACATGCCATCGGCGACTCATGAAGTTCTGTCGGCTTCGTTGCAGTGTTGACCGACGTGAAATTCGAATGATCGATCACCCTGGCCGATCGGGATCGCGTTTGCATCGTTGTCATATAATGTGCGTTCGAAATATCGCACACGTCCATCGCCGCTTACCAGTACTACCGTTTGTTGTTGAGTCCCATATGCACCATGCAGGAATGAGAGATCCATTGCATGGTGCTCCCCTCCCGCAGCCCCATTTGCCTGCTTACCATCAACGCACACAGGAGCTACTGTATCTGCCGGTTTCGCGGGTTTCTCGCGAGCACCCAGGATAGGAATGAAGATGCTCTTTCGAAAATACGGAAGGTAGTCCTCCGCAGTGGCATCTTCTGAGAGCTTCGGGAGTGTATTGGTGCTCAGCATATCAAGGAATCGGGTAATAAGAGCATCTTCGTCCTCCCCAGCCTGCACGTGCGTAGCAATGGCTTCATTCATCAGTCTTTCGCCGTCAAGAATCTTAGGCCATGACCGATCCTCGAAAACTGTGTTACTGAGACCCAAAGTCTGATCAGGTTTTGTGGCAACCCATGCAATTTGGTCCATGGTGGATGAGCGATTGGAGACGATTGCCAAGGGCTCGTTGATGTATCCACAAAGCAGGCTGAACCCACCGACATTCCTGGCGGTGGGACTCGCAACCATATCCTGCACATATTCCCGGGTTGACCGCTTCTCGTCAGAAGGCGCAGCAAGCCAGCTACATACAATGGCCCCCCGGCTCTTCGCCCCAATAGCTTGTTCTGATGTATTCTCGCGGTAGTTGGTCAAGACTGCCACTTTGCCTTCTCTGGTCACTCCCATCCATGTTCCATGTGGCTCTCGCGCTAGATCACGGCCACCTAAGATATTGGACCCTGGTGAAGGCCACCAGTCAGCGGGAGATGTCGGTCGACGTATGTATTCCTAGACGCCGTTAGTTTTGGACGGATCCGAGCATGTGGTTTGAATCATTGTCGCGTACATCCCTGTTGTTGATGATGATCAAGGGATAGGAAGGATGTGCGGTGGATAGAAGCGCGATACACATTGCGACGTTTCTGGGAAACAGAGGAAGCAGGTAGGAAAGAATTCTGATATAGTAGTAATATTCTTGAGCTCGGCGTCAGGCAAGCGAACTGCCGCCACCTATATGAGGGGAAGGGTAGTCTCGTGCGACAGGCGGGTAGGATCGGGCGGCGAGTACTAGTCTTGTACAATCACAAGTTTCCGTGAGGTTGTCCGAGTCTGATGACAACTAGTAGCAGGGTCCCTGGATTCAATGAGCAGAGTCGACTCAGAAGCGCAGGGCGAGGTTGCTCTGGCGAGTCCAGAAAGCAAGGCGACTGTTGGGCACTGAGGTCATCCGACAACTGGACCGGCAGTTCAGCTCCACCGCCTTCGTGATGCTAAGATAGGCGCTCCGCCTGGCAGTGAGGAATGCCATTGTACTATCAGTCAATGCTAGAGTAGACTAGTAAAGAATGAGTAATGAGGTTAGCCTTCACGGGGTTCTTGCTACAATGGATTTGCTCTTGCAAAGCAATAGTACTATTATCTTCATGATGATATCATAGCGAAACATCATCACAACTTTTATCCATAGCAGTATATATATACTACCAGTAGTGTTAGTCCTCTTCACCTGGAGGACGGCTCTTCAAGGCGGAGTCGGTGTGAAGTTGCTACTTTTGTCCCCAAAGATACATCATTTACTTATATAACTGATAAGACGCTGAATGGAACTGTACCATAGCTTATCGTACCATTCCTTCTTCATTCAAGTCGTTAACCGATATTGATTCGCATGACGTCAATACCGCGGCATTGCCCGAAACGGCAAGGCGGGCAGGCTGCCCTTAGTACGGGACTAGTCCCGAAGAGGAGAGCTAGACTGCCTGAGCCACACGGCTGAGTTAAGGCATCCGCACCGATACTTTCCTAATGCGGTAAGTACCACTGTAGGGCTCGATGGATCATCGTGGCTTGGCCCCAGTTTCTCAAGGCAGCCACGCTCCGTCTTGGGCCTTTTCTCCCCCCGAATTTTACTTCCATTCCTTCTTTACTACCACCTTATCCTCCTTCCTGGAATCCGCAGGCCAATCCGCTAAGATTCATAAAGTATTAGACTTTCCTTGCGGCTGGCCGCTCTCCTTTGTGCTGGTCCGCTGGTCGCGTGAAGCTTCTGCCCCGCAGTCCAGCAGCAGCTCAGCTTACCGATAAATTCTTTTCCCCTCCTATCACCTTCTCTCCAAGGGAACTCAGCCCAGCAAACGGATCAAACTGTATACAATTGCCCATCATGTTCGGTATTATTGCGGACCTTTTGTCGTGAGTACCATCTGCTATCGTTCGTCATCGAGTCCCGGCGATGCCGGTCGACCCCGGACACCCCGGCCCTATGATGTGTACCCTGCACTTTCTCATACGCTATGCATATGCTAACGAGGTTATGCATCTAGCTCAATCATCACGATCCTGCTTCCTATATTTGCCTCTTACAAAGCCCTCCGGACTGGCGACCCTTCCCAGCTGGCACCATGGCTTATGTATTGGGTCGTTCTGTCGGCCGTGCTGATGGCCGAGTCATGGACGATCTTCATTTTGGGATGGTACGGCCACGAGACAATCGCGAGGCATGCTTAGGTCCGTCCGCTGACAATCTGTTGCAGGTTCCCGTTCTATAGCTGGATCCGCCTCTTTTTCTTTTCCTATCTTGTTCTCCCCCAGACCCAGGGAGCTCGGAGTCTATACCAGGAATATGTCGACCCATTCCTGGAGCATCATGAGCGTGAGATTGAGGAGTTCATTGGCCGCAGCCATGAGCGTGCTAAGGCTCTAGGACTTCAGTATTTCTACCAAGCCCTAGACTACGTTCGGGAGAATATTCTGGGCTTGCCGGCCCAACGTCCCGCATCTCCTCCGCCCCCGACTGGCCCGGCTGCCTATGCGCAGTCGCTCTTGTCCCGTTTCAATATCCCAACTGCCGCTGGAGGCACTGCCCCAGCTGCAAGCAACGACTGGCTCTCTGCCATCGGTTCTGCAGTCGCTTCCGTCGCATCTGGCAAGAGTGCTGAAGCACGCGGTGAAGAGTTGTCTGCCAGCGGAACACTGCTGCCACGGGAGGTCGCATCCATGTCCCGTGCGGACAAGGCCAAGTTTATCTCGAACCAAAGGGACATGTTGGAAGTGCTGCGTAGCGCTCTGGCCAAAGAGGAGCGCGACCTGCACAGTGCAGGCGCAGAGGGTGACGACCTGGCGTACGGTGGTGCACCGCTGCGAAAGAACCGCAGCGAGAACTCATTTACTCATGTAGAACATGAGGACACCCAGGAACGCTCGTCCGATGCGCATGGCCGCACAAGCAGCGGTAACTGGGCCTCTGGTTGGTTTGGAGGTGGGGAGCAAGCTGGATCCTCGGGTGTCGACCATGGGAACGAGGGCGCAAGAAGTCGGGCTCACTGATTATTTAGACCAAGCAGATACTTTCTTGCATGAGGCTAGCACTCCTTTTCATCAATGAAAAGCAAGAATGATAGGATAGGATGCCTTGAGCAGCGAATGCAGCCGCAACCTAGTTGAAACAGAAAGATAACAGCGATACGCGAGGGGCAGCGACGTATGCGAAGTAAATGCGCCTTGCCGCAGCCTCTCTGCATGAGCCCCTTGTCACCATGAGCGCGTAATGTGTACAGAAAGGCCCAACCCAACCAACACCACGTAGATTAGTACCGACAGCCTTACGCCCCAGCTGGCTACTAATAACCCTCTATCTACCCCTCCCTCAATCCCCGCAAACACCACCACTTTTAAGTGCAGCGCCATCACGATCGAACATGCGACTTACCACCTTCCTATTCACCCTCATCCATCTCTTAGCGCTCACCTCCGCAGCAATGACAGGCAACTTCATGAGCATGGGGTCTGTATACAACACTACGCAGACAACCATCCAACGCCTCCAGCAGCTAGCAGGGCATCTCGTTCCCAATACATCGAGTCTGAATCTAACGGGTTTAAATTTGACGAATCTGAACCTGGATCTGAATCTGAATTTGACTCAAGTCACCAACCGGACCGGTCCCGTCGTGGATGCTGCGAAGCCGCACATCGCCCGAGCGGGGAATGCTACGAAAGACTATGTTGTGAAACATCCCTACCAGACAATATTTAGCATCGTGGGGGTTTTCTACCCGGCAGGGTTGCTTAGGCTGGTGGGGTATGGGCCATTGGGGCCGTGTGCGAGTATGTCTACTATCCAACTGATTGCATTATGACATTTTTGAGAATGGTATTGCTCGATATTTGCAGTTTTTTCCTACTAGTTACTGCTTGGGTGGTTGGTAATGTTGAGTGTTGTGGATAGTTGCTCTACTGGATTCTGTGCACGGAGTTACTACTACTTAACCCACTTTACTGACCCCATAACTTGGTACTTGCTTATAGGGTCATTGGCAGCATGGAGCCAAACCTACTGGGGCAATCCTGTCGCACGAAGTCTCCGGGCGTGTTTGCAAAGCGCGGCGATGAATGGGTATGCGGCGGCTCCGGTGCTAAACACCGTGCGCGGGGTGATACTGTCAGCTGGGGGTTATATGGCATGGAAGGATGGGTTTGGTGGGAAGGGAGAACAAGAACAACAAGAAGGAAAAGAAGAAAAATCGCGGTGAATATGCCCCCGAAGATGGACAGAATAACGTGAATGATTTTGAGAAAGGATGGCTAGTATTTCATTCACCGGTATCCATAACCAAGGCAGTTGCTGTCTTGTCTAGTTACTCTTCGTTTAAGTACATGCTGGCAGTCAATAGCGTCGGCCCAATCAAGGCAGGACAGATTGAATAGGTAGTGGATTGCTATTAGTTAGACTAGTTACTAGTATTGTCGGTCGGATGGCCGATGTCAGCCAGGCATGTGAGGAATTGGAAAGGAAGGGGAAAAAAATAACAACACGGCCTTTCTCTTCTGCATAGCCGGGATGAGGCGAGATCGCACAAATCCCAACGCAAGTATAAAAAAAAAAAGAAAAGAATTATTATTACTTTCTATTTATAAACCTGCGGTGTCTATCTGTCCGTGTCTGTGACTGACTGTTCTGCTAGTTATCGATAGGGATGGGATGGGTTTTTGCTGGTGTGTGGTAGGCTGGATGCATGTCGGTATCTCCTTGGAATGCTGGGAATCGGCCTTAACGTGGGTTGGTTTGTTGACCGGGCGATCGGGGGTGCATGGTTGGGTGCTCGGGCGTGGGAAGGAAGATCGGTTTTGTGATATACCCTCCCATTCCTATTTTTATTATTCTTCATTTCATATCTTATCCCTTTCACGCGGGATAATTTGTATAGACAAACTTGTATAGATATTATTCTTCTTTGGAAATATTCCAGGAGATATTCAAATTGGGAGGATATGCTGCAACTGCCGCCATCAGCTGAAGAGTTGTGCAGGTAACACAGCAATCAAGCAGCAGAGAGTTAAGGTGTGGTGCTGCCGAATGATTCCCATGACCGTATCATACGGTATTGGAAAGTAAGCTGCTTGCTTTGTGTGGCAAACGCCAAACCTATTGTGTGCCTGAGGTGTAAATATGATAGCATCCAGCGTCATTGCTATGGCTAACAATCCACTCTGACAAGCATCGAAGGTAGGCAGAAGAGAAGAATCTGCAATGCATAGCCCAATCTCACCCATCATTCTCATTCACTATGGGTTTTTTACTCTTTTACTCGATAGTATAAGCGCTTCCAGCGACTCGCCACGGACAATTGTTACTGTGGGTGCCAGTCCCAAGGTAGAACCAGAAAGCGCCAGTGCGAGCCTGAGCGACAAGATCTGGTAACTGCTAGTCCGTTACTAAGTCAGTAATGTTCAATGTAAGAGGGTTGGTTATTTACCCCCAATGATACCACTCTTGGCCTAGTGACATCCTTGGCTCCGGTGGCCGTCGCCGCCTTGACCCGATGGAGCGGAGATTCCGCGTCAAGATGTACTCTTGTAAGCCAAAAATCACAATCAGATGGCGCAGTCACTAAGTCTGACTCAAATCACAATGGGGTGATTCATGTTCTGTTAGACGCACATTCCTTTCGTTCTTACTAGGGTCTAAAACCTGGATTGATTGACGTGGTTCTAGCCACACCTACTCTTTTGCTGTGTGTTGTGTGTGGGTTGTTCCGTGTAGTCACTTACAACCTGGTTGCTTACCCGTTTGGTGTGGTTCTGGCGGGTGTACTTACGCCTAAACCCGAACGGTAATTAAAAAAAAAAAAAAGTGAGAAGGGAAGAAAAGCACCACCAGCAAAAAATAAAAAAAACCACCACCACCAACTTTTACCGGCCAAACACCAAAAGGAAAAAATAGGGAACCGAAATCTTTTCCCTCCAAACTTCTCGCCTTTTTCCTCCCCCCTCTTTTTTCCTCTTCTCCCTTTTTCCTCTTTTTCTTCCCCAGACCCATCGTCGTTGACCACGACGTGATATCTTTCTTGTTCTGTGGTCTTCACTTCCTTCTTCCCCCCTCCCTCCCCCATCTCTCTCGTCTTTCCACAGACGACCCAATCCCCCCTCTTCGATTCCTTTCCCGTTTCGTGTGGGAATCTTTGGATGTGCGGTTCTAGAGCGTGTTCCTCTTGACTGCGGTAACACCACCCTTGACATCACCCTTGCTCCCCCTCCGAAAAAAGCCTCACGCCTTTCTAACGCAATCGTCTTATCAAGACAGCCTTCCGTCCTCTCTTAACCCTCTCCTCATTTCAAACCACTATCAGCGCTTGAATCTTCTTCGCGTATCACCTGTCTAATGAGCTCGATCCCTCCCAAGTCAGGCCTTCAACCTCAAGGACAGAGCACCTCGACTCAGGCCGCCTCCTCCGCACACACTTCCTCTCCTTCAGTGGGTGGGAAATCTCCTACGCCCTCGTCTACCTCGACGACGGCTCCTCGTTCCTACGCCAACGCCACCAAGAAGTCCGCGACGGACTCGACCGCCGCTCCCGTCACCGTGGGCGGCCCGTCGCAACATGGGAAGTCGACTACAGCATCTCCTGTGAGCGGCAAACCCATGCAGCAATCCCAAACCCCCGGCGTCACCATCGTCAATGGCGCCCCGGCCCCGGCCTCCCAGGGCGACCACACTAGAAAGCCGTCCGTGACTATCACCTCCGCTGGCACCTCGGGCTTCATCCCCAACGGTGGCCAAACCGGTCGTCCGAACAGTCTGCAGTTTGGCTTCGCTGCCAACCAGCAGTCGTCTCCCAACATGGGCAATCCCGCTGTCCTGGCTAACCAGCCTCAGTCCGGTCTCGGTGTTACTCCGCCCATGAACCCTCGCGTGACTTCCCCCCAGACTTCTCCTTCTCCCATCCCGCAGCCTGCCTCGAGCGGTGGCCGGCCACCGCCGTCGTCGTATCAGTCCCAGGGCAACGTTCCGAACTTTGGCAGCTTTGGTGACGCTGGCGACAACGTAAGTGGCGAATTTTTTTTCTTTTTTCTTCTGTCTATCTTGTCTACGAACCCTTTGCCCTCTTTTTCGTTCTACTATCTTCTCACGTCAAAAAAAAAAAAAAAAAAAAAAAAAAAATCCAATGAGTGAAAGGAAGAAGAACAAAATTGAGTGGAAATCCCTAGCTAGGAATGGGGCAAATCTTGCGGAGCACATCTCTTTTGCTTGGCATTCCGACTGCATACCTACCCGGTGAAATGCTGTTACTAACAATTCTGCGCTAGCAACAGATGCGCCCGGCTCCTCAGGCACCCCTTGGTCCTGGCGCTCAGTCGACTCATCTGCGTCGCGAATCCTCCCAGTCGACCCACAGCGATATGAGCAACCATATGGGCGGCGGTCCCGGCGGTCGCGGTGGCTACCACCACCAGGGCGGTCGTGGACGTGGATTCTCGCAGTCGAGCTACCAGGGACAGATGCCCTACTCGCCTAACGCCAGCTTCCGTTCGACCCCCAATCAACCCCGTGGTGGTCCCAACATGGCTCCCCAGTTCCCGAACCAGCCGCGCCCGATGCCCTTCCCCAACTCTCCTCACCAGGCGAGTCGCAGCCCGGCGCTGGCTAATGCGCACCCGGCCACTCCTCAGATGAACCAGGTCCCGATGGCCCATCCGCAGATGGCGCCTCAGCCCTACTATGGCCAACCCATGCCCCCTCAACCTGTGAGACCCCATCCCTTGCAAAAACCCGCACGCCGCGGCGGCGCCCTGAATCGCAAAAAAGGACCATCCCGTACCCCAATCACCTCCCGTTCTTCTGTTACCCCTAACCCCCAAATTACTCTGCCTCCGAATCTGGCGCCAGAAAGTGGCCATTTCGAACGGTATCTAACCATGATGAAATCAAAGCAGGGATATCCCACCTTTGACCCGGCCTACGGCTTCTACCCCAATTACAACATGGGTGGTGTGCCATACATGCCCCCGTCGCCGCAGCCTCGCCCTGGCATACCTTACAACGCTCAGGCTCCGTACATGCAAAACCAGTACCCGGTGCAGCCCGCTGCACAGGCCACAGCTCTGTCTCGTAGCCCGTCTCATTCGAACGATCGGCCCGGGTCGAGCTTGGGTCAAGGCCAGCCCCCGGCTGGTGCTCCCGGCCCCGCTCATGCCCACAATGCCAGCCGTTCCTCCAACAGCCCTGCCCCTCAAAAGTCTTCTTTCGTCATCCCCACGGCCAAGAAGAACGCCGTTGTCATCAAGGATCCTGGCAGTGGTGCCGTGAAGACCTTCGAGAAGGCCCCGGCCTCTCCTGCCCGTGTTACCCCTTCGCCTGTCAAGATTGCCACCCCGACCTCGACTCCTCCCCCGCGTACCGGCAGCAGTGCCGATCACACTCGCACCGATTCCAAGTCCACTAAGACGGATGAGGAAAAGAAGAAGGAGCTGAGAGACGCGGTGCACCAGAAGATTGAGCAGGACAGAATTGAGAAGGAGGAGGCCGAGCGTCGCAAGGCGGAAGAAGAAGCGGCCCAGAAGAAGAAGGAGGAAGAGGAAGAGGCCGCGCGCAAGAAGGCCGAGGAGGATGCGGCTCAAAAGAAGAAGGAGGAAGAGGAAGCTGCACAGAAGAAGGCTGCGGATGAAGAAGCGGCTCGCAAGGGTCTTGAGGATCTGAGCTTGAAGGATAAGCCCGCCGAGACTAAGGCCGAGGAGCCTTCCAAGCCCGCAGCTGCCCCTGCCCCTGCTGATGATGACGATATCGACTACGATGCTATCGAACGCGAGATGGCCGAGATCGAAGCTAAGGAGCGTGCCGCTGAAGAGGCCTACTACGCCAGGAAGAAGGCTGAAAAGGAAGAGAAGGAGCGCAAGGAGAAGGAGGAGCGTGAGGCTTACGAGGCCAACATGAAGAACGCTGAGCGTGAAGCCGAGGCCTTGGAAGAGGCCCGTGCTAAGAAGCGTGAAGCCGGTGTTGTTGAAGAGGAGTCCAAGGACAAGGATCTTTTCGCTTCTCTCAAGAAGGGTGGCTTCCCTGCTACCGAGGCCAGTACTCCTGGAGACAGCGGTGCTGCCACTCCCGCTTCTGACATGTCCATGGGACCTCCCTCGAAGCCTGCCAGCGCTAACAAGCGCGAGAAGCCGGCTGCCCTCAAGTTGGAGACCACCAAGGCTGTCGAGCCTCCCCAGCCTAGTGCGGCCATGAAGGCTCTGCACTCTGCTCGGTTCGTTGACGATCTCAGCAAGATTACTTACCCTGCTTCTATTGTCTCCCCGAACCCCGCGCTGAACGCAAGTGCCCCTGCCGACCGCAAGTTCCACTACAACAAGGAGTTCTTGCTGCAGTTCCAGAGTGTCTTCAAGGAGAAGCCTTCCATTGACTGGGATGCGCGCGTGCGTGAGACTGTGGGTGATAGCGATTCTTCTCGCCCTCAGTCCGCCCGGACGCCCATGATGGGCGGCCGCAATTCTTCCCGCCCTGGTGCCGCTCCCTTCCAGATGGGCAACTTCGGCCAGACCCCCAGCCGCGCCTCCAACTTGCCTCCTGGTACCACTTCTGCCGAGCGCTTCGCTATGTCGAACGCCGCCCGCACTTCTTCTATGGGCAATCCGTTCGGCAACTTCGGACGTCCTGGTCTCGGTATTGGTGCTCCTGGTATCAGTCGCACCAACTCTGCAAGCGCCATGCACCCCGGTATGCCCTCATCCCCTCGTGTTGGCTCCAGCAACCGCTCCGGTACGCGGACGGGCAGCAAGCGTGATAAGCAGAACGCAAAGAAGGAGGAGGAAATGGCCAAGTCCATGCCTCTCACTGCTGGCATGGAGGTCAAGGCTCTGCAGGTGTCTTCCACTGGTTGGAAGCCTCGCAGTATTGGCCAAGCTCCTGCTGCTGCTGCTGCTGGGCCCACTCCTGGCGGCGCCACTCACATGCCTCCGGATATGGTGCAGCGCAAGGTCAAGGCTGCTCTGAACAAGATGACGCCGGAGAACTTCGACCGTATTGCCGGCCAGCTCCTGGAAATCGTCTCTCAGTCCAAGGACGAGACCGATGGACGTACTCTACGCCAGGTCATCCAGCTTACGTTCGAGAAGGCTACTGACGAGGCCCACTGGGCTTCAATCTATGCTAAGTTCTGTAAGCGCATGCTTGAGAGTATGAGCGCTGAGATCAAGGATGAGAACATCCACGACAAGAATGGCAACGTCGTCGCTGGTGGTAGCTTGTTCCGCAAGTACCTCCTCAACCGTTGTCAGGAGGAGTTCGAGCGTGGTTGGAAGGTCAACCTGCCCCCTAAGCCGGAGGGTGAGACCGAGGAGGCTGCTATGATGTCTGATGAATACTACAAGGCTGCCGCCGCTAAGCGTCGTGGTCTGGGTCTCGTCAAGTTCATTGGTGAGCTGTACAAGTTGGGCATGTTGACGGAGCGTATCATGCACGAGTGTGTGAAGAAGCTTGTCGACTACGAAGGTATGCCCGATGAGGCCGAGGTTGAGAGTTTGACCAGTCTGCTGCGTACCATTGGTGCCAGCCTCGATGTCTCTGAGAAGGGCCTCGCCTTCATGAATGCCTACTTCCACCGTATCGGTCTGATGATCCAGACTCCTGGCCTGCCCAGCCGTCTGCGCTTCATGCTGATGGTAAGATTCTCGTTACCGCTGTCATATTGACTTGCTCGGTTTGCTAATACTCTTATTAGGATATCGTGGATCTGCGTTCTGCTCGCTGGCAGTCCAAGGATGCTGACAAGGGTCCCAAGACGATCCAGCAGATTCGTGAAGAGGTATGTATTTGGTCTTCCATATGTCTACGTTGTCGTATCTTTATTGACTCTTTTACCAGGCTGCTCGTGCCCAGCAGGAGGCCGAGATGGAGCGTCTTCGCCAACAGGCCAACCGTGGTAGCCGCCCCGGTTTGGGTCGTGGCGATGCCCGCAGTTACAGCGGATATGGTAACCAGGCTCCCCCGCAAGACTTCGCGTCTAGCAAGGTCGGCAGTGATGATCTCCGCCGCCTTCGCACCTCTCGTCAAACCAACCAGCCGATGTCTTTCGGTCCGTCCAGCATGCTGGGCTCCCGCAGCAACAGCGGACGGAAGAATCTGGGCCCTGGTGGCAACTTGGTTCGTGGCAGTGATGACAGTGCTGCTAGCAGCCGCACTGGCACTCCCACTGGCAAGAAGGAAGACAAGGAGGCCGCGTCCTCGATCAATGCCTTCAGGTTAGTGAGCCCAGAGATCATTATTCAGTGACGTGATGCTAACATTTTTTTTCTAGTGCTTTGGCAAGCTTGGAAGATCGTGACAACATGGCCACTTCCCCTCCCTCCAACCCTACCTCCCCTCTGCTGACCAAGTCGCAACCCGCGGTCGAGCGCCGGCCCTCCAAGACCCCGTCCAAGGACGGTGAGGAGGCCTCATAGATTCTGTCGCAATGATAATGAAAAATGATTCCGTTCTTCTGGAAAGATTCCTCACTTCTTTTTTGACACCTAGTCACGACCATGTCCGTCATGTGATTTGAAATGAACATTCCTCCCTAATCTTCTCGTCCATGATTTCGGCGAAAACCAAAAAGATCGGTCGCTCATATTATTCCCGTGGAAATAGAGGGGACTTCCGACATTCTCTTGTACAATTCTGTTGCTACGACCCATAACGGAGGTGGGGGGTTCTTGAATCTAGCGAGATAGGTTTGGTTCGCAGGAGTGTCCATGGTGACCTTTGCTATGCCCTTGCTTTTTATTATTCTCTTTCCATTATTGCTATCATATCATGTATTGCTCTATGTGTCTCCTTTTTTTTTTCTTCCTCGCTTGCTTTCTTTTTCCTTGCATTTTCAATACCCGGAGAGCTTTGACGGTTTCTCCTCTCCGAAACGACGACGCTGCAGTTGATTTGATCTTTCGATTCAAAAGCAGAGACCAGCGTCATCACCGGGGCGGGACTTGCAGGCTAGCCACGACGTTTTACTTATGTCATGCGAGAGACAAGTTTTAGTAGTCACGTTGTTTATGCCTTTCTTTCACTTCCCCTTCTGCATTTGATGCATCTACACTGGGCTCGGTGTGTTGCTGGCGATAGCTTGCAGTGTTCCTGCAGTTGCTTCCTTTTTTCTCTTTCTTTCTACTTTCTTAGACAAAATCTCGTTAGAAAAGTTTCTTATTTTTTTATTCTTCGATTCTTGGTCCTATCCATTCTTCCCTCCCATATTCTTCCTTCCCGACATCCGATTAACGGAATACTAAGTCCCCTCTTGATTGTCTTAATATAATACATCTTGCTATCTTGGATGAGTGTAGTAGTGATAGTAGTATTCATTACTCGATGGCATTGCCTCTGTATCTATTCCTATTGCCACCATTTCTACTTCATTCCTAACCCTATTTACCTTCACTTTGGTTATCGTAGTAGCTTCACTTCGTTATTCACGAAGTATTAAGTAGTGCTACTAGTGGTGGGTATCTCATCCTCTCCGTTATTTATAGTAATCTTGTACACAGTATTCAGCGCTTTTGTGTATGTATAGCTGAGTGGGAGTAGGATCGGAATATACAAACTATGAGTGCCGTTATTGCTTGCTTCCCCTGCTGCAGTACAGTACAGTGCAGTACAGTCAACTCGGCCTCAGAAGTTGTTAAGTAACTTGGCGGCACTACAGTGCATGGAATAGTAACTAGTAGGAGGTCTGTAGAGTTGAAGGTAGAGTTGTATGGATGTATGTATGTATGTATGCATGTCCTTGAAGACGATGAGGAACTGATAATTCAGTTCTAAATACATGATTTTATAGTCCCTTAGAAGAAGAGAGATAGGAAAGGATTATGCTGAGTGAGACACAGCTATTGTAGGAGGAATAAACTTTAACATGATGGTTCGGATATGTTAAGGGAAAGGGAAAGGATGCGTATAAGTAATTTACATTGTTGATTATGATCAGCTAGTTTGATCTATGTATGTGTATGTATGTATGTATGCACTGGCGTGCTTGCGCTCTCTATTGACTCAACAACTCGCTAAGTAAACAAGACAAGACAAAGATAATGTATGTGGAGTGAAGGATCATTCGGGGTAGTGTCTTAGCGGCATCCGTGTCGCTAGGAGCGTGTGTCGCTTTCTTCTTGAATATGTCCTCTTCTGAGCATCGACAAAGTAATGCTGGAGATAGCACCCAGTGACATGCTCATGTGAAAGCTGCTGACAGTTTCACGTGCAATGAAGGGCATAGTCGCCTGTTCTCTTCTGACGTGTGATCTGTGAATGTGGGTTGTTGGATGGATGCAGATGGCCCTAGTGTGATATGGTACCAGTTTGGTGTTCGGTATAGGCTCTTATCGCTCAATCATTTTGCTTTCCAGTGCCGTCTGGAGAGCTGTCTTCGGTTACAATAAGTGGGACATTCATGCTGGATGTGAATGCGCCTGCATCGGCCTCCGTCAATCCAGGGACCTCTTGCGTCTCAGACGTCTGTTTTGGTGACAAAGTCACGTCGCTGCGGTCTTCCACGTGCGATACGGTAGGCTCATCATCTGAGCCTGTGTCGATCTCGGAGTTCTCCACGCTCCCTCCGAGAGGGCTCCGGGAAGCAGCATCAGGTGATCCCAGCGGTGAGGGTGACTCGTCATGACTGACGCTGCTTCGCTCCGACGTGGAGAGCGAGCTCCGCGAGTGAGTGTATGTTGAAGGCAGACCAAGAGCGGCAGCCACAGCAGCCTCCTCGTCAGGCAGCTTTGACACACTGCTATCTCTGCTGGAGCTCCTGTCAAAGATGTGGCTTCCTCGTCGCTCACTCATCTCCAGGATGTGGTTGTAATTGCGTCTGGCGGGGTCTGCGAGACGCTTCTTCTTTTTCTTCTCCCTCTTGGTGGTAGGTCGCACCACGATAACAGGAATCGGTGATTGCTGTAAGCAATACTTGGAGACGGAGCCTGGTAGCAATCCTTGCATACCACCCAGATTACGGCCTCTTGTGCCCACAATGAGGATAGCGGGTTCGTAGATTCTGATCATGCGCTGAATGATGTCCTGGACTTTGCCAACAGCCAACTCCAGGACCAAGCTGATCGCTTTCTCATTCTGGGTGTTCTTCTGGATCACTTGTTCGAACAGCTTCTCTGCTTCCTTGCGGTATTTTCCCGCCTCGACTGCGGCGTCACTCGCGATACTGGAGTCCTTTTCCACCGCACGGAGACAGACGATCTCGTCGCCATCGTCGACCAACTCATCGATGAGCCACTCGAGCGCGAAATCGGAATAGTCGTTCTGATCTGTGCCGCAAAGGAATGTCCGACTGCGTCGCGTGCTCTGGTATCCTTTGTGTTTGTAGTTCAGAGTCAAGGAGAAATCTGCCGCATCGGGATTATCAAAGGTATCGAAGGAGACGCCCCGCTCGTAGGTCCTAAGCAGCCAGCAGATTAGAGATTATATCAACCAGGACAAGTATGTAGTAACACTTACTTGGGTGGAGGAGGGGATGGGCCGCGCACAGCAGCACCAACAACAGGTCTGGCCTCCCTCTCAGCAGGCACCTGTGAAGGCGAACGCCTGCGATCTGAGACACTAGCCGAGCGACTGGGAGGCAGGGATTCGGAACCGCCAATATTAAATGAAATAGACTTCCTCCTAGAGTCTCCACGTGAAGCTCGCGTGGTAGAAGCGGTCCTGGGACGGACAGGGAGTGGCTCGTTGCCGTCCAGTGAAGGAAATGACATGACGAGGGAAATGCGCCCGGGTGGGTTTGGGAGTGAGGGGGTGGAAGAGGGGTTTGTGGTGGTACTTCTTATCGGAGGTTATGTTGTTCGAGATGAGATGTAGCCTGTTGCAAAGAATACAGGATGACAACCGGAGATTAACAAACTCAAATGGGAGAGTTGCTCAGCCACCGTGAAGATCCAGACGTTCTGCCAGTGGTACGATGCGCAAGACGCAGACCATGGTTTGGCGGTACAGGATATCGGGGCTTATCAGGATGGAGCTCCCCGGGCAGGTTATGCTTGGAAGGCGAGCTCAAACGGGAGGACTGGGTAGGAAGACTCGGTTGATGCAGATAGTAAGATGGATAGATGGATGCTAGTAGAGAGAGTAGCTCAGTCACTGAGAAAGAGGGGAACAGAGAGAAGTGGGATCAAGTCGTCACTCGGTGCGGAAGCCGGAAGTGGAATGAGAAGCACAAAATCCGGAAAGGAGAGGAGGAGATCCTCCAAGCGGGGCAGGGCGGTGAAAGGGGGGTTTACTCTATGATGTTATAGCAACTTTTACAGTATGACAGTATGATGTTTAACTAACTAATGCATCACGGGACGAAGTCATTGGTACACAAGAGAGGACAAGCATCTGGCAAGTCAGTAATGCTAGTTACAGGAACAGACTGACTGCAAAGGTCATACAACACCACCAGCTACCCCTCTCTTCCTCCTGCCGGCAAAATAGTCTATACACACTCACCCAGCACGCACTACCTCCCACACTCCTGAATGGTCAATTAATTATCGCAACTCGAGGGAATTATCACGAAGAGAGAAAATATAACAATAAAAAGTACTAAATAAACAAATATCTGCCCAACTATGGAGTACACTGTCCTACACCTCGCAACGCGAATTAAACTAAACAAGCCCCATCACCATGAGGGAAATAAATTCTCCTATCTAGAGTGAATAAATAGTCTGATTGAGACTGACCCACATCAACGGCCACTCTAATTTTTCTTCAGGGTCTAACCAAGCGAAAGAAAAAAAATTTTCGGAGAGAACGGCAGAGATCAGAACCGAGTACCAGAAAAAAGTTCACATGATCGGAGATGCACTAATTATCGACTCCGTATGTGATGTGAATAAAGTATCTAGCCATGGACATCCGTCACCCGAACCTTCCGGACAAGGGACGGACGGGATGGGATAGCCTAGATACTTAACTTGCTTTGGGTTATCAAGGGACAAACAAACACTACGGAGTACGGAAGACTCCCAAAGTAAGTAATGAAGGTGAAGGTCAGGATCGGCAGTGATGATCCGCGCGGCGGATCGATCGCCCATGTGATGCATCACGGGGCGGTGTGCTCAATAGTAGTCCACTGTGTCGAACAAGTCGGGGTCTGGATGGGGATAGCGAGAGGTGAGTGTAGCTGAAGAGTGGATGGGCGGGCGATCGGCACTGCCATCCCGGTTCTGGCCCAGCCAGCGGAGTTGGGACGGCGATGTGTCGGACTTGCACTATTTACTAGCAAAGTACTTTGCCCAGGGCCAGTCGGTCATGGTCGCCCAATGTATCTGGCGATTCGCATCAGGCGAGGCCTAACCTGACTAGTCGCGGTCCAAGAAGTGGAGACAGGCACGACTAAAATCATCTATCAATCGGCTATTGACGGCCATGTGGGCTGGTCTTAATCTACGGTGAAGATCAAATCTCATCAAGGAAGTTTCGATGAAGAGCATATCTCTCTTATCTCTCTATTGGTCTTATTATGGAGCACGATGGAGGTTTCTAGTAGTTTGATATTCATTCATCATGGGATGTCATCTAATATTGCCTCAAATGAGGACAAGTAAAAAAAGGTTCTCGACCGTCTATCCCTGCGGCCTAACTGTGGGGACCATATCGATCCAAGAAATAAAAAAGAGTAGAGAATCACTGCCCAAGCGCTCGGGCATGCAATGTAGATGATGCGATCTCGAACAATGCGAAACAGTAGTCTCAAATAAAAAACAGAATGCCCAACCAGAATTTCCTTTTATCGTGTCGCAGATTAGAACGCCGGACCCGCTATGATAGTGGCGACTCGCCCAGAACAAAATCAAACTTTCCAGAACAATTCATCAAATAGAGGGGGTATCACGTATGGTACATTGACGTAGTCGTCAATTGGCCGGGCACAATCAGTACGCCTCGATAATCGTGCTGCGTGCCTGGCCAGGGACGTAATACCCATTGTCGAGATCCGTAGGGGAGAGGGGGATCTCTGTGGTTTGAGGTTCCTTCTCGTTGAATGTTTCAAGGGTCGGTTGGGGAGGCGACGGCGGCATGGTGTCGTCTTCTGATTCTCCATCCGAGTCGGACAGCAAGTCGGGAGGGGTTTGTCGGGAGGGTGAGCGGGTCAATGTCAATTCCTCCAAGTCTTCCGCGTCATCGTATTCAAAGTCCGAGTCAGAGTCGGAGTCGTAATCCTCCTCCACTTCCTTTTCGGTGATGATGGCGACCGGTGATGGGGCCCGCCGACGCACGGGGGTGTAGATGTGAGATTCATCTTCATATTCGTCTTCATCATAGTCGGAGTCGGAGTCGCTGACATCAGAGTCGGCGTCGGAGAGGTCCTCGGGGTCCCAGTCCTCCTCGGGATCTTCGACCACGGTTTCTGCCCATTGGATGTGTCGGGATTCTGAACCTTGCGAAGAGGTCTTGGTCACTCCGCTGACTGTCTGGTTGAACCAACGTTCTTGTTCTCTTTCCGCATCGGCTAATTCCAGCATCAGGGAATCCAGGAGGTTGGCATGGCCAACGAGGAGGCGGAGGTCATGGTCCGCCCGCGAAGCTTCCCGGGTAAGCTTCTTGCGGGCGGTGTGGGCGAGGTAGTATGTTTGAGTGATGCTCATTTTCTTTTGTTGACGCCTCCGCACAATAGAGGTGAAGTAGGAGCTGGGGGTAATGTTGGAAGAGGAAGTCGAAAGGGGGGAAGGAGAGGGAGAAGAAGTAGTAGAAGTAGAAGTAGAAGAGTGAGAGGCCATGGTGCCAAAAAAGTCCGGGAGGACCGTGTTGATGTGCTTATGAGCTCAATGCCAAAAGGTGACTCGTCGCTCTGCGCGGTGACTCAGGCAGCCTTCCCTTTTCCGGCGGCCGCTCAGCCTGGGGGACCAATCAGCGGGCAGAGAGATCGCGGGGCGGTGAGTCAAGGTTGACTGCAGGCGGATCAATAAATCACGACGCCTTATCTTGGGGCGCGACTACGCTTTGATCCGCTTTTTTTCGTTTCCGGCGTCAAAAATGGGAAATGGGAAAATGGATAGTTTATCTGCACTATGTCGGCGCAAAAAATGGATGGGCGCGACCAGACCAGCGATGCGTCGTCCGTTCCTGGCTCCTTCAGGCGTCTCCACTGGTTGTCTGTTCAACAACAGGCAGGGTGAGGCAGCAGTAGTGGCGGGGAAAGCGGATGTGTTGGAAGTATGTGGTTTGAGAAATGCCCTGTGTGCGTATGTAGGATGGTGCACAGCAGTATTATAGTCGGTCTGAGGTGGTCACCCTAAAGCGATGGGTGTGGATGTAGTATGTATGTGGAGGAAGGAAATAGGTACTGGGTACTTGAGAACCTGTGTAGAGAAAGAAAGAAAATGATCAACCGGGAGACAGGGACCAATTTAATATGATATATCCACTTTCTAGGCTGATAATTTTTTCTTGCTGATTTCTTTTTTCGTTACTCAGTGTTTTCTCCGTTTTTCTAATGCTATCTCCATTATTAACCTTACTATATTTTTACCTTTTTTTTTTTTCGCACCGGGGTTTAGAAGGGATATGGAATCGGACCTTCGGAGGCAGAAACCATCGATGCCCATCCGTGGATCGGAAGGAGGGTGCCGGATCCACCAGGGCCGATTTCTCTCGCTCAAAAAGGCAACTGTTAGTTCACCGCCCCTCGCTCGACCCAATCATCATTCCTAAAAATGAGTCACGGCCAGGCTCCGCCCGCTAACTCCGTGTGGACGATCACCGCTCAGCCCAGCCCAGCAAAGAAAATAAAATATTTTGGGTGAAAAACCCTGGACGGGGCGTCGGATGACCAATCTTTCCGCGCCGTTATTTCCGGCTGACGGGAGCTTCCAAGCCTAGAAAATTCCAGCAGATGCCCAGTCATCGCTCGTCTTATGCCAGAATCCCCGATTACTAACTGTACTTCCCATCTTCCATCATCCGTGAAGGTTGCTATTTCCACGGGACCAAAGGGGCCAGCTGGTTCTGAATGAGCCGCCTAAGGTCCATGCGCCAGCTCGTCATGCCTACTGTGTGGTCCGTAGTAATGACACTTTTGTCCGCTTTGAAATCAGCATCCCCGATTCATAAGCTCATGGTGCAGAACCAGAGTCCCCTAACTTGGCCAGCCTCACTACTGCAATGGGTCTAGTCGGCGACACCAGTCACATCCCCACCCGGGGATAGCGACGTTCCTGAGCGCCATGTATACCAACCGTGGAAGTAGACGCGTATTCCGGTCGCGCAGAATAGTAATCAGCAATCATGCACTCATCGTAACCCGAGGGATAACATGAGAGTTTACGGAGTAGAGCGTATTCATTTGGCAGCCAAGTGCATTGACCCAGGTGCGTGCACTAGCCTAGCTAATGCGAATACCTTGGGGAAAGGGATTGATTGACCTGTGCACGGAAGCAGTAATCCCGGGCGGTGGTCAATAATTCGCGAGGCCGAGGCGCGTGTACCTTGGGAGGTTAACTAGCCAAGCGAATACGACGACGGGCGCGGAGTTATGCCTAGTACTCTCCTATCTTACCTACTTACTGCGCTTGCTTGCTCGCTCCCTGGATACCTCCGAATGCGCTGAATGGATAAGAGATACTTCCTGCCTGGATTGGATGTCGCGTACTGTATGGAGTATGGGTGCATAATCTCGCTTCCTTTCTGTCTGGCAACCTTTGCAAAGCCCACGTAAGCCAGAGCTCGGCGATGAAGTATCCACAGGCTGCCACATTTCATGCCTCTAATTGATCAGTGCCTACAAGTCACCACTTTGTATCTGCCTGCTAAGCCAACTAGTAGAATCCGGGGGAGTCTGACTGCCCATCACCACTATGATAGGCGTGTGCTTTGTCTGCCTGTGCGGAGAGCCGCACGTCCAAGCCAGGCTTGGCAGCATCCCTGGTCGCGTAGGGGGATCAAGGCACCACCGCAAAAATTGGGTAGCTACCGAGTTGGGCTATTTGTGTTGATTCAATCTGTGAGGGTTGACCGCTAACGACAAACGTGTCCTGCTCTTGGCGACGTCCTGCTTGCCTGCTTGCCTGCCTCCGCCTCCGCAGTACTGGATGATCACCCCCTGGCTGGCTGAGTACGTATTGGAGATGGCTGTGTTTCGCGAGGTCGTCTAGCTTGCTGGGAAAGTATGGGGGCGGAAATCGTACGTAAGCGTGTTGAGGAGGGGGCTGGATTATCTTGATGATAATCAACGTGCCGCTCTTGGTTTGCTATCAGTTAATCTGTCGTCTATCTGAAACCTTACAGCTTACATGGAGATTTGTCTATCTACACAGCCTCGATGGGGATCCTTGTGGGGAGCAGCAGACTAGTCAGCAACTATCGTGGCTAGTGTGTCATGTGACTCCATCGGTTCACTACTAGTTACTATCTGCTGTTGTCTATTTCCTAGAGAGAACAGAGCTGATAGCAATCACTCTCACCCTCAATAGGCAACTAATAGAAATTGCATATTGGGGAGCAGGCCAAACAACTATCTACAATAGATGATCGCAATCCCCTCGTACAAAGTGAATGTCTGGATTCAGCCAGTTTCAGCAACAGCTCCACGATGAAAACGCCCAGCGTGTCAAGGAATGTCGCTGTGTTCCCTCAAACCACGTCTGGATCCAGCCAGTGGGGCAAAAAGGGAGGGGAGAGGGAGAATCTGACATGGCATCCAGCTTTCCCCCAAAACAGAAATACGAGGAATGGGACCTGACGGAGATCTCCTACCAAGTGCCTGATTCAGTCTGCAGTTAAGTTAATTGCTCGAGGCTTGCTCGTGAAGGTTAATCAGCAAAGCTACTCAACCCAGGGAAGACAATGAATGCTAACCACATCAACAACCTCTCTGGACTCGTTTTCTTCATCCCGCGACCGCTGCCTCGGGGCGACCGGGAGGGCGCCCCCCGCGATTGTCTTCAGGCTGCCAGCGCCCATGCTTGATCCCTACCTGTATAGCAACACCAGAACCTTGTTTACTTCCACACCCTCGCTCCAAGAAGGACTGTGCAGACGTGAGCCCAATGACAGGAGTCCACATCATGCTTGACTCGCTCGTATCAACCTGTCCTTGCAAACACATATTGGCCACACTTGACATTCTCATCATTATCATCATCATCATGATATTACAGACGGCCTGACCCGCCACGACTGTTCGATTCTAGATCATACACATATTCATTACCCTGTTCAAGTTCAGATACTGTCGCTCGATGATTATAAACACACAATAGAAAAGAGAGCCAGGTCTGGATTGATCTTGATTGACGTCACGACATCAGATCCCTGCAAATCCAGCAAACATTACGAAGTAGAAGTGTTGACCTCATATCCCGACCACCAAACATTGACTTCATTTAATCCCCCAGATTTATCATCCATCACCTAACCATCACCCAGAATAACAACAGCAACCGATCCTCGTATTCCTAATCATCATCTTCCAAACACTATCTTGTTTTAAAACTACTATCTTAACAACAACCTTAACTTCTGACACAAAACTGACAGAACATTAATAATCCCATCACTCCCCTGCTACCATGGTAATACACACCACCACAAACCTACTCGTCTGCGTTACACCATCAACTCTACGCATAAACATAGTGAGGATAAAGTAAACTTATTAGTATGTCGGACATAACCCAACCCCATCGCGTAACTCCTAATCCCTATCTCCCCTACCCAGCACCAAACCCACCCAGAGAAAATACATTCCGTGTGAGAAGGTAAAATCGGCGTTTCGCACTCCCAACCTCCGACCGGCCGCGCGAGGATACGCCGGAACCGGCAACCAAATGTACCCAGCCCCGTGATCTGACCCATGGTTCACTCATGCCCACTAATCAATCAGAAATCTCCTTCCCATGTGAAGCGAATGAGTGAATCACTCGGATGCACGGCATTGATTAAATTAATCTTCAGCCTTGTGTGATTTTTTACCTAATTTTTTTTTCTGCCGGTTTTATTTTTTCTTTGGGTCCCGGGATCTAGTTACCTTTTGGTTTTTTTGATTAGTAGAGATGACTTTTACTTGATCTCGGGCCGAGGGTGGGCTTTGGCTTTCACTTGCTGATTGATTGACTAGCTATCTCGTGATGATTGATGATTGAGGCTTGATGATGGATGAGTCATTGCCATTGTCTGAGTTTCCGATTTTCGCGTGGTGGTTTAGGTACGGACCCTGTAGACAGGGGTGATAGGAGCGATGTCGTCGAAATGCTCCTATTTAGTATTTCATATGATGTTGTTGGTGGTGTTGAGGGGAACTGCGTTCGACAATCAGAACGGTGCGGGTGGGTGGCGATACTATGTGAAAAGGGTCCTAGTTACATACATACAAAGTATTAGAATGAATGGAAGTATGCATAATTAATTGTGAATAGCTTATTCTAGTAATACACAGCACCTTTAATGCCTCGTGGGTATGGTTAATTAATGCCTTCTACATTGCTCTTAGTTGCCACCCTGCGGAGTCGGGGTATGGATCCCCGGTGCCGAGGCAGTATGAATGACTAGTAGTTAATTTTTCTTTGAGCCATATTGATTGCTGGTGGTCGGTTAGTATCTCATTGAGGGAAATAATGTCAAAGCGATTAATGGCAGTTATGCAGAGACGGGCTTGTGTTATGACATGCACTGCATTTCCTTTACTTGAACTAGGATGTATGTTGAGTAAATAGGAGCCTCTTCTCCCCCACCAGAACCAGGAAGAAGCTGATCATCGCAACCAGCACTAGTAGTAGCTACCTCCTGTAAGTAACTATGAATATTGGTACTAATAGCAATAACTCTTTATATTATATATCCTTATCTATATCCATTTTATTCTCTTCATTGATCTTATATATCTCAAAAAGTGAGAGTCTGCTCATACTAAGTACTTAGTAGTATCCTTCAGCACAGGGTCTTCATTAGTATCTCACTATATCAGCTGTTAAACTGATCTTTTCATCCACTCCTGCTGGCATAACTATATTCCCATTGGGATTGTAGACGCGGATGATGAGTTTCTCATACTCCGATTTGAAGTATAGTGAAGCAGATAGAACATTATTATCATAACCGAGGAAGATTGGAAAAAGTAAAGTAGCACCTTTAATTTGTTATATACATAAGGTCCTGGGACTTAAGGTACTTGCAGGACTGACTCACTACTAAATACCCGGTTATTTATTATTAATTCCTACTTCATTTTATCCGAGTTGAATGTGGAAGTAACGAGGTGACAGTGTGATACAAGCATGCTTGAGATAACGCAAAGCCATGGTAATGGAGGAGCAACACTTCGAGATCGATGCCATCGTCCTTGCTCTCGATATGATCCTCTCTTGCCATCTTCAAAAAAGTGACTGAGCATGTCTACAATGAAAAGGCTACTGGCAGTGAATGAATGGCGTTCCTTTCTTCCATACGCACCTTCCCCTTCGTTGTAGATTGACCTATACTGTTAGCAATATCACAGATCATTAGCATCATTGTTTTTCTTCTCTCACCTTCAATTCATACCATTATCCTCATCAGTACTATTTTACGTTTATCGATACCACTAAGAACGCCACCACGTTCTGTCCCTACCATCACGAGGAGTTCAATCGCGATTGTAGCCACCACTTTAGCGATCCTGGTATGGATAGGATCAACTATAACCACTGCAAAAGCCTGTTGGTGGGCGAGATGGTACCGGGACTGGAGGGAGAGTCTAAGGAGGGTCTCGAAGGGGTGATCTCCTTGGGCAAGAGATCACCTCGAGGCTGATCTGGATGATCGCGACCACCATGAACAACCACCTCTCACTGGCAGTGAAGATGCATTTTTCGCCTCCCTGAATGACCAAAAAATATCTGCAGATGACATAGCAGCCTTCTCTCACCGGTTGGACGCATATCTTCTGAGTCCCAACAAACTTAGACCTTTCGATCACATCATCGACCACCCAAGATCCTACGATCACATCAACGATCACTTCAACAACCACATCGTGCACCAACCTGAGCAACAGATCGTTGAACTAGGGCAGGTCATCGACCACCCAGTCCAACACCGTCGAGCATGTCGTTGACCGAAGCAATTGGACAATCAGCCCAACGAGTGATCGAGCAAATCATCGAACACATCGTTCTCGAGCCCACAGGTCCAGCAACACAATCAGAACAAGACAGTTGAACAACGGCCCGATATCGTGCAACCTGGCGAGTAACAAGCCATCAACGAATCTGCACAGCACATCGCAGTTAACAAGCGACCCGACCAGCATGTCGAACCAGAACAGCCTGTCGGAAACAGCCCTACGACGCCAAAACCGCTCAAGCTACAGGACCTGATGAACAATTATATGAGCTCGACGTCGTCAGATGCCTACACACCACCCGACATCATGCAAGCTTCAACTACACCACCGATCGCCGGCCCCTTACTTGACCGTCCACGCAACGGGTAGCCGCTGAAGAACATAGATAGTCAACCCAGAGACGCTCGACAAAGACGCTACCGAGGCCGTTTGGGATCAGTTCATCAACTACGGTCCCGACGATAAGGACACAAATGACGACCACGTCAGCAACCGGGGCCCTCCTGGCGATGGCGACCATGTTGCCTGTGGAGTTGCGTGAACGGCAGGGAAGTCACCGCTGCACTGGCGTTTGTCTGCTCAACAACGAACTCAGGTTTCTGCGCCCTGCTGGCGATGACTGCCAAGGTCAGAAATAACTCAGCTTTCATCCTCAGTCACTAATGTATGTTGAGTGTCGTTAAATACTGCGGCTGTATAGAAATGTCAATGCTGCAGATAACTAGATTATGTAGAGTTTTGAGCCCGGAACTCACGGTCGGAGAACTTCTCTTGACATTTGAAAGTCAATTGATGAACTTCCCAGGTACGGTGCAAGACACTTGTCAAACACCTATGATGAAGCCGACTATTTGTCAAGCTGGTTGATGCCGGCAGAACACCCAGGATCCTGTTCCTGAGTCCTGCAAGGGTTGAAAGAAGCCCTAGTATTATGTTATAAGGGGGAAGCAACGCGTTAGAGTTGATCAAACTATGGACCGTGCGTCAGTGGCTGGATGGGAAGGGAGTGTCAAGTTGAGCAAATCAAGGAGGTCAGTATGAGCGATTATTGTCGTCCACTTCTTGGGTCTTTGCCATCTGCAGTGCAACTCCTCATGCTCTCGGTAAATGGACACTGCCCCAACCAAACATGTTTCTTCCCGATTAATTGGCAATAAATGGTGGGTCATCATCCCATATATTTCTCTTTCGTGTTCCCAGTGACGATACTGACATATTCAGATCGATCAGTCAAGCGAGTCGACTAAACTCCTGTGATGCAGCTCAATGAGGCATTTGTCGGCTTCCAATAGCCATTCTCCTTTCACCACGCAAGGAGCCGATCTCGGACTATTTATTTCAATCAACAATCGAGACTCATCCCGAAGACTACTTTTGCCTTTTCCTCAGCCGTCTTACCTCCAGAGCTTCTCCGACCGGGTGTCTCACGTATGCCCCCACGCGAGTCCGTGGTTGACAATCCCAAGTCACCCCTACGCCGTTGTCACCACTACATCTACATCATCTCCTGGGCCCTAGTATCGTCACTTATTCTTTACTGCGCCGGAGGACTATCTTACGTCGATGCCTTGCTTCTCGCCTCCGGCGCAGCCACACAAACCGGCCTCAACACGGTAGATCTCAATCGGCTCCATGTGGTTCAACAGGTCACCCTGTTGGTGGTGTCGATGGTCACCAATGTCATCTTTGTACACTCGCTACTTGTGGTGATTCGGCTCTATTGGTTCCGGAAACGATTCAAGAGAGCCATTCATGAGGCAAAAATGATGTGCCGCGCACAGCGGAACACCCTGAATCAAAGACTTGCAGACGTGGAGAATGGACATTATCGAACATTCTCGCGCGAAAGACCATCGGAGGAGGAGCCTCTACTTTCAACCGTCACCGAGGAGAGCACAACTGCCTCTCCCAGCGAGTCTCCTGGCGGCAGGAGGTATGGCGCAACCGGCTCCATGAGCCCGCACATCACCTTCTGTGAGACGGAGGCTGAGCACGAGGTAAAACAACGTCGACGGTCATACTCCGGTACCTGGTCGCGTCGCTCCCTGCCTGAGATCGATAGTCCACAGCGGCGGCGATCATTTTCCGAGACGCAGAATGATATGCCGCCGCTGCCATCATTGATGTGGCAGTCGTCGATTGCCAGTTACTCCGACTGGAATGAAGCGCAAAAGGAGGAACTTGGGGGTATTGAGTACCGAGCATTGAAGACATTGTTTGTCATTCTTGTTTGCTATTATGTGATCATTCATCTGCTGGGAGCATTGCTCTTCCTGGTATGGATTCTACCAAATAGACACTACGGTCAGATCCTCGCAGAGAATGGCATCAGTCGGCCTTGGTGGGCTATTTTCACCGCTGGCTCAGCCTTCAATGACCTGGGGTTCACATTGACTCCAAACTCGATGGGGTCGTTCAACACAGCGGTATTCCCCCTACTTGTGATGACGTTTCTCATTGTGCTCGGAAATACCGGGTTCCCATGCATGCTCCGCTTCATCATATGGACACTATCGCAGTTCACTACATACGGCAGTCCCCTCGACGACGAGCTCCAATTTCTCCTAGATCATCCCCGACGCTGCTTCACGCTGCTTTTTCCCAGCACAGAGACCTGGCGACTCGCCGCAGTCCTCCTGCTCATCAATGCTATAGACTTGATCATCTTCTACACTCTCCAAGAAGTAAGTTGGCCCAGAACAAAACCGACCTGAACCATTTTACTCACCAGCTCATCAGTTCCCCCACCCTAGCCCCATATCAGCCGGTCTCCGTCTCGTCAACGGGCTATTCCAAATCGCCTCCACCCGTACCGCCGGCTTCACCATCGCCTCACTAGGCACCCTCCACCCAGCCGTACAAGTCTCGTTCGTGGGAATGATGTACATCTCCGCATTTCCCATCGCGATCGCCATGCGCAAAACCAATGTCTATGAAGAACGCAGCCTCGGCATCTACAACGAAGAGTACGACGAGCATGACAAGCCGCACCAATCTGACTCCCTAGGCGCTCACATCCAACGTCAGCTGGGATTCGATCTGTGGTTTGTCATGCTAGGCTTTTTCTTTGTTGCAGTCTCCGAGGGGAAACGTCTCCAGGAGAACCGCACTGATATTGCGTTCTCGCTCTTCCCTATCCTGTTTGAGATTGTGTCTGCATACGGCACTGTGGGCTTATCAATGGGTTACCCTGGTACCGAGACAAGTCTGTGTCGGGAGTTCAATGGCTTGTCCAAGGTAATTGTCATTGCGATGCAGGTGCGTGGGCGCCATCGTGGTCTACCACATGCGCTGGATCATGCGATCCTGTTGCCGTGTGATTTGGTGGAGCCGGACGAGCAGGGCCGGAGGCCAGAGTGGTGGTGGAAACGGTGGCTCAGGAAGAAGAGCTCTGATCTGGGAAACTTGTTTACGCATGACTGACAATTTACTCAGAACGTATGTTCGGTCATGACTGTCTCCTGGTGCAGATTGCTCCCTTATGGACATTGACTAGATTGACAAAAAGTTCCACTATAAATACTAGCCCACCACTGGCAATCAATATGGCTTTGTGTAACAACTAGTAGTCCCTTACGTCTCAAGAAATTAACTACAAGCAACTACCCTAGCCTGTTATAAACATAGAAGAGCTAACCACCACCACCGCCACAACATCCACCCTCCCCGAACAAGACATGACCCTAGCAACCTAAACCTTCTCAACATCCTCAATAACCGTCTTATCATCCCCCTTCACCCCCTCCTCGAGCTTTATCTCCTTCTGCAGCGCGATCGCATCCACATCCTGCGCCCCCGCAACAGCCGTCTCAAAGTGTCTGCCGCGCTTCTCAGGCCCAAATGCAGTGGTGACGGCAATGCCCGTCGCAATGATAGCCGTAGCGACGCCCATAACGGGCCCATACGCGGGAGCTGGGTTCCCCGATGAAGAAGCCACGAAGGTCTTTTCGGCAATTGCGTTGACGATTTGAGCGGAGGGAGAGGAAATCATGTTTCCGACTTGGTAGGTTATTCCTTTACCAAATCATAATGTGTTAGCATCTTCAATTCAAATAGTGGAACGGAGTGAAACAAACCAGGAAATGAAGATCTGAAAGCAGGAGGTGAGAGCTCATTGAGATGGATCGGAATCACGCCCCATGCACCCTGAATGAAGAATTGGATGAAGAAGCCCGTTACGCTGAGGGCGCGCTCGCCTTCAGGCAGGATCCACGCGGGGATCAGAATGCCGGATATGAGGGCGGAGATGATGATGGCGCGACGGCGGCCGAAGAACTGGGAGAGATAGCCGATGATGGTGCCACCGACGCAGGCGCCGGTTTTCATGAGGATGGAGGCGCGGGAGGCGGCGGCGTTGTTGAGGTCTTTTTGTGTGAGCATGAAGGTTGTGTACGAGTCTTGGGATGTGTGTGAGTAGTAATTGAACTAAGGATGATGTTAGCTGTGTTTGATTTTGAGGTTGGAGGGCATACCCAGGTCATGAGGATCACGCAGTAAATGCACATCTTCCACTCTTGGGCAAGCATTTGTTTTGTTTCGCGCCAGAAGGCTCCGGGGTCGGAGGAGACTCTGCCTGTTTTTTTGGCTTCGATGAATTGCTTCGATTCGGGGAAGAATATGCGGATGACGCCGACGCCGAGGGAGATGCCAGCTGGGGGTGGTGGTTAGGGATGTTCATGAAGAAGTTACTAGGTGGCATGCAGTCAACTCACCTGCAATCCAGAAGACAGTCTTCCAGCTATCTGTTGCGCCGCCCACACCGAGATTGGCACATGCTGCTAGGACGTATCCGAGGGAGTATCCTTGCTGTAGAATGCCGGACATGAGGCCGCGAGCGCTCACACTGATTTGTTGGTGAATTGAGTGAAATGTGAGTAAAGTATGAAAGAAATGTGAGGGGAAGGGGCGCGCGTGCGAGAGGCGAATGCAAATGCAAGAAGCCCAAGGCATCACACAGAAAGGTTGAAAGGTTGAAAGGTTGAAAGATTGAAAGATTTTCATTGCACTTACGGGCAGTGTTCCAAAGCCATGGCGATCGCATTACCATACACGCCACCCATGAACAACCCGAAGAGGCTGCGAACTGCCAGGAATTGCTGGAAAGTGTGGCTATAAATAGTAGCGATTTGGAGCACGCCGAGCACAATCATATTGAGGACCATTGGCCACTTGCGTCCAAATTTGTCACCGGCAAGACCAAACAAGGCAGCTCCCACGCTTCGCAAGAGCAGAGTGAGAGTAATGGCGGTCGAGACATCTGTTTTTGAACGGCCGTAGTACTTGGAGAGCTTCACGGTCTGGATGGACAAAGCATGAAAGTCAAAGGCATCCGCAGTCCATGCAACCAAGCCCACTAGGAAAAACAGCCAGTCCCGAGCGCTCAGCTGAGAGAATAAACTGATAGGATTCTGAAGACGGTCTGGGGCTTGCCATTCTGTGCGAGTTTCTCCATACTCGTTGGTCACCACAACTCGCTGCTTCCATCGGAACAGGTCCCCCCATGCCTGTTTGGCAGTGGCCAGGATACCGTCCGCAAGGGGTTCTGCTGGTTCGTTTGCAGTGTTCATTGTTGCTCGTTTGAAGCTTTATACTGCTCTGGATACTTGTAAAGAAGTAAGGAGATGCAAGCTCTCTTTATATCCCTGCTGCATTCACTGTCATTGTGCCCAGTGAATTCCCACCGAGCACCCCCACATCATGCGATGGGATCAATCTCCGCATATTCCCCAGATTTTCGTCCGTTCTTCCCCGCGAGCAATCTTGGGATTGGGCGGGCCAAGGTTGCGCCAAGCAGTTGGGCGGCATGCTCTTGTCCATGCGCCAGCAAATGTGCCAGCCACGCGACATGGGGTCCGCTCAACATTACTAGCAGTTCCGACCCTATCGTGAGACGTTGGGAGTGAAGGAAAAGGTTTATGCCAAGGCCAGGAGAGAGGGGTTTGTCTTGCTGCTATCTGAAGTGACGGTGATGGCGGTCCTGCGCCACGAGGGCAAGCAAGGTCTGGCGCCATCCATGATTTGCCAAACCGGGTAATATTGGGTTGTACAAACCCCGCGGAGAATGACTCGTGCCTCTCTGCTCGTGCGCTGAAAACTTTACCATGGATGTATCTGTTGTCGATGGGTTAGATTCTCCGAGATCGGTGCTGTAGTTTCCTGGCCTGAGACTGAAATTGACTCACGGTGACACTGGTCCGCACTAAATATCCGATCAACAAAGCAACCGCTCTAGCCATTTATATACCCACAAAAGGCGGCAATATGCCATTACCTCCTAGACATCTCTGGTTCAGATGAAGGGAAAGCAGAAGCTTGCCCAATTCGCGTCGCATCGCCAATTCCACCGAAGAAAGAGAAGCAAGGAGTCTGGGGCAGATGGGAAAGGCAGAACAAAGAAACAGAGCAGATCACTAGTAGAACAGGTGACGTTTACCTTTCCAGGTATTACTGGATTGATACCATCACCCCTGCTCTTGATTCAATGCTCTCTCTCTTTCCATGCAGGTCAACGAACTCCCAACATTAATATAATTCCTTCATTTCAATCATTTGGCATCTTCAGGTAAAAAAAGAGAAAAAAAAAATCAATTGCAAAAACATACAACAGAAGGGATTCGCTGGTGGTCACCCACCCAACTACTAACCTCCCGGCGTGTGGCTTGAGTACGGCTGAGCGGACGGGAAGCCCTATTTTCCACACCCTGTGGTCGTATGTACTTGTTATCTACTTGGAACAGATTATATCCTTACTAGTGTTATGATCCTTATGGAATCTTTCGGCGCTGCTTGATATCTAGGGTTGGAGTAGAGTCTCCTTAGATAGTGATGCCTTTTTTTTTACTAATTCGCTGAGTAATGGTTTGGTAGTGCTTGGTGTGATGTACTTTTTCGTAAGGTTTCATGAGCTCGATTCTCGAGAAGGATTGAATTTCGATGGCTGCTTATTTTGGTCGCTTGGTTGCTTGCTTGTTTAAGGAGGAGGGTGGGGGAAATGAATGAATGTGTGTGATGTGTGTGCTTGTGCGACAGCTGAACTTGGCATTGAAAGCTGGGTCAAGGCATCTGGGATCAGTTGCGTTGAAATAGTAGGGAGATCGGAGTTGGTATTGATGAGGCAGGATAATATAACGATGTCCATTTATTTTAATGTTCAGTCAGGCTTACGCGACTGTATTCGTCCTTGATACTTCGTCATATTGATTGCGTGCTACGGATGATGTATTCAGGCGTGCACTTCGCTTCACAATTGTTCAAGTCCTGTTGGTCCACTTGCTTCGTGAGACAAATACTATGGCAATTCATCATCGTATGTCAATGATGCCAAGAGACATTCGCAGAAGCCACAGGGACACACTAAGCTGGGGCATTTACTCATAAAAGCTCTAATAGCGGCAGGTTTACGCGTTGTAGTAGAGCACTGATAGAAATTGCATGCCAGGTTGTGTAATCATCGAGGTGTTAGAGACATTCTGCTCACATTGATAGTGCTTAGTATTGATCTTCACCTGTCTAAGTGGAGGAAGGAAACAGAGAACAGAAGAAGAGATAGGATTAGGTAGAAGGATGTATGCAAAAGAGACAAAGAGCACGACGTTCCCTGTCCATCACATGATCACTGCTGCTGTAGATGGACTACGGCTATTTCTTCTTCTGGCATCACAGATCCTTCGACAATAAGTCGACCAACAAACACCATACGCTGGGATTTCCAGGATTCCAAATCATGAAAGCCATCTGCATTTCAACTAAGTCACAAAGAAGGCAACATTACGATGTCGAAAAGATGTCTCTTCAAAACCCACTGAACACTAGAGCAGCTGCTATGCCCCTCATATTTGCGAATCAAGCCTCGTCACATAAACAAGCGTGGATATAAGCACTATATAGCTCATACAAAAGCCTATAGGAACCTTCGGATCTCATCAGGGGCTGTCCCACAACAATTTGGCTCCGCTATTTCGCTTCCACTTCTCTCTGGTCCACTTCCCACTGGGACTGGCTATTAGCCCGAGCCCACCAGGCAACTACAATACCTCCTTCTACTGATGTTGCTGTTATGCTGATATGGTGGAGCTTAAGTAACAGGACCAACATTGATTTGTCTCTGATACATACTCCGGTCAGGGTCGGTCAGGGTAACTGCATGCCGATGGATACGTTGTGCCTGACTGCGCCATTTCAATCATCCTATGGAGCAGAAAGGCCCCATTTTTTGTCGAAGGGTTCCGAATATTCTGCGAATGCCGAAAACCCCTACGGCGCTGGGACTGCCGGACGATAGCCATATACCAATCATTCGGGAAGCCGTCTGAGCAATTACTGCAAGTTGCTGTTTTGATTGGAGGCTGCCATTTCCGACCAACATGGAATACTTGCGGTCTGTCAAACGGATTCATTATCTGGCGTAGATTAAGAGTGGTACCTGTCACCATCCTGAAGCAAAATAATCATGCATGCCTTGCTTGGAGACGATGCTCGTTACGAGGCCGTACATACGAATTGCATCGTGAGCCAATATTGCTTTAGCCAAGGCCTAGGCCTCAGTCCAAGGCGAAAGGGGCCTATGGAGCAGACTTGCTACTCTGATGCGGAGTTGACTGAGACTACTAACTCTCGAATAGAACCAAGCTTCGAGGCACCTCTCGGAAGAAAAGAAAAAGCTGCATTCCGTTTCCCCGTTCCTCATTTCTATGGCCATAGAACTCGTCACGCCGTTCCTTAAGGGTGGCCGCTAATGCAATCCCTGGTACGCTCTGTAACGCCGGACCCTGCAACCTGGAGAAATGCGTTCCTCCTGCCATTGGATTTGCCGAGATGAGCTTGACCTGATTATCTAAAACCCCCTGATGATGCCGACTGGCGACGCCGGGTGGGGAATGGCATGCCCCGTACCAACGTAACGGGAATTGATCGGCATTTTGGAATCGCTATGCACTCTGCGGATATCAACTTCATTACTGGATATTGAGGTGTCTACTGCGGGATTCTGGGACTAGTCTCCGCCGTTCTCCCATATTCTTGACGCCAGAAAGGGGCACTGAGATTGGTGGTGTTTCAATCCTCCGTGGGCGCGCGCTCCGTATGGCGCGAAGATCCCGAACGGGCTGACTCGGCCTCGTTGACTCCTTTGGGTGACGAGTGGACCTCATCTCATCGGCACAATCGGATCGCGGCCCATGGGCCCCTGGTTTGTGCCTGCAGCGAATTGGCCCAACCTAATCCATATGCTTCCGTCATACAAGGGACGGGGATGGAAATCTCCCGTGAAGAAGCTTGAAGATCAACGACTGTAAGAATATCAGTTGCCAAAAAGGGGCCTGATATCTTCTGAGACGGGTGGCTGAAGCGCAATCAGATTTGTTGTGTGGGAATGTTATCGGTACGCTCCGCGATAGGCTCGGGCCCACGTTCAAAGCCAAGTTCGATTAAGAAATGCCGCGTCAACCCATCTATTTTAGTGCCTCCTAGCCTTGATGGGCCGTTAGAGATTGATGACTCCAGGTGCCACCCATTGTCGACCCATGCAGGCTGCATTAGACCAATCCTCCGCGTCATCAGAGCTTCTATCCTGCTGTTTCCGAAGTTTTGCCTTTCCCAGCTAGGTCTAATGCGTTCGTTGACAAGAATGACTCGCGCAATGAAGGAGGCATGCTTCCAGGGTATATAAGACCCAGCTCGTCGCCGGGTTTGCAGCTTCTTTTGTTCTTCAGCGAAAGCCAATCATTCATTCCTTCTCTCATTTCTCACTCATCTCTGTTCTGTAGATCAGAACTGCCCAGTCTTTCATTTACTCTGTTGATCAGATAACCATCCAACTCGCAACTATGCCTTCTGCCAAGCCTTTGTTCTGCCTTGCGACCCTGGCCGGTGCCGCTCTGGCTGCTCCTGCGCCTTCCCGCGTCTCCGACTTCACCAAGCGGTCCACCTGCACCTTCACTGATGCGGCCACCGCCTCCGAGAGCAAGACCTCTTGCTCCGACATCGTCCTCAAGGACATCACTGTCCCTGCTGGTGAGACCCTTAACCTGAAGGACCTCAACGACGGCACCACCGTAAGCGTCCCCTCCCAGCCCTAGCAGCAGCCCCAATCCTAACAAGCATTCCAGGTCACCTTCGAGGGAACCACCACCTGGGAGTACGAGGAGTGGGATGGACCCCTTCTCCGTATCTCCGGTAAGGACATCACCGTGACCCAGTCCTCCGACGCCGTCCTCGACGGCAACGGCGCCAAGTGGTGGGACGGTGAGGGAACCAACGGCGGCAAGACCAAGCCCAAGTTCTTCTACGCCCACGACCTCGACGACTCCAAGATCTCCGGTCTTTACATCAAGAACACCCCCGTCCAGGCCATCTCCGTCGAGTCGGACAACCTCGTGATCGAGGACGTCACCATCGACAACAGCGACGGTGACTCCGAGGGCGGTCACAACACCGACGGTTTCGACATCAGCGAGAGTACCTACATCACCATCACCGGCGCCACCGTCAAGAACCAGGACGACTGCGTCGCCATCAACTCTGGTGAGAACATCTACTTCTCCGGCGGTACCTGCTCCGGCGGTCACGGTCTCTCCATCGGCTCCGTCGGTGGCCGCGACGACAACACCGTCAAGAACGTCACTTTCATCGACTCGACTGTCTCCGACTCTGAGAACGGTGTTCGCATCAAGACCGTCTACGACGCTACTGGTACTGTCGAGGACATCACCTACTCCAACATCCAGCTCTCCGGTATCTCCGACTACGGTATCGTCATCGAGCAGGACTACGAGAACGGTGACCCCACTGGTACTCCCTCCAACGGTGTTACCATCTCCGACGTCACCCTCGAGGACATCACTGGCTCGGTTGACTCCGACGCTGTCGAGATCTACATCCTTTGCGGTGATGGCAGCTGCTCTGACTGGACCATGTCTGGCATTGACATCACCGGCGGGGAGACCAGCAGCGATTGCGAGAACGTTCCCTCTGGTGCTTCTTGCGATCAGTAAGGGGCTTGCGTGCCTTTCCCTTCTCTTGACCGAAAGAAAGACTGAAGAGCTGTGGTGCGCTCTGTACATTTCAGATAATTGCTAATCTTCTTCTTTCTCTTCTTTGCCGCCTGTCTTACACAGTCGTGTATATTAATCAAAAACCATTGGCTGTACAGTCCTGAAACAAAACCTCGAACACGATGTCCGTAGTAGTTGTAGTAGATGCTTACTTCCCTCGAAGCATTTCTAACCAAGCAGACTGACTCCAACCCTACATAAAGCAGCGCCAAAGGAAGACCATGTGTAGATAGTATAGTATTTACATTGATCAGTATTACACCTTTCCATGCCATAGCTTCAATACCATATTCTGACACAAACCTACTTCAATTACGACGTAAAATTCCATTCCCATACTACGGTGAAGCTCGCACATTATAGAGTCATTGGTATGCGACTTTTCTCTCTTTGTTTTTGTTAATTACTATCGATTTAAACCTAATCAAAGAAGAAATAGGTACATACGACCACAGGGTGTGGAAAATAGGGCTTCCCGTCCGCTCAGCCGTACTCAAGCCACACGCCGGGAGGTTAGTAGTTGGGTGGGTGACCACCAGCGAATCCCTTCTGTTGTATGTTTTCGCGATTGATTTTTTGGTGATTTGTTGGGTTTATTTAGTAGCCCTTGCTGCTTCTACATTTTGCCTCTGGAGACCTGAAGCTCGTCTAAAACTCACCTACTGCCCCGCCCGCTGACTTGTCCTTTGTCATAGCTAGCCTTCTAGGAATCCGATTTTAGAAAGACCTCAAGTGCCCATTAATATTTTGTACATGATGATGATGCTTTTAGATCCTCCCCTAATTGCGCAAAGTTGGTAAGCCCGCTCGAGGGGAGAGCGTGCCCCGAGCAGAATAGGGAGTATAAGACAGCCAATTGGGGAGGATATGGTTTTGCTGTGCTATTGTCTCACTCCGGTGGTATTGGAGGCGTAGGTGGTGCGCTACATCGAGGTAGACTGGTGTAGGCTGGCTTCCACCGTATCGTTTCGATGCAAACAATGACACGAGTCTGGCGCTCTTGTATAGCAAGAAAAGGAAAGAAGCACCGGCGCTTGGAGTTGCTTTCAAGCAGACGGCAATTGTAAGCGCCTTAGGTGACCCCCACCATGCACGCTAATCCAGATTGGGCTAGAGATAGAGTTAGTTTCCGCCACGCTAGTCTACCCTACGACACAGCCCTGACGACACCGAGAGCCGGTTGCTGTCTGCAGACTCTCGGTAACGAATCGACCAAATAGTGTGCATACAGAATGGGCATGCTGGGAAGGAGCTTTGTCGCACTTTTTTCTTGCTCAGTTTACATTGTGCGCAGACACGCACACCCGTGTCTTGGACATCATGTGAAAGAAGGGCGATTCATGGCGATCGCAAATGCAATGTTATACATGAGTCGAATCCTATGCTCTAATACTAAGCCGGAGGGATAACCGGCAGTGAATTCACAAGTTGAGCGAGGACCTGAGTATATGTCTAGGTCTGAGTCAATGGGTCGGACAGATTCGCTTCTTGTCCCGGGCAAGCCGCTCAAAGCGCTTCGGAAGCGGTCTGGTGGCTGTGTAATTAGGATCTATTCGCCTCTCTCTGATAGTTGGTATAGACCGGAATATTGCGCGAGAATCTTGCAAAGTGGGTAGAGCGTGTATCTTGCTATCTCCTTCCCTCCAAGACAACCAAAAACCCGGGCCTGTCCATACTGCGCACAAATACCCATTGCCAGCCGTTGGTGATGTAGCCAAATATCACGGCTCAGAGTAGAGCACTGCTTGGCACCCAAACAAGAGATCTACAAGGCAGATGTAGGAGGTTACCGTCCAGATATTCGGCTTGCCATCAAACTACCCTATTTGCATGTTGCGATCCCCGGGGGGTTCAGGAGTGACATGGTCAGGACCAAAGCCGGGTGCTAAGCCCCCTACACGCTCAAGAATATAGCCTTAGAACTACCTGGTCAGGGCCAGACCCTTTGGTGACGGAACTTAACTAGATTGTAGTAGGTTTGCAAAAAGTAAACTTCCGATACAGCCGTGCTCTGTATTTTCCAGCTCCGGTCTGACACTGGCATACTGAGTTGATTATGTCATGTGGGGTTCAAGATGGCAACTCCAGCCGCTCACCCCACGCAGGTTCCGCATCCTTGTTGTTATCATTTCTCCCTTCCAATTCTACTGTGCCCTGCATATCAGTTGAGAATCGGTAAATGCACTCGACGAGAACTAGGACGCGGTCTGGATGGTATCATGCCTATCGATTGAAGGTCGGTTATGGTGAGCTGACTGCATCCACAGTCTGCCCTGTCGCAGCCGTCGCAGGAAATGTGTGATGACGCCTTTGGGTTCCCAGCAACCTCGAAGGAGCAGTGCTTTGACTAATGTAATGTACTCCATCTAGGTGATGAAAGACGCCCGCAGTGTCAACGCTGTCAAGCGCGTGGCTACATCTGTCAGTGGGGCCTGAAGGCCTCTTTTCATCCCTCCCGTAGCCTCCGGTTGTCAACTCCCGAGAGGGCAGCCCTCCTAGAAATCGAGAAGGGACGGAAAGGACCCGCGACTGATCTACAGAGTGATAATCAGAAGTCGTCACTGGAGCCTTCCGCACCAATTGTAAGTTGGCCCCTCACTCTTTCGACGCCGTTGTGTAAAGAGACAGAATGCCTATGATCTATGTTCTGGTACACCGTCGCTGTTGTTAGCATCACCAAATTCCTGGAATGCCTCTAATTTAGCCCTGATAGCCTCCAGGCCAAGGCCTTGCGTGCTCTAATACTGTTGAGAGAATGATGTTGACCAGTGAGTGTTTAGATTATAGATGATACTGCAGAGGTAATCAGGTATTATCGGGAGCCTTCCGATGGCTTTTCACCGTATAGCTCTGATCCCCTACGCGATGAGTCCCCGTTGCCTAATGAGACATATCCGGGCGTCCCACGGACGGAAGATGCTCAACTCACGCTCAATATCGCCTCATATGATCCTGTCCGGGCGAACGCAAATGCCAGAAGGTCGCTTGTTAACGAAGTCACTATCGAAAGTCTGCTGTCCCCTGCGCAGTCAGGTAGTCTAAGCGATATCGGTGAGAACAGGCTGCGACAAGATGATCCAGTACAAGTGCGGCAGTTGGTAGACAGTCCTAGTTCATATGCGCTGCCGTTCTCTTTAGGACTGGCTGCGTCTCGGAATGCGTCATGGTTGCCGGAGCCCTCAATGCCAATAACAAGCGAGGAAAGTGCCCATTTGTTCTCGTTATATCTCTATGAGACTGGGACTTGGTGTGAGACCACTGATTCGGAGAGGCATTTCACACTGAGCAGTGTCCACCAGATGCTGGCTTCGAAATCGTTCCTTGCATCGGCCATTGCATTGGCATCGCGACAGCGAGATGCCGTCCAAGACCAGCAAAGATCACTGACACTCGAGCTGTATCAATATACAATTCAACTCTTACTCCGTCAGGATCCGGATGAAGCAAGCGCAGCCGTATTGGCGACTTGCACTCTTCTTTGCGTCTACGAGATGATGGCGTCATGTGTGTGGGAGTGGCGGCGTCACCTGAAGGTTTGTATCCGTTGTCTACATGCTTTATCTTATCAGCTCACATTGTGCAATTTACAATAGGGCTGTGCCAGTCTCTTGCATTCTCGAAAATGGAACGGTTCATGTAGCGGAATTGTAAAGTCCTGCTTTTGGGCCTTCGCTCGAATCGGTATGTGGCCAAGATGAACCCTCAACCAAACCCAATTTCAAAGGCACCTGTCTGATTCTGTGTCTTTCGCAATAGACGTCTGGGCTGCCTTCATTAGCTGCAAGCGGCTTCTCATTCCTACTGACTCGTGGGTCGATAATAGTTCCATTTCGTGGGTAGCAGCCAATGGCACGCTTGATGATTATTGCAACTTGGCAATTCTCGTCTTTGCACGGATCGTGAATCTCCTAGCGGACGCCCAGCTTTGCCATAGGGATAGCGATTCTGTGTACTACTCTTCCGTCAAAAACCTCTGGGACGAACTTCAAGAGTGGTGGCGCCTGCGTCCCAAAGAAGTTTGTCCCCTACTCAGGGAGACGCCGATGGGCACGAACCCTTTCCCAGCCGTGATATTTTCCCGGTCATCTTCCAGTATGCTGTTCCAACTATCTACTCTGATACTACCATTGACCAACTGTATGGATAGTTTGTGGTAATACCTTTTATCATGCTGGCTCTATTTTACTCCTTCAATCTGGCTGTCTCAGGAGAAGAGTCGAGACTTCTGACTCTATAATGGTAAGCAGACCTGGACTATTTGGCTTATGGAGATTGAGAAGAGGCCATACTTCTCCATGTATGTCCTGATAGCATCTCATAGCTAATGGCCCAATTTAAATGGCAGAATCCTGTCTGGCATGCTCGTGAACTTGGCGGGATTTCTGTTTCGAATATTTCACAGTATGTACCTCGCTGTTGCAGTTTGCGGAAAGAGCTGACCAGGTCTGCGGCATACAGTCCTAACTGGGTTAATCAATTACAACCTCTTTATATTGCTGGCACGGCGTTTTCGGAGAATCACGTCAGCTTTTTCCAAAGCACAACCGGACGTGACCAGTCCACGCGGGTTAGCTCTCGCCTAGAGGTCCCTTGGGGCTGCCCGGTTCCTCCAGTAGCCGCAGATATAAGCGAAAAGTATGCCTCTGAGAAGATCGCGCTTCTAAAGCAATTGGCAAGAATTGAGTCTGAGACAGGCTGGAAAACCTCAGACCGGGCCTCGGAGTTGCGGAACCTCTGGGGATTTCGGTAGGGATGAGAAGTCATTATGGTCGGGTACAGGTTGCTCAGCGAATGACAATTGACCA
Organism: Aspergillus welwitschiae; assembly: GCF_003344945.1. NCBI lineage: Eukaryota > Fungi > Ascomycota > Eurotiomycetes > Eurotiales > Aspergillaceae > Aspergillus > Aspergillus welwitschiae. Next base: position 178,882 of record NW_020798725.1, read on the forward strand.
ATGGCCCCAGGATTGTATTTATGTATCAGGAGGCACACTATCTGATAGCTTTTTTGATGAACGCAATCCATGTAAGCCCCAGCCAATCCAGGCAGCTCTTGAGACTGAGTAAATTGTCGATCAAGCTGTAAACTGTGATTTTCTCGGCCAGATGCAAATTCTTCGTGTTTAGCGTGCCAAAATTAAGCGCATCATCCCATTCAGCCATCTTCCACTTCGTTTGTAGGACATTCATCAACAGGAGCTATAAGCTAAACCCTAATTGGGCGGGATGCGCGCCGGCAAGGAACGAGTCCACTATATGACCAATACTGAGTTCAATGCCATAAAAGCGAGAAGAGACTAAGCATGACTCGGGATTTCTCGCATTACCAGAAGGTATTTGAGCGTGAGTATCTCAATCTTTCCCTCGTGATTGAGCAGTGCTGATTCCTCCTATCAAGAGATCGATCCATTCCACTGTAGGAGAATGTACGTGCTGGGCGAATTGTCCAGAGCATTTGTCAAAGGGCGGCGGTTGACGGTTGACCCAGTCAATTTAGTCCGAATCTGTTTTGACATAATATGGCATAGAAACCGCCCTCAGCGATACCCTCATAGTACAAATCTCCAACGTATGATTTCAATGGAAGTTTCTGTGTGCGCCATTTTTTTTCTAGGCGGAGAGAGATCGTGGGCGTGTGGGTGACTTCTCCATCCTTAGGCGTTCCTTTCATTTACCCTAAGCGTTGCTTCTGATATAGATGAATAACATGATTCATTCAAAGAACCCAGATAAGTAAGAGTCATACCCTCAGCTGAGAGGTAAGCTAAGACCAAATCCAATCAGCTTGAGAGGCAGAAATAGCTGATCGTTTCCTTGCTCGTCACCAGAAGTTGTTCTCTAGTATGCCATTGTGCTTTCAAGTAGCCATAACAAATGAAAGAGGGCTCGGCTTGGCACACGATGGAAAAGGTGAAGATACTGGCGGTTTGTTGATTTGAAATCCGGACGCAGTGGATCAAGAATTCGTTCGAGGCAAGTGCAGCCGCATGAACCAAACCATCCCTGCCAAGCCCACCATCGCTATAAGATGCCGACAGCAAGTCTAAGCGCCTGGTCCCACTCGGTAGACCCGACATGGCGATATTGCAGAGTAGCATTAGAGTGACGTACTGCTGGCGATTATCAGAGTTGATTTCAAATCACACCATCCCGCTAACTGTAAGTAAATAGCATATAGAGGCAGAGATATGACAATTTCGCGCTTTGGACGCATAAAAAGTTGCAGCTTCTGAGAAGTTGAAAGCACGTTGCAGCAGATCTCCGCCTTGACAAGAATAGCACCCAAGGAGATTGGAAATGGCTCCGCCTACCGCTACAGCTCTCGTGACCAGGGCTGGCAAGCTGTCCAGAGAAACCATTCCTGTGCCGACTCCGGGCGAGCACCAGGTACTGGTGAAGATTTCACATGTAGCTCAGAATCCAACAGATAGTAAGCATTACCTCCCCTCCTATCCAATTCCGTACCGTTAAATAATAGAGTGCTAAGTCACCATCTAGTTCAATCCCTCGATGCTGATGCCTTTGGCGACGATGCGGTGCTTGGTTGTGATTTTGTTGGTACTGTCGAGCGGACGGGCGACAAAGTGAGCAGGGTCAAGGCTGGCACCGTGATTGCCTGTCTAATCTGGGGAGGTCAGTCACCATCTTAACCCAGACTTACTCCATTCAGGATATAAACCTTTGTTCGAGCAGGTGAGATTAAGAAGCTGGGTGGCTACGGCGAGTACACCCTCGCAGATGAGCGTATTTGCTTCCCGTTGCCCGAAGGCGTCACGCCCGAGCAGGCCGCAACAGTACCCCTCGCCGCGTGCACAGCGTTACTCGCTCTATTCTCCAAGGATTGTCTCAACATCCCTCAGAATTCTGGAGAGACCGTCCTTATTTGGGGCGGAACCTGTGAGTTGAAATGACGCAGTGAAGCGTATGTGTAGCGTGGAAGACTCATATATTACAGCAAGCGTCGGGCTTTATGCTATCCAGATTGCCAAGTACTACGGCCTCAACGTTATTACGACCTGCAGTACCCGCCATCACGATTTCGTCAGGTCCCTTGGTGCCACTGTCGCTCTCGACTACCGCGACGCAAGGGTGGTGGAGAACATTAAGGCTGCTGCGAACTGCAGTCTGAGGTACGTCTTCGACACTATCGGCAACGACTCATCTTCCGTTACTTCATCGCAGGCAATCTCTGAGCAAGGCGGTATCCTGTGCACTGTTCGTCCGGGCAAGGCTTTCACCGAGAATGTGACCAAGCAGACTAAGGTGACGGATGTTCTGGTCTGGACGGCGTTCCTAAAGGAGCACAAATACAAGGAATTCTACTGGCCGGTGAGTTCATCTTCGAGGGTCGACATTTATCGTCGTTTATTGATTATATTTTGCAGCCACACAAGGAAGATCACGAGCTGTCGGCAAAATTTTTCGATGCACTGCCGAAGTTGCTCTCTGCGGGAATCATCAAGCCAAATACCCCAAAGCTTTTCGAGGGGCTCGAGTCCGTGACAAAGGGATTTCAGGAGTACCGTGACGGGGTTATCTCCAACTATAAGATAGTGTACAAGATTTAAGGACTTGAGACGAACAGGCATGAGGGACTGTCGCGGTTCCTCGATATTGTCAGTGTGCCTTGAATATATCGTACTATATATGCTGTATGGCCCGCGTTGTATTGATATTGCCAACTCGAATTCAGCTTTCGCTAGTACATTCTCATAGTGCTTGGTCTGTTTTGAATACGCTCACGTCGTGTTGAAAATCCAAATATGTTGCCGGTCCATCAACTTCACTTAGCGGGTACGCATACGATGTACCATATATGTCTTGATGGGGGTGACCTACATACTTCATGCATGTAGTTGCGGAATGGTTCTTGTCTGTACTAGTATTGCCAGTAAATATTGATGCTTACTAAATAACATCAGTTCTATCTGCTACTATTAAAGCCTAGGGCTGACAAGTATGACTGGTAATATCATGAGTATAAACCACTCGAGTTAACTTGAAGTTTGTTATGGCCATGGTTATCCAGATAAATTATCTGGCCAGGCAAAGGGGATTGGGTTTGTCGTCGGGGTCTATTATGTACGGTTGAGAAGTTGTACAATCCGAAGAGGGTGCTAGATTGACGATTTTATACTCCGTGCCGGTGAATAAAAGGCTCCATTGTGGCGTGCGCGTCTTTTTTTTTTATGGCTCATGGAATGAAAACCTGACATCGTTTGGCGTTTTTGAAAATACGGCGCTGTGTCCGGACAATGCAGTAACGGTACATATATACCGCTAGAATATGAGATTATATGAGAGTCTGGTCTCTATCTACTAATACTAGCGACCAGATCAAGACAAACTTACCCGGAAGTACGTAACACCCAACTTGATCATAGAGAAACATTTCATCCAATATTCTCATTCTCATGATATCGTAATCGAAGCACTCAAGTTATAATCTTGTCTATATAGATAGATAGAGAGATCTGTTTTCTATTACATTCCAGTTCTCTTTCCTTAGGCAACCAGATCATGATAGAGGACACGAGAGGGAGTGAACCTACTTCAGCCTGTAGGATTGTGGGGAGGGGTATGAGAGTCGGGTTCATCTAGTATTGTGGATTAGATCGATTACACTGAAGATGGCTTGGTCGCTAGTGCGTTGCGTCGGTGGCTTGATGTCTCATGTATGTATGTAGGAGAACCATAAGGCATATTGTTTTGGGATTCTTTTGTCAGGGTTGGTGTCAGGGTGAGAGATTGCGGCTTTTAAAGAGATCTGTGGAATGAAATGGCGGATCTTATCATATGTCCCTCAGTTCAACATGGGTATACTGTCTACAGAATATTACATAGATATAGATCCATCGTAAGCCGTTAAATTAGCCTATACATACTAACAAAGAAAAAGCAATTGACGCAAACCCGGTCAGTAGACACATAGATAAGAGTAGAGGAAGAAAGAAACAGACACCAAAAGGTTATATCTACTATATGAAAGTTTCAACTGTACGGAGAAGGGAAAGATAAGCCAAGTCCTGTCGTGATGAATGTACCTGGGACGACAGATACAGGATTATAAACAACTCCAAGCAGATCGGAAGCAAAAAGAAAAAAAAATTGTTCAGGAAACTATAGACAAATCAAGCGCGACCCGCTTAAAACTGGTCAATGCAACCCCAGTACTGCTCAACGTCGTACTCGCCGGGGTCCTTCCACAGGTCGTTGGCGTAGGAGAAGAAGACCGACAGCTCACCAACGGACTCGCGGATGCCCTTGATGGCGGTAGCCTGCTCGGTGGCACCGGGGACGGCAGCACCGTTGGCGTTACCCTTGCTCGGCCAACCAGTCTCGAGGTTGATGACATCCATGTTGGTACAGATCTTCTTCAGAAGAGCGACCTCGGAGGCGGCGAAGGTACCGGCCTCAGCGGCAGTGGTCTCCGAGTTGAAGAAGGGGTGGATGTTGGCACCCAGGACGTCGACGACAGAGCAGAGGGTGCTGCTGCCGTACTCCTGCCAGATGTCAATGGGCTCAGTGGTGGTGACCTGGCCAGTGTAGCCGGCAGCCTCGAAGCTAGACTTGCAGGAGGAGATGAAGGTGGCGAGCTCGCTGGCGGTGGCGTAGCCGTCGGAGATGGCCTCGTTACCGACAACGATGAGGGTAACCATCGACCACTGACCCCACTCGGTGATGGCAGTAACCTGGTCCTGAGCACCCGAGGTGCCGGTGCTGGAGATGTAGACACCGAGGATCAGCTTGAGGCCGTACTTGCTGGCAGCGGCACCAACGTATTCGAGGGTGCTGCAGTCGGTGGAGTAGAGACGGATGTGGGTGAAGCCCTTGTTGGCGATGGTCTCAATGTCCGACTCAACGGTGGCCTTGGACTTGCAACCACCGGAGTTGCTGTAGGGAGTGTAGGTCATTCCCATGCTGTTGCCGCTGGCGCTGACGCCAGAGCTGGCGGCGGCGCTGGAGCTGGCCACAGTGCTGGACTGGACGGAGGAAGTGACAGCGGCAGCAGTGGTGGTGGCAGGAGCGGGGGTAGTCACAACAACAGCGCTAGTGGTAGCGGCAGCCGGGGTGCTGGTGGGCTCGTTGGCGTTGGCGAAGGGGCAAGTGTAGGTGTAGTCGGTAACAGTGGCGGTGACAGTGATAGCACTGTGGGTGTAGGTGCCGGGGGTGACCGTGGAGACGGTGGGGTAGGTCACGACGGTGTTAGAGGGAACGTAGGTGGTGGTGGGAGCAATGGTGTAGGTACCAGCCTCGGGGCAGACGTAGGTGGTGGTCTGGATGATGCTGGTGACGGTGGAGCCAGAGGGAGAAACGGTGGCGTAGGGGCAGGTGACGGTGGTCGAGGTCTCGACGATGGTGGTGACACCACCGTAGGTCTGAGTACCGCTAGCCAGAGAGGTGGTGGTGCCCGCGACGACGGAGGTGGTGTCGGAGACGGTCACGGTAGCAGCGGGGATAGTGTAGACACCAGTCGAGGAGAAGGTGGTGGTCTCCGGGGTGGGAACAGCCTGGCTGGAGGTGGTAACAGCAGCGACAGGGGTGGAGGAGGAGGAGACCTGGCCGACATTGCCGCCAGTAGCACCGGTGGCAGCGACACCCTCGGGGGTGGAGGAAGTGCCCGAAGCAGCACCGGCAGCACCACCAGTGGCACCACCAGCAGCAGGGGTGGACTCGCTGGGGGAGGCGTTGCCAGCAGCACCGCCAGTAGCACCAGCACCCTCGGCAGTGGTAGCAGCCTCAGCAGGGGCAGTAGACTCGCCGGGGGTAGCGACAACGGTGACGGTGGTGTAGCTGGTGGAGTGGAGGGTGGTGACGACGTCGGAGGTCACGGTGGTAGGGACCGCAGCGGGCACGACTATATGTTGGTCAGTTTTATCGTCCACATCATCATCGTCGAGTACTAGGTACTAATATCAATTGGAATGCGGGGGGAATCAGGAATTTACTCACGGGTAGGGGTTCCCCAGACGGTGATGACCTCGGTGGTGCAGCCGCAAGACTCCTCGGGCTCAGCCTGAACGGCACGACGCTGGTGGAAAGAGTCGTGGCCGTGACGACGCATGTGAGCGCCGCCATCAGCCAGAGCGGTACCGGCGAGGGCAGCCGCAGTGGCAAGGAAAGCACCCTTCATATTGACGGTAAGGGTGAGATCAAGGAGGGGGGTTCGGGAACAAATTCAATCGCAATGAATGCCCGCTGAAAGAGTGAAGCGGTGGTCAAGTTTGCAGAGTGAGAAGAGAACGCGGGAGGGAGGGAGAGGGAGGGAGAAAAGGGCACGCCGGCCTCTTTTTGATATCTTTCTTTGGGAGGAGAAAGAAGAACAAACGATCTGCAAAACAAACCCGAGAGGGAAAAAGAAAGAGGGGAGGGGGGAGAAAAGGAAAAGAAAAAGGAAAGGGAAAAAGCAGACCAAGAAGAAGCCGAAGCAGCAGCAGCAGCAGCAGAAGGGGAAAAGAGGCAAGTCTGGCCCAGCAGGGAAAAAGCCCCCAAGCAAATAAAAGGGGGCGGGAGTGGATTGGGGATGCCAGGCACCCACTGGCCGCTATTGGACTGGATGTCCGCACGGCTCGGATAGCCTGGTGGAGTCGCACGTCGTCCATTCCCTTCTTGGGGGTTTCAGAATATCCTTTTGTTCCAAGAGATGTGGTTGTGCCTAAATGCGGTGACGGTGACCGTTAGCTGCAATCCTGACATTCAGGGTCTGGCTACTGTTCGGATCCATGGAGGGGGACCATCGATGAGACTGGACGAGGACACAAACGACCTGTCTAGTCTACTTGTTGCTGTACCCAGAAACTGACCCCCGGGCATGGATGATTTGGATTAAGATTTTCCGGTGATGGAAGGAAAACTCTATTGCAATACTCCTACGTAGGCACCACTCCTGATCACATCCGTTGCTTCTCCTGATGACAGGTAATCTATCATTCAGGACTTGGATATTGCTGTGTATATAAAGTAAAGAAATCAAATACCACACAAACAATATTCAGAGCAGTCACAGCCATCTAGCAGAGTGGCAACCACCCAACACACACAAGGGAAATGAGAGTGTGGGCAACAGAGAAAAGAGAGAGCGAGAGAGAGGCTGCTTTGTGCAGCTGCAAGGAACACTGGAAAGTCTGGGGTCCACCCAGCCTGCAGGAGGTGTTGTGGCTTTGCCCGATCAGGTACAGTGGCTGCCTCCACTGTCTGACTTTGCGGGATGTCATTGGCTGATACAATCACCTTAATTTCCGGAGACCCACTGCAGCCCGGATTAGCGACAGAAGGGCAACACAGCCAGAAATGACCATAATTCGGGCGCAATAATGGATGGCCCAGAAACCGTCCCATGGTTGGACTCAGCCTCTGCACGGTTAATAGGAGAGCGTTATTTCAGGTACGGGGTCTGAAAGGCTGGATGGAACAAGCAGACAAGAGGCAAAAGCAGTGCAGCCCAGCAGGAAACACCAAAGAGGCGAGTTCATAAGAATAGAAACAGCCCCGGTTAATTTTTCGGTCTGACAGCCACCGTTCGGCTACGATCCGGCTTTGCCCCCTGGGAAATTACTGTGTCTGCTTACTGAGATCCTGCTATCCATAGTAATATGATCAGAATAGTTCTCCAACAACAGTGACTGAGTTTATCACCCAGGCGCAAGGTTCAAATCTCTCCGCATCATCTCTTAGTCAATAATTGATCAATAAATCCATGGATTCACTTAGCTAACTATCAATCTTCGACTCGCTGATCCATCTGGATTTACCTTCACTTTCACTTTCACCGTCCTAGCAACCGCACGCCGATCAGATCAATCAATTCATTTCTTTCAGAGTGTTCACAGTGATTCTTCCTCTGTGGGGATGTCTCTCGATGGCTTCCAGCAATGCCGAGAACCAAGACGAGGCCTGGCCTTTTTCACTGTCTTGGCTTGACCACACAGTATCTGACTACTTACTCCGTACGGTCTGCTCATTTCCACACGAGTCAGGGTCTGTCAGTGGCAGCCAACGTAACCGCCCCTCGTGCTCACGCCTCAGACCCCTGACCACTCGATCTATCACTTTACCCTTACCCCAGATCCAGGATCCCTCGACTACATAAGTACGATGCGAACGTCCAAAACTATTGACTATGGAAACAAGAAAAATTCCTATAGAAGAACCTCACCGAACTATCCGTTAGCGACCACAAATCATTCCCACACAGAAATTGATCATCGCCCGCCCGGTCTCGACCGGTCAGTGCAGAGTCTCCTCCACTGCGGACCGATTTGCCCCTGACCAGGCTTGGCTTGAGCCTATCTGGGAGCGAGTCGTTGAGCGCGCTGATTATGGAAGGCCGAAAGGCGGAGCTGAAAATATGGGAAAATGGTCGAGGTGTGTTGTTGTCTTGGATGAATTTGGCTAATTTTCAATAGTCGCGTTGGGGTGTGAGACATGATGGTGTATCTATTGACCCCTGAATTTGGGGGTTCGACCTTGAGGGTAGGTATAATAAGTAGGCTTGGGGGCGATGACTCGTATTGTAGTGCTGACGGGTTTCTGGAAGATTCGGATATTACCGATGCTCGCTTAGTTAAGTTACTGGGTAGAGTCCTGGGGTTGAGTTGCTGGGTTGTGCTGCTACGTGTCTGCCAGACCGACACTGGGGATGGATGGATGTGTTGTGAGAGTTGAGTTGGGCTGACCGATCCGAGGAATGTGTCAGTTTGACACCCACACACTTACACCACATAATCTCACATTCTTATCCAGAGTTAAAGAATGACACGACATGACTTGACAGGACGTGTATAATTCTCAATTAACGTTAATGATATCCCCTACATGAGTACCTCGTACTCTGTACTCTGGAACTCATGGTTCAAAAACCACAAGGCTGAAGCCGACCGACCGGTCGCCGCAGTACATACCCCATCACCACATCACCACACTTCCCCCTCAAGAATAAAATCCAACCAACACAATACAATAAGCAGAGCAATCCAAAGCCTTTATATACCTCTCTACCCTATGTATTCCATCGATACTTTACATAATATTTACCCGCCAACAATCCCAAGATCTTATCTCCCAACACCTACTACGTAGTCCAAGCAAATAGATCGTACCACCCAGCTGCGCCAACATCTCACCACCACCACCCAGATCATGTTACCTTCCACTAAACCACTAAAGTCACGAACTATACACCGGGATCATGCCACCACCCCAACCACAACCACAACCACCACGCCGAATTCATCCTTCGAAGTGAAAAATTCTACAAATCCAGCATATCTCATTGGTCATCCACATCAACTATATTCCCTCGCTCGGATCATCCGAGTCCCATGCACACACACGTGATGCCTCTACCCCGGATACACTCACCCCGACGATGGATGGAAAAGAGGGTGAGGTGATTCGGATGAAGAGATGCCAGAAACTTGAGACTGAGTATGGTGCGATGATTGTTCTTTGTTGGAACGGGAATTGGGATTCCGATTGATGCCGTATACTATTGATTTACTAGTATTGTTGTTGGATGTGCTGGTAGGTGTGTAGTATATATAGTAAGTAGATAGATGCAGATTATGATGGTACTATTCTGAATCACCTCAAACAATACTATTCGCATCGTTAATAAAGATATCAAGAAACCAGAATAATCATTACTACTACTCTCTATAAGGATATATATATACTTTACATCTCACACATCATGAAATCTACTACGACTTCCTCCGCCCGTCTCCAGAACGACTTTGGAGCTGATCTGTGGGTGAAGAATCCTCCTAAGCATGTGAGTCTATACTTTTCTCCCTCTTTTTCATACAATGCTAATAAAAAATGAAGCATCCCACAGCAGGCCGTGGCCTCTTCGCCGGCCTTCAAGACACTAAGAACTATAATGTCGAGTCAGGCTGGGCGAAGCGCAGCAATGTGGAGAGTCAGGGGTTTTTGGGGAGTTTGTTGAGTCGGTAAGTCTCCTGATTTTATTTCTGTGGTTGTTGTTATGGTTGTTAACGAAAGGTTGTGGTTAGGTTCATTGGGGGATCGTATAAGCCTCCTACTGATTAGATGCATTGACTGACGGTTATGGGGAGTGTTTGACGGATTTATGATGTATCTATGGTTTTTGTTTGGTGTTTGGGATTCGTTATAGCATTAGATTATAGTCATCGTGAAACAGTGTTCTTTTGAAGAGTGTTCGCAGTGTAGTATATGTATCTGTACTAGTACTAATATGTATTTGAGGAAGTAGTCTAACTTGCTTAGACTTGATATTACTGTCTACAATATTACTGAGAATTTGGATGTAAGTTACTGATAGCACATACCACTAAGTCAATGTCAATAATACTCACTATCAACTGAATACTAACAAAATCTTACTATCAACAACAACCCTCTCCCTCATACCCATGCCATCATCCCAACTACTAACTCTCTCCCTCCCTCCCTCTCTCTCTCTCACCCCCTATACATATATCATGTATAGAACTACTTAAGTAAAGCCCCCCCATCACTCCCCACCCACAATCCCGTAACAAACCCATCCTTCATACACCACAAATACGCCTCCGCCACATCCTCCGGGGCTCCAACCCTCCCCAAGACCGTCCCCTTCCTAAACATCTCCATATACATCTCCTTCTGCTCCCCAAGAGCATCAAAAATCTCCGTCTCCACCGCCCCCGGCGCCACAACATTCGCCCTAATGGGCGCCAACTCCACCGCCAGTCCCCTGACCAGCCCTCCCAGCGCACTCCCCGCCATCGCACTCAACGTCGTCCCCACCACCGGCTTACTCGCCAACACGCCGGACGTGAACGTCAACGACGAGGTATGCGAATCCACCATGTAGGTCTTGGCATGTTTGCCCAGCATGAGGGGGGCCAGGACGCGGAGGGTTTGGCTGGATGTATAGGTTTGGGGCGTGAGGGAGGAGGTAGGGGTGATGGGGGTGCGGGAGGGGCGTGTGCCGGAGGTGTAGGATATGTGGTTTAGAAGGATTTTCCCTTCGGTATTGGTGGTGGTGTTGGGGAAGATGGATGGAGAGGTAGCGTAGTCGAGTAAGGAGATGATATTTGTCTCTAGGGTGGATTCATCGCTTAGATCATATGCCTTGCCGGTGATGCGGGAGGTGAAGGATGGGTCTGGGTAGAGGGTCTTCAGACGGGATATAGCGGAGGCGAGTCTCTCCGGGTTGGAGCTGGAGAGGATGATGTTGGCGCCGTGTTCGAGGGCGGCGCGGGCGACGACGAAGCCGATGCCTGAGGTTCCGCCGATGAGGAGGACGCGGGTGTTGGTGAGTTTGTTGATGGAGATGAAGTTGTTGGTGGTTGATTGAGACATTTTTTTGGTGGTTGTTCAGGTTGGATTGTTTTTCGAGGGGATCTTTCTTTGGTTTGTGGTGGTAACTGTGCAGGGGTGCATTCCTGGTTAGTACTATATATAACTGAGCAATATGAATGAAATAGTACTACTCGTATATTCGTCTATGAAGGTTATGTCCGCTAAGTCCGACATGGGAGTTAAGTAACTGGGGATAAGATTTAGGTTCCGGCGGAGATAACTATCGGAGATATTGATGTATTATTAATGTGTATGGATGGCGTGCTATTCTTCTTATGTAGATTGGATAACCTGACAGGGCCACATGGTTATGTTGAGACTGAGTGATAACAAGGTATGGCTGTTGCAATAATGTGATGAAACGTATCACGTTGGTAGTTACTCAATCTAGCTCAGTCTCTTCAAATCACAGAATTGATCATTACAAATCCACTATACGACAGCTACAGTCCAGAGGTGAAGGGTTCACTATACTCTACTGGTAATAGCCCCCCAGTGAAAGCGGACCTCCGCACAGGTTAGGTAATGTCCGGTCAGGTGGGAAGCATATCCATCAAATACGAAGGAGGGATTTGGAGTGGGGCATAGAAGCAGTCGGTATATCTCATGTACGCGGTTCCAAGTAGAAAGTGATTGGCTCAACATAATGAGTTTGTATTGCTGTTATAACCTCGCTTCCTGGAAAGTTGATAGTCAGTTGTAGCATGGTAGATTGTAATAAGGCCATACTTTGACAATAATTGGAGCTGTATGGATTGAAGAGATATGTCGATGCTGTCCTGGCAATGTCTACAAGTTGTTTGAGGGTTGGGACTGGCGTCGGATGTGTTTGATTTCTCTACATTCAAGGTAGACCTGGTCATAGAACTGCATAAATAAGGATAAACATAAGTCTGGAAAGTAAGGTATATGATATTGCTTTCGTAGTGAAGTCGAATTTAACAACTAAAGAGCATTCAATTAGTATTCCGCAAATAATTGAATAACGATCTCTACGGAGCAACCATTTGAATGAAAATTGTCACTTATTATCAGTTAACTATTTTGCAACCAACTGTACACTCTACTCCAAGCCAGCAGAAATAGATACCTAGTAGTATGGCAAACAAATACGCCTCTGTACATAACTCATATCTCTACTCTTCCTTTCTCTTTATCTTTACTCCCAGCTGGTAATCTTCATCGTGCCCTTCTCCTGCAAGTTCTGGTGCATCTTGAACGCCTGGAACAGCAGGTGAGGCTCATGGCCCATGCCCTTCTTCAGGCACTCAAACTCAGCCCGGTCCATGTAGTCCTGCAGGATGGGCTTGTAGTCGGGGTGAGAGCACTTGTCGATGATCACCCGGGCACGCTCACGAGGAGCAAGACCACGCACGTCGGCCAGACCCTATGCTTGGTTAGCAAAAGAATTAAAGTAGTTGGGGAGGTCATCCTTACCTGCTCAGTCACAACCACGTCGAGATCGTGCTCGGTCTGGTCAACGTGGGTACACATGGGAACAATGCAGCTGACACCGGTCGGGTCGACCTTGCTGGGCCGGGTACTGGGGGTGTGCATGATACTGTACTTGGAGCTGCGCAGGAAGTCGGCAGATCCACCCAGTCCGTTAAGCATGCGAGAGCCCATGACACAGGTGCTGTTGGCGTGGGCATAGATATCCACCTCCACCGGAGTGTTCATACCGATGCAGCCCAAACGACGGATGATTTCGGGCGAGTTGGAGACCTGCTGCGGGCGCAGGAGGAGCTTACCGGCGTAACGCTCCCAGTTGTCGTAGAAGCGCTTGAAGCCATCCGGAGAGAAGCGGATGGAGGTGGCCGTGGCAAAGTCCAGGTTGCCACTGTCGAACAGGTCCAGGAACGAGTCCTGGAGCACCTCCGTCCACACCTTGAGGTTGGTGAAGTCGGCACCACCCTTGCTCAGACCACCAATGACCGCGTTGGCAATGTTTCCAATGCCGGACTGGATGGGCAGCAGGTTCTCAGGCAGGCGGCCGTGCTTGACCTCGTGCTTCAGGAACTCAATCAGGTTGCTGGCAATGGCCTGGGAGCCCTCATCCTCGGGGGCGTTGGGCTGCGTCTGATCGGGATAGTCGGACTCCACAATGGCCACGACCTTCTCAGGGTCAACCGGGATGTGGGGAGTACCGATACGGTCCTCGGGCTGCATGATCAGGTAGGGCTTGCGGAGGGGCGGCTTGTCCGACATGACAATATCATGCAGACCCTCAAATGACGGGCTAGCAGTGTTGACTTCAATGATGATCTTATCGGCCATCTGGATCAGCTCCGGAGATGCACCGACGGAAGCACCGGGGATGATGCCACCATCCTCCGTGATGGCAGATGCCTCAATAACCGCGACATCCAAGCGGTTCTTGGGCTTGTTCATTGTGTACCAACCCTACCCAACACCGTTAGTCACCATCCACAGAAACACATTTGATGGAAACTTACGTAGACCAGATCCGACGGGAACATGCTCAGATGCTTGTCGAAGAAGTTGATCTGACCATTGTTGATACCCTTGGCAATCTCCTTGCCGACCTGGTGAGGGCTCCGGCGATCAATCATGTTCAATTTAGCCCAGCGGTTCTCTGTTTCCGCGCCGGAAGAAGCGCCGACAAACAGGGTGTATTTTAGCTGTCCCTCCAACTTGTTTTTCTCAACGTGGTCGGCCAGCGCCGTGGGAACTTTCCTGTGAACCGGGAACAAACTAGATTAGCCTCTGGCTGCCACGCGGGGACAACGGGCGCAACCTACTTGGGATAACCCACCCCCGTGAATCCGGACCAGCCGATATACGATCCATTGGGGAAAAGGTCGATGAGATCTTCAGCCTTGGCCAACCGGTTGAGGTAGGAAGGCCGGCGGACACGGCTTCTTAAGAGGGCTGAAGCAGCCATTGTGAGGGAGGTAGAGGGATGAGAAGAGGAAGGAAGGACAGGCTGATCAGGAGAGGGAGGAAGAAGAGTGGAGAGGGGAAAAGAAGAGAAGAATGAAGAGTAGAGGAAGAGGAAGAGGAAGAGGAAGAGGAAGATTAAGAGGGAGAAAAAAGAACTGGGGGAAGAAAGCAGACGAGGGTCGTCGTGAGGTAGAAATACGGTACGGAACCCCCGCCACGTTCCACTTACCCCGGTCCAGACGAGGCGAGCAGCAGCGCGTCTTCGGGGATAAGGAGCGACTGCAATATGGATCCCGCATAGACTATGGGGGATCGCTGGGGATAGCCGGATGCTGAGTGGCTGTCGATCGACCAGCGCTGCAGGAAGGGCATGCAGGAGGGTGTATATTACTCCGATGCTGAGGTCGGAGCAGTCTAGACAGCCTGCATCCAGCTGGGTGTATTTAAGGTCTTGCCAGCTGCTGGACCACTTCCCTCTGGGGAAGGGAGGGTCAATGGTGCTGGAACTGAGTCGCAAACTCTTCTACAGTACGATGAATGGGTCTGACAGTGTCCTGTCTCAGTTGCTGGTGGGTTTCATCTTGATTTTTTTTTTTCCATCTGGTGTCTGCATCTTCAAGGGATTCCCTTTTCATTCATGCTGACGTCACGCCGGCAAACACTCGGCCAAACATAGTTCTGCTTCGTCCAGCGTTGCCTCTCCCACGTCACTTTGAACTCAACCGTTTCTTGTTCTCCCTGGAGAAAGATGACTCTACTGACAGGGACGATTGAATTGACATCAATTATATACCCTTCCCCCCCTATATCATTGCGATAAATGCGCTTCAATTGAGAAGAAGCAGGCAATACCGAGCTTCGTCCAGGAATGCGCCGACGGACTAGTCTCGGCCCGTATCGGTTATCTGCTGTTCGGCCACACGGAAGCTAAGCTGAACGGATCTGGAACTGGACTGAAGTGGACTGAAGGGGGCTGAGCTCCTCCTCTTCTGCTTCCAGCGAGCACCCGTCCATTACTAACTAAATACTAAACCAAGGCAATTGATCTAGACTCCACTTCAATCCAAATCGAAACATTCAATATCGGTTGATCAACAACTCCCATAGTCCTAGTTACACATACACAGTGAAGAAGAATTTGAAATCGCAGCAAATAATAGGAGGAATAAAAAAAGAAGAAAAGAAAAGAGAAGAAAACATCCCAAGATGACCCCGTCCCAGAATCACAATCCCCCGACCCCACGCCAGACAAGTTTCCCCCTGCCGGTCGCGAGGCGCGCGCCAGTCCACCAGACCGATCGCATCCCCTCGCCATCCACCAGGAGGATTCATTTTTTCCAACAAGCAGAAATTCCCATTCGTGCAACCGTAGATACACTATGTACCGTTTAAGTAGAGAGGAGGTCCCCTGTATTCGTCATACGCATCGTGCAGTGTGAAGGCGCGCGGGCGCAAACGACCCCGGAGACGCTAGCGGACTTGCCCGCACGCTGCAGACATGCGCTGTTCTATTCGAAAGCACTGTTCATTGCTCTTTCGACTCCACCGCAGACTGCTCGACATCAGGCATCTCGGTATCTTCCTTGTCGTTCTTCGACTCGGTTTCGGTGCCTTCCGCCGGAGCAGCAGCAGTAGCAGCAGCGGCAGCCTCCCCTTCCGAGCCCTTGATCCAAGACCGGAATCGCTGGTTCGACTCGTCCACTTGATCCTTGCTCAGACCATGCGCCCAGTGCGGGTTATTGACAAACTTCTCCGTAAACCGGTCCCGGCGTCGCTCCTTCACCGCCGCCTCCTCCTTGGCTACCTCCTCCGCCGTTTCCTCCGTCGGCGCCGTCGGCCGCCACCACCAGTCGTAGCTGCCAGGCTCGTACAGAATGTGATAACTGTTGGCGCAGATGCGGATGATCAGCCCGTCCTGGTGCACCAGCGGTCGGTAGTAGCGGTTGTACTCTTCCTCCTGCTCCAGCTTGGCCGGCAGGTTGCGCTTCAGGAACGGCATACGCATCTGAGAGAACGGCACCCCCTCGGTCGGATCCCGCATCGTGTACGCAGAGACATAGTATGACCAGCGCGCCTCTTGGCTCAGCTCCTCATTCTCCAGTGTGGCATCCTCGGGCGTCAACAGCTGCAGCGTCGTCTTCTTGGTGGTAGGGTTCTAAGGCAACTCGTGTTAGATGGCAGGTTAAACAGCTTAAGATAGAAGCACTTACGTAGGTAATGCGATAAATGTCCCCATCCTTAACCAGCCGTTCCACTTGCTTGCGGTACTGGATTTCCTGGTTGTGCGTGGTCTCCTCCCTGTCCCGCTCCTTGAAGAAAAGATTCATAATATCCGAGCTGCGGTCTTTCGAGTCCCCGTTGAAGATCGCCCCCGCAAATTTGGAGATTCCAGCAAACATCTTCTCCAGGTTGTATAGTTGATACCCGCTCCGCAAGTAATACCGACGAAGGGTCTCTTCTAAGTGGGAAGGCTCCATATCCCCCTTGATGACCTCTTCGCACATGCGCACGATCTGCTGGTACAGGTTCGCCTTGGGATCACAGTCGTAGAAAAACTCCGTAGGGTACTTGTCAATGAGGTTGAGCTCCTGCGCCGGTTTGCTCACCAGCGCGCGACGGACATCGTCATGGGCATCCTTTTCATGCAGCTTGATGCGCAGCAGCCGCGAGTAAAGGACCTCGAATGTGCGGAAGAAGCAGTAGATGTTCAGGTTGGCGTACAAGTGATGAGCCTTCTTCTCATACGTCTCGTTCAGGTTGTACTCCCGCTGTTGGTTGAAATTGCCCTGCCCGGGGTGCTCCATCCACTTCAGCTCGGCCACATCGAACGGCTCGGTCGGATCAGGCACCGGAGTCGACGGGACCAGAACAGCATCAGGCGTGCCATCGCGGCTGGCTGGCGTACTGCCTTCCTTGTCACCACGACGTACCTTCTCGCTACGACGCTCGAGGACATCGCGGAGAAGGTCAATCTTCTTGCCATTGATGCCCTTCCGACTGCGCGGCGTTGAAGACTCCTCTGCGGCCAGACTCTCATCGTCACCTTCATCGATCGGGGATGCGCCACTCGAAAGTTCATTCATATACACGTGGAAAGTATCACGGTCCATGCCGAAGAACACGGGAACGAAGTCCTTGATGAAAGTCATGACCTTCTGTGGGTCGGCGCCAAACCCAGCAGAGTTACGGTCAATGAAAGTAAGTAGCAGGTGCGTGGCATCAATGATGACAGCAGGATCATCAAAGGCGAACTCGAACTGATGCTTGGCGGTCTGATACCCACTCTTGCGCAGATTCCGACTCTCCTCGAATTTGTTCTGGATTTCTGTATGGATATGCTTCGCCACGAACAACTTCTTGTCCACTTGTTTGCTGGCAATCGCCTGGTGGTCCAGACTCCGCCAGTATGCCTTCTGCATCTGCTCGCGCCAAATTTTATCCCATTCACGCTATTGCAAGGTTAGCTAATGCACCAACATAAGAGGAGTTTTCCTTGTGCCTTACCTGACTAGCTTTCCACTCCTCACACTTCTGCTTGAGACGGAAAAGAACAATGGGCAAAACATGGGTTGGTCGCTCGAACATCTCCTTGATGATCTTCTCCCCGCGTTGTCTGTCGTAGATCTTTTTGATCACCCGCTGGTAGATTGCCTCACTCTGTCCACCAAGGCCAGGTGGAAGCTTGAACGCGGCGCACTCGGCTTCCGACATAACGAGGAACTGCTGCACAATCGGCTCGATAAGCTGAATCGTGCGCGTGCACGCCTCGATATGGTGGTCATAGTCATGCCTATCCTCTTCGATGCGATGCAGGGCATCTTCGAACTGGTTTTTACGGTGGGCAACGAATCCAGAGTCTTCCGACGCCCATGTGGGATGGGAAGCCCATTCATCATTAAGCACACTATAGCACAGCTGATCACGGCCACTACAAGGCTTCTGGCGCTCACGTTTCGGTAACAGACGATAGCTAGGCCCGAGAGACCGGCAATGAGACAGATTAACAAGTCCAGAGTCTTGTTTCGCTTTGACATCAATGATCTTGTCTTCTGGCTCGTCGACATGCATGAAGCGCTTGAACCAAGCCATCAGTTCCGGGTTCGAGCCAATGTAACTAGCTGCCCGTTTCACGAGCACATGCCTATCGATGAGATCTGTGGAATACAGATTGCAGAGCTTCAAGAACTCGCTGAATGTCTGCTTGTTGCCAATATACTTCTTGACGCGGTCAAAGAAAGCAAATTCCTCCTGAGTTGGGGTCAGGGAGAAAGTCGGCTGGATCGGTTCTGGTAAAGCGGGAACGAGGGTGGGAGAGACAGCGGGTACTTCTGCCTGGGAAGGCTTCGTATGATGGACTTTAGCCCTTTTGTTGGCATTACCAGCTTGAAGAGCTGAGGTCCTAGCCTGCATATCTCCCATGCGCGCCGCATCCGCAGCCGAAGGACCAGACATCGAAGAACCCATGGAAGATGGGGCGCCTGGTCCATTCCGACGTTTCTTGCCATCCTTTGCAGAGTCCTTGACATTGAACTGACCCAATGGGGGCATCTTGACGTCACGGCTCGGAGTCTGAGAAGGAAGAGCATTGGCGTTGGGATAGCTCGGCTCGCCACGAACATTACTCATGGGAGCTGCTTCCTCTGCCTGTCGAGCTGCGGCCTGCTGCTTTGCGTGCGCTGCAGATTCAGGGAGAAATTGCTTGAAGTCTTCCAACAAATCGGGAGCCGTATTGAAGAGCTGGGTGACCTGGGCATACACATCCCCGATTGGTTTGGACTCGCGCTGATAAGTCTGTAGTATCTCAAGGAATTGTTTGTAGATCTCAGGGGCACTTGCAAAGCGGTTCTATCAAAAATTTCAATGTCAGTTGGTTTATCAAATAGCGGGGATGGCTGTTCTGTACCCACCTTTATCTTGTTGACATAACTAATGGCATGGTTGAACTCCACCGGTCCACGCTTGGTCAGATCCTGAGAGCCTTGCAGCATGCCGGTGCCGACGCCGGCTAGATTGTTCATAGGCTGAGTCAGGCTAGGTCCCTGTTGAGACGCTGCTGATACCTGCAATAAGGAAGGACGCGTGAGACCCGCAGAAGCAGCAGAGGCAGCGCCTTGAAGCTGGGAAACTCCTCGCTGATCCTGCTGATGAGCCATAGCGGCCGCTCCAGCTGCTGCTTGTTGCTCTTGCTGGGTTGGGTAATCGAAGTGATGCTCTTGAGCTTGTCCCTGACCACCTTGCTGTCCAAACATGCCAGGCCCCATCATGCGGGACCCAGGAGAGTATGATCCTGGAAGATTGCCTTGCTGCTGCTGAGGCTGGGGCTGTTGCCACCCAGGTCGAGACTGGTCATAGTACTCAGCGCGTCCGTGAGGGCCCATGCCACCAGATGGACCAAGCTCTCCAGAGGAATCCAGAGAGTGTCTAGCACGGGGCATGCTCAAGGTATTGGTACCCGAAGGCGTGGTCACTCGAATCGCGTCTGGATTATCCTCTGTGCCACACTCGATCCGATATCCAGGAGGCAAGAACGTGTTGAACCCTTGGATAAGAGCTGGATGTCCATTGAAAAGAGTAGAAACGCGTTGGATGACTCCGGGCGTATCGATCCTGCTGTCAAGTTAGCCAGGCACGGTTCCCACGGCGGTATAACGCTCACGCTTGGCTCTTAAAGTCTTTCATGATATCCAAAAATCTGTTGTACACATCAGGTTGGTCGACGAAGCGAACCTTCACCTGGTCTAGATAACTAAGCGCATCCTGTGAAGGAATCGTAAGCCACGGCTTCGTGATGTGGAGCACTGATCCACGCGGCGTGCTGTAACTCACGTTGAGGATTGGCTGCTGGCCCTGGGCAAGTGCCGCCACATTGCCTGGAATCTGAGGGCCAGAGCCATTGAATCCCATCATGGGTTGGCCTGGGGGACCACCTGGATGTTGCATGTATGACCTGGGTGTACCCTCACCATGTTGCATCTGTGGCCCATAGATGCCGCCAGGTCCTCCAGGCGTCGGCATAGAACCTTGCGGGCCATTTGCCGGGTTAGACCCAAGGTTCGACAGCAGACCATTGGGGCCGTGAATGGAGTTTGGCACTTTCGAGGCCACCGGCTGGTGGATAGGGATTGACCCTGTATGGCTCTGGACCGGGTGGTGCTGCTGTTCACGTTGTCGCTCCAGCTGCTGTCTCTCGATCTGTTCGCGTTCACGTTGTTCGCGCTCTCTGTGGGCCATCTCCTCCTGGCGCTGTCTCTCCATCAGCTCGCGTTCTCTGGAGTCCCGCTCGCGTTCCCGGTTGATGGACTGGGGCGAGGGATGTTGCATCGCTTGCCCGATACCCGGGAGCGAGTGACCAGCATTATGACCGGGAGCCGCAGGGTGTTGGCCGTAAGCGGGAGGCTGATGCGGACCAGCATGGCCCTGGCTCAGCTCCGCCAGTCCGGGAAGAGAGTGTCCGCCAGGTTGATTCGCAGGGTGATAAGGACCTAACAGCAGCGCAGGGGGTCAGCCAAACGTCCGGAAATGCTCTGTAAACCATATCGCGAGACCAATCAGGAGGAAAGTGAGGAGCCTAACCAGCTGGAGGGGGCAGAACCGGTCCCGTGGGCTGCGAAGACGGGCCTTGCTGAGGCGGTGGGTTTTGGCTAGATCGCGAAAGAGACACCAGTCAGTCATCGCTACTTGGCACCGATGCAAAAGTGGCAAGAGACGGTAGAGACATACCTGAAGGAGCCCAGAGGACGAGGTCCCTGGTTCATCTGATCCATCCCCGGGTGTGCTGGCGGGCCACCGGGGTGCCAGTTATCGTTGCCAGAAGAGTTCATGGTCTGTGGCACATGAATAAAATGTTGACAGTACTGATACCTGCTCAGAGCACTAGGCAACTGCAGGTCAAAGTTGAAACAAGGTAGTGGGCCTGCGGATGAGGGTCTCGCACTGTGGTTCCTCTACACACGGCTTGGGGTATCTCTTCCTCGAGCTGGATTTCACAGCGACATCACTGTGCTAGAGATTCTGCCAATAGCAGACGGGAAAAATAGACGCAGGGGGCCACGAAACGACGATCAGCAGGAGCGATGAATAGGATCCGGGGGAGAGGAAAGAGATAGGCAAGCGAAACAAGAGGTGAAGAGCCAGCGAGCAGCAGATCCAGTAGGTGATGATGGTTTGCGCGCAACCGATCACGGATGGTCTCCCGACAGAAGGCGGAGAGGCCTTTGATGGCACTAACCCCTTTCCAGTCAATAGTGCCGCCTCTCGGGTTCATGATTTTCCGGTCGCGACAGTCACTGCAAGCTGATTGGCTCGACAGTGATGCATCCCCGTGGGTGTGGCTCCGACGTCATTGACTGACGGTCTCTTGTCTCTTCTGAGTTCCTAACTCTCGGTAACACAGATTTGGAGACGGTCCGAGTTGAACCTTCGTACTAGCTGCTGAGTGGCAGTTGGGCTGTAGGTTTTTACTCCGCATCAAGGTGTGCTCTACTGTAGATACGTCCGATAGGAACCATAATATCTATGCAAGACATGTCTGTGTAACATTGTGTGGAAATTTTTGAATTCTTGGGGTTGTCTCCGGATTTTCGCCTACATACTTGGCATCGCTCACCCACTATATCATACTAATTACTATTACCGTCTGACCTGCAGTGATAATGGGTACAATACAATAGTAACCAACTTCAATAACTAGATCGCAATAATTATACCAGCCCTAGACTGATCAATGTTCTAGTAATGAATACGAGTAGTACGCACTACCAATATGAATGAAATAACTACTACTAGCAACTAATTCTCAAACTTCCCATAGATTCAGTATCTACTCAGGGGCACTAAGCACTAAGGTAGCATCACCATCGAGTCCGGGCCATTTGAAGTCTTGCTCCACTGGCACCGGATGTGGATTCATCACGCCATAAGCAGTCAAATCGCCCGATGCCTCCCTAATAGCTAGCCGAGACCATGGCCTCGTTGCAGCGGCATATTAGTTGAACAGGCGTCGGGCAGCAAAATGGACCGGATATCCTCTGCAGGCTCCACGTTTGTCTTTCTCTATATCAAGTTCCCACTAAACGCCTCCCCAAAACAAGCACTGAACATCACAATGTTCCTTGAAACAGACAGAATAACACGGACATCTCGTCCCAGGGTGGAGATAGTAAGAAAGATGGGCTAAAGAGAAACGGAGGGACGACGAAGGACTTCACAACCAACTCCAACAGAAAACAGCACAAGAAATGGATGCTTAACCGGAACTGGCAACTTAATTTTGGATTTGCGACTGCTGCTGCTAGGAAACCTTAATTGTCTTATACCTGTCTCATCTTTGAATCACATAATGACATGTTTGTCCATTAGGAATTATGGCCACTTTGTCATATACTTACAACGCAGAGAAGACAAACAGCTGTGTACGCATCAGGGTCAGCATCATGGCCGCATATTATCGAAAGGCGGGGAAAACGTACGTTATTTGTAGCAGCAATGGCAATGCTATCCTCATAAGGATGCCAGCTCATGTGCAGGATCTTCTTGTTAAAGTCGATTTGATCCGCGTCGGTCTCCTTCTTCATGCGCCCGCCCACGCCAACGGGGCTGCCTGCTCTGGACCCATTCTTCTTTCCATTCGCACCCTTGTTCATCGGCGTTGGGACGCCAACCTTCTTCGCCTTGAAAGCAGACTTATCTGCCTGCAGCACGATCTCCGTCTCCTTGCTAGGGTCGGTGGGGTAGATCATGAAGTTGTTGTTGTAACTTCCAGTCATCACGTTCTCTGCGTCGCCCGAGAAAACAACCTCGAACTTGTCGAAAATGCTGTCATTCTCATATGTGTCACACAAACGCGGTCGCAAGTGCTCGTGGATGGGGATCGTTTTGACGGGTTGCTTTTCCATGTTGACATCCCAGATCTTAACAGTCAAGTAATCCCTCGACACAATGTAGCGACCGTCGTGTGAGAACCGGACGTCGGAAATGGATGATATGATCTCTGAAAAGAAGGAACGGGAGGAGGCATCCTCTTCTTGCTCGAAGACTATTCAAACGAAACCATGTCAGAAGAGGGTGTCTTGCAGGCAAAAGGGGAATGATTGCAGAAGATAACATACGTTTGGAATGCTCGTCGCACAATGCTCGCTGCCGCATGTCGGCAAGCTTGATTGTGCCCTTGGAACTGGCGTACATGAACCAGTTGCAACTTTGCGGGTGGAACTCTGCAGCCGTGATGACTTCCGTGAGCTCCTCCATGTTCGCAGGTTTAATGTCCACAATGTTAAAGCTCTGATCCTGGATATTAAGGTTCCAGAGGTTGATCCGAAGATCGTCGCTGCTGATAAACGTCTCGCCGTCACTGTTGACGGAGATGCTGTTGATGTGGTATGCGTGCGCGTTAGCGTACGTCCGCCGAGGTACAGCCGCTACAACAGTGTCATGATGTGTCATGCGCGGCAGCTTCAACATCGAGGGATCCTTGAACGATGCACGGGGCGCACGGGGAGCCCCTCCACCACCGACACCCGCAGGAGTCAGCTCACTCGAGAGGTTGTTCTCTGCGACAACCTTCAATGACTTGTCAAAGACCTTCCAAAGCTTTATCGTCTTATCGTTGGTCGAGAGGAGGAAGTGGGAGGCGTTTGACCGTCTGCACCACTTGATTTTGTTGATCTTCTCTTCGATCTCCAAAGATTTTAAGTAGTCAAACTCCGGCTCGTGCGATTGGAATTCGGTGTGAAATTTATACTCGCAGGTTTTTTTCTGACAGACTGTTAGAAACGTCTGTCCTGAGGACACAAAGAAGGCGAGGGCATTGCTACCGTTTCGTTTCTCTCAAATAACACCACTCGTCCTCCCTTGTCACCCGTAGCTAGGTAGTTTCCGGTGTGGTCAAACTCGACGGTTGAGATGATATCCGCTGGTGAGCGAGCGAGCGAGCAATGTTAGTCGGCTCTGAACGGATATGGTGCGGGGTTGTCGAGCGGGAGCTCGATATTCAGGAATGAGAGGTGTTTGGACATACCTTCCGTGATATCTTCCACATCTCCCTTGTCACCAAAACATCTATATGATGATTAGCAAGAACCGGATACTGCGGGCATGCCATTTCCTCAAGAACAGGCGGGACACAAAAGAACCCCCACAATATGCCGACACCCGCCCGATTCTAACCCCAATATAGAATAAAACACAACAAAGATCGAAATCCGGCGCATCCACCGTTAAAGAACTGGCATCACTGCAGCACAAACATGCAAGGGATCTACTCACTGGGTG
Source organism: Aspergillus welwitschiae (assembly GCF_003344945.1). Lineage (NCBI taxonomy): Eukaryota > Fungi > Ascomycota > Eurotiomycetes > Eurotiales > Aspergillaceae > Aspergillus > Aspergillus welwitschiae. The sequence continues at coordinate 203,429 of NW_020798725.1, forward strand.
AACTTCCAGGTAGGGGTACCTGGTTCCCTGTCTACCATTTTCTTTTGCAATCACCCTTTGTCGGGGTTATCTATCAGCGACCAAGAAAGAAAGGGTCTAGGGGCGCAAATCGAGAATCTCGTTTGCGACGGCTAAGGCGGGGTCTGCAGATAGCGGTCTCGTACTGCGAAGATTCGAGTTGGAGAAACTTTTTTTCACACGACTGTCTAATTTCGTTCGAAGCGAAAAGAGGAGGGGCAGCAGTGGGAATGACGGACAGGCGACGAGGAATCGAGATCGAAGTGAGCCCCAAGTGGAAACAAGGAAGGTCTGGAATATCCGACTAGGGAATGGCAGAGGCGGAGAGGGGGAGGAAGGAAGCAAGGCCGCAACGTCCGACAGCAACGTGAGAGGCGGAGAACCGGGGCTGAGTCACTTGCAGGCTGGAGAAGACGAATGATTGACAGCCAGGAGCTGATCAGGATAAGAAGAAGAGGAGGGTGAGATGAGTGGTGGGGTGGGAGAGAGGAATTTTGTTTTTGGTCTTTTCGGTTTTTAACTCTGAAGTCGGGAACAGACACCCTTCTCTTCTTGAGGATTTAATAGTGGGTGTGTTTGTGTTAGTGTCTAATAATAATGGAAAACCCAAGGACAAGCACAGACCAGCCGTACTAAGAGACGACGGTCGGTTTGAAAGGGTAAAAAAGAAGAGGGGGAGAGGAGGGGAAGGGGGGAAGAGTAGTCGAGGCGGGTAAAGTGGGAGGGAGAAGAGGATGACGATGATGGAGCGAGATGGAGGAGGAAGTGGTGGAGGAGAGAGAACGATGTGGTGGTGGTTGAGGTGAGGCGGTGGTTTGGCAAGACCCGTTCAATCGGTGGTGGGGAGCAAGTGGCTGCCCGTAAACCCACACGCTGCTTCAACCCAACTTAACTCCCTCACTCGCTGCCGGGCGCTGACATCAACCACTGTCCCCTCCATTGCAACCATTGTTGTTTTTTTTTTTATCTACTTACTACCGGCAGCCATTGTAATATGCATGCCACCCTTCTCCGTGAAGAGTCTTCTTCAGGGTTGAAGAAAGGCACCCGAAATCAATTCCATAATTAACCTGGTCTCCCTCTCTTCAGGCATAAGATTGTCCTGGCGGTTGCCTTTCTGCTGATCCAGCATGAAGCTCGCCTAGCAAAGATATACTACTGACTGCTATTGAAGCCAACAAAGGATTGAGGGGCTCACTGGTAGTTGGATCTGGTTTGAACCATATACACAGCAGCCAGAAATGGGACATATATTTTCACATTGAGGAATTAATCATTCTAAGCTCTGCCTCTGCCACTCAATTTTCTTACAAGATCTGGTCTCCAGCGAAGCCGTCGCAGCTTCATGGTGCCGCGTTGCCTGGAATCTCAGGACTCACTCCCGCACCTTTCTGGCCTGAGGTTCTTCACATGCACGACTTCCTACTGATCCCGACTCCCTTGGGCCGAACACTAATCATGGTCGCCCGGAATATCGACGAGAAAACTAGCCTCTCCTATCTTTCCTTTTTCTGCTCTCAATCTAGCATTCTTTTCGAGTTATTCGCATTCCTCTTTCTGTTGTTGGCGACCTAGGACCTACTGGCAGTTGCACTGACTCTCCCCGCCCGCCATGTCCGACAAGAAGAAGCGGGGCAGTGACGACAAGATCGCAAACACTCACCGCAACGAGGCCAATTCTTCCCCAAGTACCAATGAACGCCCGGAAAGTCCTTCTCTAGCTACTCGAATCCAAAACTCAGCTTCGGGGCTTGCAAAGAATGTTTTTTCCGCTCCTGGCTCGTCCGCAGATTCCGCTCAACTGCTGGCTGGCAGCAGTAAGGCCGGCCACTCCTCGTCACACTCGGCGCTAGCAGCAGCCCAGCATTACACAGAAAGTTCTACTACTTCTGCCTCTCCCTCGACTGGGAATTCTTCACTACCTGCCCCTGCTGAAGCATTTCGCTCAGCTACCACCGTGCAACAGGGAGGGTTCCAGCTCCCTCCACTTTCGGAAGATGAATTCCAACGCACTTACGGCGCGGAATCCCTGGTCGGAAACAATGACAGCTTCATTGCAGGTCTAAACGCGGACGAATCTACGGGCAAAGGGAAAGGGAAAGGAAGAGATACTGCAACGAATTTACTCTCCGGCGACTATACTAATCCAGTTTCAACCGAACAACGGTTCCAACCCGACCGACCCTCTCTCCTCCCATCCGACGGTGACGCAGTCGTATCCCTCCTCTCTGATCAGAGCTTCGATCCCGAATTCCCTCCCACGGCCGACGAGCCCGCCGAGATAGTCGAAACAGAGCTGCTTCCAATGCAACTCACACCCGAAGAAAAAGAAATGATCGAGTCCTTCCGTCGTCTTACACCCCCAACATCGTCCACAGCGCTGCCCTCACACGACAATAATATATTGACCTCCCACAGTCTGGTCCCAGACATTGGCGAATTCCTAGACACTGTCCCATCACAAGGCCATTCAGACGTAGCCACCCTGCGGGATACCGTCCTGACCGGTCTCCCGGGCGCAGCGGACTGGCTTAGTGTCGAGGACCGATACCATGACGAGGTCTGGGGCTACCTTCGCCCTACGCTAGAGGCTGCGGCCAAGGAAATGGAATCCAATAAGGACTCCGGAAGCACGGAAGAGGGGCCTGCCGTGCGACGTCTGAAGATGATCTTGAGGCACATGCAGCAATGACCCGGACTTGCCGAGGACTCGGCTTACTCATATTGTTCAATTGTATTATAATGATCGGATAATTGGATCACTGAAGCTAGGATACATTTACATCATTGCTTCTTTCTTCGCTGGTTTCGGATATGTACTGTATTTTACTGGTGTCGTTGCAGCTGTCTATTATCTGCTGCTATCTTTACCTTTAAGTCTTACATATCTGGCAGCGACTATGTCTAAGAACAATTGACTAGGATTGTATCTTACATACTAGACACATAGTGACTCCTGAAAAAGAGCCTATTCATCATCACCAAGGACGTGGATATGAACATGCTCGACAAAACAAACAGGTAAATAAATAAAGAAAATGGGTATGTGATCTCTTCCTGGTTACTTTCTCTTCTCCAACGTATATGTCTCCGATTCTAAATTTTCACGGGGTTTTTACAGCTCTAGGCTAGGGGTCTGGCCCTTGACACGGCCGATCACAATGTGACCAGCGTACTTGGGGATGACCTCGTCGTCGTGGAGCATTGCGAACTCTGTGATTGGGGATTGAAGTTAGTATATATATATTCTGGAGATGAGACAAAGTTGGGGAAGACATACCTTCTGTGGCATCGCGACCCATGAAGTTGAAGAGAGCGTTAGCTCCACCGGGGTGCTCATCGAGCCAGTTGGTCACGTCCAGCACGACACCCTTGACGGCAATCCACAGGTCGTCCTTCTTGTTGTGCTTGGCGATCTCCTCCATGGAGTATTCCTTCTCGGGAATGCTGAACTTGGCGGGCTCCTTGGGCTTGGCTGTCTCAGCGGCACCGGCAGGGGTGGCTGCCGACTTGGCGCCCTGGGCCGCGGCAGCTGGGGTTCCAGCACCGGCGGCGATCTGGCCACCAGCGGCGCCGGAGCCGCCCCATTCAACGGAGATCTTGCCGGGGGTGGACGGGTCGATGTGCAGGGAGATCTGGCCCAGTCGCTGGGCGGCCGTGGAGGCACCGCCGGAAAGCAGCTTCTGGAAGAGGTACTGGCTAGCGCTGTCACCCGCAACGCGACCGTATACAACACAACCCAGCAGAGAAGAACCACCCAGACGGTTAGCACCGTGGACACCACCAGCCAGCTCACCACAAGCGTAGAGGCCGTCGAAGGCTTCCTTCTCGGAGTTGAGAACCTGGGCGTGCTCGTTGATCTCAATACCACCCATGGTGAAGTGCAGAACAGGCTCCATCAGAGCCACGTGGAAGTCGTCATCGATGCTGAAGGGCAGGTTGTGGAAGAAACGCTTGTTCCAAGGGTCCTTCTTTTTGCCCTCGGCGATCAGGTTGTAGTCGTCGAAAGTCTTCTTGAGGGCTGCCTCGCCGCAACCGATCTCCTTGGCGAGCTCCTTGCCGGTCATCTTCTTCATCAGACCACGGCCAGAGTAGTGGCGGGTGTGGAAGTCCAGGACATTGGATGCCTTGCTGTTGAGGATGAGACGGATGGGCCACTTGCCCTTCTCCTTCTCCTTCCACATCTGTCCCGAGACGTAGTCACGGTGGCCCAGTTCATCCGAGAACCGCTGGCCGTCCGAGTTGAGAAGGAGACCACCCTCACCACGCAGGGCTTCAGCAGCCAGGAACTTGAATTTGGCGGTCGGGTCCTTAGGGTCGACGAGACCTGTGGGGTGCACCTGAACCTTGTCCATGTCGATGCCGTTGGCACCGATCTCCATCAGCATCTTCTGACCATCACCAGTGGCGTGAGTGCCGTTGGTGCTGGACAGACCGAAGGTGTCGGGGCGGTGCTGCTTCAGGAGAGAGCCATCGCCGAAGTCAGCAGCGTAACCACCAGTGGCCAGAACGACCACACCATCAGCAGTATGCGTCTCGCCATCGTACTCGTACGTAACACCCGTCACATTGTTTCCGGACTTGTTGATGGAGGTCACACGAGCCTTCTTGATGATCTGAACACGGTCGGGCTCAGACTCGGTGAGCTCTTCTAACCGTTGCATGAGGGCGTATGTGATGGCCATTCCAGGGAACTTGGCATCGTGGCCACGATGCGTACGGGGCTGGGAGTGACCGCTGCACGAATTAGCATGGGTTGCGCGACAGACGCTGTAGTGACATTTAGAGCGCAATGCTTACCCTAGCCGGGAAACAAGGGTGAGATCGAGGTTGAAAACATCCTGCAACCACTCGACGGCAGCAGCGGACTTGTATGTGAGGACCTTGATCAGCTCGGGACGAGCCTTGTCTCTAGCAGATTTGAGGGTATCATCGTAAAATTGCTTGACGCTGTCGGCGATGCCCAAGTCGACCTGGGTACGCGTCAGGGCACCGTTGATGCCGGAAGTGGCCTTGGTGGAGTTGCCACCGAAGAAGGCTGTCTGGAGTTAGTTTCCAGACGATAATACCAAACGATAATGATGCGAATGCAATTATCGCCGGGAGCTACGGCTTGTCGACATACCCTGCTTGTCTAGAACGAGAACATTTCCACCGTTAAGGTAGACGGTGTGGGCGGCACTAAGCCCGGACACTGAGAGACGAGACAATGGTCAGCAATGCGGGGAAAGCTGTTTCCTGGCGGTGAAGATCAACTCACGTCCACCGCCAACAACGATTACTCTAGGGGCGGTTGCCATCGTGTGGGAGGAAGATGTAGAGGGAAGGGAGAGAAGGATGAGAAGAGAGATTCAAAGATGAATGAGGGAGAGATGAGAAGAGGAGTTTAAAGGGTCGAAAAGCAGGTAGGAACAAGTAGATCTTTAAGCACCAGGAGATCCGGGGGAAGAAGAGTAGAGCCAGGCATTCAGAAGCCGACGGGGGAGAGACTCGCTCACTCGGCCGAGGCTCATTTCTTCCCCATTCAATTCATTCAACTCGGGTATGTACCGTACGATTACCGTTCTATGACCCCCTCCTCCCTCCTCTCCCTTTTCCGGTCCGGTATCTTCTCTTCTACTTTTGAGGGGATCAACGAATGTTCAGCCTGTCTTAAGTGGATTCGATGGGTCCTTCTTTTGTCTGACTCTGGCCTGTGCTTCTTGACTGACTGAATGACGGGTTCTACTTAGTATAGGTACTACAGTCGAGAGTTATCAATAGGCAGTAGACATTCAAAAAATCCTCCCCTGTCGTTGACAGAATACTAGTGAGTTTCCAGCAGACCAGGGGTCCATCACATGCAGAGCGTCACCAGGAGCTGCAAGCTGACCCTGCGGTTCCTTCCCATGACATATTATACTATAAGCATACCTGAGGGCAACAGAGAGACTCCCAGGCTTTCACATGCCTGGAAACCCCAGCAGCAGCCTTTCAGCAAATGAAATCGTAGGCTTAAGTCAGCGCGGCACGTCATGCTCTTCGATTTAAACTCTGTCCCCAGATTCAGATTCGTCTCAATTTTGGGGTTACCTAGATGATGGGGATGTCTGCTCCATCTAGATTTCATGAATGAGATGTCTATTTAGTGAAGTGAAGGTAGCTTTTCATCTAAAGCTTAGATAGTACCTGGAACTGGTTGATCTCACATTATATATATATACATTCACTACAACAACAAATACAAACACTATCAATAAGGACTATCATATCTATTCAATACCCCTTATTTAAGTATCCGAATTACCCCATACATACATACACACAAAGACAGGGACCCTGAAGAATGGCAACAAAACTTCAATACATCCAATACCTCCCCCCCAGACCTCGATCACTTACCTCGGACCGAGACCCCATCATCATCACCGATCACCTTGAACAAAATCAGCCCATACCTCAACTCACCACAACACCACTAACTAAATTAAATCCTTGAAGATACACATTCAAAACCCAACTTAAAACATACTGAAAACAATAAAGCCCCAGCATACAATACATAAATACAAAACGTACATACCAATCCCCCCAACAACCGATCCTTCCCACGTCACCTGACCCCGGCAATTGACCACCACCTGAAAACAAGCATTCCCACCAATCAGCATGCCGTGATTGAATTCCGACTCTCACTAATGACGTAAAGCGGTCGTTTAATGAACTTTCCTTTTCGGGAAGGTTCGATTGCCGCCGCCCTTTCGTCCATTCATTATCTAGGAGTCTGCACTCACTGCATTCTGCAGAATAAATGACGCCGCATTTTGTTTGCTGTCTACCGCCTAAATAAATTAGATCTAAGATTTGTTTTCTTAGCGTCGTATCGATGTATGTATGGACCTGGTCAGTACGGGGTTGACGGTGATGACGGACGGGCGAGAGAGTGTGAAGAGTTCGGGAAAAGATAGCCCGAGAGATTCAGTAGCTCTGAGCTTGAATACTCTCGGAGTTATTGGCAACTAGATACACCGAAGGAATGGATTTTCGGGTTTGCTTTTGCGCAGAGAGGAAGATGGATTATGTATTCTCAGATGGTCTTGTCAATTTCATTGGTGCAGTGTAACTATTAGTATGGAATTGTATCAGTAGCCATTCATAGCAATCTAGACATACTGCCCCGAAGAAAGCGGAAGTCCGCAACACAATCTGTCCATATCCTGTCCGAATTATCTATTTTACATACTGTATTCTTCTCAACTAGCTAGACACCTCTGCTGTCCCTTGATCATGCATGCCACTCGAGTTCTCAAGCTTCGCATTGTAATGCGCTACCACGCGATCTGCAGCCATAATCGCCAGCCCTCCAACTGTTCGCGATTTGGCAGTCTCAGTGACACTGACCTCGAGATTCATGTTCGCAGTACCCAGCTCTTAATCTCGAGTTAAGCAAGGGAATCAATCGGCATCTTGATTTCCTGTCTCTTGTCGAGATTTTGACATCCGATTCGAGACGAGGAAACCAAGCGAACAGTTACTTGTATAACAAGGTTGCGAGATTCTTCTGTGAGCATGATGTTTGGATCTCTGAGAATATTGCTAATTATTCCACCTGGTACCTGCTCGGAAGTGGAATCAACGTTTGCGTAAGGTGCGAATCGAGCGTCCTGGCTATGCCGTAAGAGTCGGACTGATGCATCAGAAAGGGGTCGTGTATATCCAAGTTATCGGATCACGGGATCGCATGATACATATCTCCAGCACTTTCAATACCTCGTCTTCAATCAGAAGTCATGTGCCAACAGCGTGCATTGACAGTAGAAGTTTTGGTTGTCGGCTGATCAGGCCAACTTCGCCAACGGCTCCAAGTACCAGAGCTGAAGAAGGCAGACCAAGCTGGCGACGATATCGTGAAAAACCTTCAAGAAATTTGGTTGCTGCTGCGTAGTTGGTCTGGACGGCGTGGCCACAAATGCAGAGCCAAGTTAAACGAAGATGTCCAAGTCCTTAATTGAGACTTTATCGTGTAGGGTCCATGTGTCCTGGACCTTGGACCATTGATGCCTGCCAATCCTCGTAGCTCATTCCGGTAGGGATGCCATCCTCATAAAGTATCAGTGAGCCTGCCAGACAATCGCTTTGATGGCTTATGCTCACCTTTTAGCCTAGCGACATTTGCAAGACCCCCTTCAAAGGCCGCTTGCAATTGGAAACGGCGCTTCGCACGTATGTAGGGCTTGCCACAATGCCTCTGACACATTGCACATGGCACCCTGCAGCCTCAAGCTTGCATATAAGCTCCTTATCATTTTTCGGTACTCCTGCGTTTCAAGCAAGAAACACTAGGTGACGCGCCCCTCTCTCTATCATCAATATGGACACTGCTCGCCCACTTTTCCGAGCCCACCCACCAGAAGATAGGATGCATTTGGCTGGAATGACACCAACCTCTCTATTTCGAGTTTGATTACTGACAAGAGCCATCTTGCAGAGTGAACGAGGACGGTCTATGTACTATTTACAGGTAGTTGTATAACCCAGGATAAGATCAGGTCATACCTGGTCCTTCTGTACATGTCAGACGTAAACCAGCGAGTAAATTGCTGTCAAGTACGCCAGCGCCATGCCTGCTGCATCTCTTATCAAGAGCCTGCTGAAAAGCTTTCTACAGTGTTTCTTATCGACCACAAAATGGGTACGAAGGACTCCAGACTCACCACTGACATTTCATCACCGGCCACGAGGTTGCTGACATGCTTGCCAGCTTGCCGAACAGATCCTCTTCCCTCTAGGCCCAGCTCATTTGTGCTTCCAACATATCTCACAGCGGCCAGGACATCCTATAACTGTTAATTATATGCCAGAGGTGTACACGCTGAGGAGCACAAACCCTGTAGCTTAAACCAACATACTGAAGATGAACCTCAACTTCATCATCATCATCATCATCATCATCATCATCCAGGCCCACTCCACAAGATTCCATCCACTTCAGACTCTAAAGCAGACCAGCTTTGCCAACATGTATCTTCTTGGGGATATATTCCTTCGACTCTGGGATGTTCTGACCATCAAGAGGCCAATAGAATTGACTGGTGTATATAGTATCATCATGGAGGCATACTGATCCGCCGCCTCTTGGGACCGTAATATCTTTTCAACAACTCTCTTAATCGCATCTGCAGCATCTTGCTCAAATGAATCGGCCTCGAGTATGCATATATCAATTATCAGCTCTTGCATCACTGATCGCACCCAACACTGTGTCAGACCGAAGTTTGGGTCTTCGCAAGTGACTTGCGTACTCTCTGTAACCCATTCCTTGACACACTGGCTGATCTGTGCTTGAGACTTCCTCAAAGCTTGGAAATTATTCGCTGTCAATTGACAAGGAACGGGACCTCCTGGTCACGCAAGACTATAATGCACTTCTTCTCAGTAGGCGGATCAGCCAGGGTAGTCCCTTTCCACCATATATCCTAGGTCTGTAAGCTTAGAATGAACAGTATCGCCCAAATACCTGAAGACCGCCGGTTGGCAATCAAAATCGAAATAGATGACTTGATTGTTGAGCTGGGCATAAGCATCGTGATCTTGGTTGCTGAAGATTGGTAAGGCGCATCAAAGTCATATCGTATTACCTCAATCCCAGTGAAGCCAGTACTCTGTAGCTCTTGGCTCCATATATCTGGGCCAATGTAAGGCCCGTCGCGCCGTTTGTCCTTCCTACCTACCCCACCACGTAGGTAATGCTCCCTGTCAACATGAGTCAGAAGATGCACATATGCATACGATAACCTGTCAACGCGCTAATAAGCGGACCCAACCGAAATATCGCGTTTATCTGATCAACAGACGGAGAGACATGGCTCAACACGTTTCCCTCGAACCGGACGCTGCGAAGATATGCAACCTACTTTGTTATGTAGGCGTATGTACAGAGCCAGATTGTAGCTGTTTTTAGCAACTCTATGTAACAATGGCGAAAAAGAATACTCACGTTATAATTCCGACTGATGGCAAAGGGTGACGTTCACATCGTTCTTCATATGCACACAACATGGAGCGGCCTGCGAAATTCCCATTAATCAATAACAGATGGATCAGTATGGTCAGCAAACACAGAAGATGAGAGGTCCATCCTCGAACTGTTCCAATATCCCGTTCGACGCTGTATTTGCCAGTGTTTGGCTGCTGAGGTTTAGTTAATGGAGAACAAGTTGAATTTGAGGTTCACAAAGCAAACCTCTTGGCAGTACGTGGCACATGGTCAAAAGCCCACCCAGGTAGTATTTGTGCGACTTATTGGTGGCCTCGTATATCAGTTCAACCAGAGAAATTGTTTCCTTGTTAAGGGATAAGTCTGTATATCTGAGAGGTATATGTGAGTGAGAGTATGTGGGCACTAGTGATCTTTGCAGTGGCAATGGCGGCCATGTCAATAGAGTATGAGATCTTGGAGAATCATCCGAAATTGGGTAGATGTAGTTGAAGGTAGAGAACTCCAGGGCCTTTCAATTCCCATGTATTGCCTTCAAGGCAGCAAATGTCATAATGTCTTACATGCTAGCTTAAATTCATTTTTGTACGTAGATGAATGCTCTGTAGTTTCAATTAATCCATCCACGTCACACTCTTGGTAACCAAGAACTCCTCCAGTCCCTGGGATGCATTGAACCGTCCCCAACCACTGTTCTTGACTCCACCGTGCGGCAGGACAGCTTCGTCGTGAATGGTCATACTGTTGATGTGGACAGCACTGCAAAATATCAGTTACTTCCTCTACTCACAAGAGACAGACACATAGAGGAGTGATGGCTTACCCTGACTGGATCTTGCGTGCCATCGCCAGGCCCTTTCGCAGATCCTCGGTGAAGACGGCCGCGGACAAACCATAGCCACTACTATTGGCGATCTTGATTGCCTCTTCATCGCTCTCAACAATCATGCATGCTGCCAAGGAGGCAAAGGCCTCTTCTTGCCAAGCGTTCATCTTTTCATTGACGCCGCCGAGGAGCACAGGCGCCATCCGAACACCATTGTCTGACTGAGCGGACTCCTGGTCTACCGATCCGTGGATCAAGTGGGCCCCACCTGCCAATGCATCCTTGACGAGCTTGTTAACTCGTGCTTTTGAAGCCATGTTCACCAAAGTCGGAGGCTGAGACGCAGGGTCCACGCCGGAGGTGAGTGCTTCCTTAAGCGCCTCAATGAAGACGGGTGCAATGGAGGAGTGAACAAGAATGCGATCAGTTGCCATGCAGATTTGGCCAGACTATTCAATATCAGTCATCAAAACCGAGAATAAGGCGGCAAAGAAAGACCGTGAAAGCGAGTCACCTACGTTCAGATAAGCGCCCCCAACTACTCCCTTCACAGCCGTCTTGATATCAGCGTCCGCACAGACGATGGCGCTGTTCTTGCCTCCCAATTCCATCAAGCATGGCTTGAGGTTCTGGCCACAAGCTCCCGCGATCTTTCTGCCTACGGCCGTACTGCCTGTGAAGTTAATCTTGCGCACGGCAGGGTGCTCAATCATAGCGTTGACCACTTCGGGGGCATCCTGGGGTCGACACGACACCAGGTTCAGACAACCAGCAGGTAGACCTGCATCGTGGAAAGCGCGCGCAAGTGCCCAGTACGAGCAAGGAGAGAGCTCAGAGGATTTCAGGATAGTTGTGTTGCCCGCCGCAAGTGCACAGGCTGCAGAACGGACGCCAAAAACATATGGAGCATTCCTGCTAAGTCAGTCGCCAATTCACATGTATGCATGGTTTCGGACATACCAGGGCACAATCCCGAGGATCACCCCCATAGGCTCCTTGTAGATCATGGCACTTTGCCCCTCCTCTTCGACAACGGGGACGCTGCCACAAATGGAAGTGATGCGCCCCGCGATATCCCTCAACATGCGGATCCCGAGTGGAACGATAAAATGCTGTGACGCACCCACATCGGCGCCCATCTCAGTTCGCATATATTCGGCATTCTGCTCGAGGCGGCTCTCCAAAATGTCGGCTGCCTTCAACAGGATATCACGCCGAACTGTGGGTTTTGTTTGCGACCAGGAAGGAAAAGCTGCCTCTGCGGCCTCAACTGCGCGGATTGCATCTTGAGCCGAGGCTGATGCTGTTGTCCAACAAGTCTGGTTGGTGTATGGGCTAATGACGTCGAAGGTAGAGCCCGTGCATTCCTCTTGACCGTTGATGATCAAAGGGATCACCGGAGGGCGGGGAGGTGCAGTCATGGTAGGGTCTGTAAAAGTATGGGCGCGGGTAGAAACAAACGATAGTATGTGTTCACGAACGAAACACTCAGGCAATAGGGGTATCGCGCCAGGGGTTATCAAACGGAATTAATAGGCAAGACGTAAATTCAGGGACTGAACCATGATCGGAGACCCTGCATCTGGTGGGAGTCGGCCGAGGAGTCAATTGATTACACAAACAAAGCCAACTATCCAAACATGACCCCACCTTTCCAGCTCGGCGGGGGGTTAGTCTCCCTCCAGCCACGTGTGAACTGTCTGAGGATTGATCCCAGGATCAATGCATTCTCCGTAAAGTCAAAATCACTATCCTATACACAAGTGAAACTCGCTACGTTGAGGGCGTGCCACCATTTCCAGTGATGGTGAAGGACATAAAACTTGGAAGGAGACCGATTTCCAGACAGGGGTTATACTTTACGGTCTCATGCCACGGCAAGTTCAAATTCACTAGTTACTACTACTAGCTACTCCATACTCCATACTCCATACCCCTGGTGTTTTACTGGACTGTGGCTGGCTACCCGATATGAGAAGTAGACAACTAATAATGCTAAGACTCGTCTCACTACATTTATAGTCGATCAATGTTATGCATGCGTGCTGCACACGAACAGGGATTGAACCTTGTTGATACTGGGCCAGTTAAGGTGGCCCTCCAATCCACTTCAAGAAACCATTGAGGAAACTATTCCAATAGCCGCAACTTTATGCATTGCAAGCCATGTGCTCGCTGACGTGAACGACTCAAGACTGTTGCCTTCCACGTACCCTTCCCCTGAACCGCCGAGGTTGATCGTTGAGTTTAGGTAACGCTCGGCCCTTTTGGGAACCGACGGCTGTCGATCAGGGAAGCCACCCGTGGTTCGGCTAATAGAAGCATTTGGATCAAACAGACATGGAACGGAAAGAGAAGCGGGAAGAAAGCTGAAAGAAAGGCAAGTTAAACGACACCCGTACGCTGCTTAACTGGATTAACTACACCTAAATTGCTGTTCTGGATGAAGACCAGTGTGTGTTCTACATGCCTCATTGCGAGTCAGGAATTACCACCTCATTCTGCGCGGTGGAGCGGCTGGGACAGTCCGGCTGATTACTGCGAGGAGAGAAAATTTCTGAACGACTTCAAATATGCAGGGTCGTCTATGATTGGAGGAGTTGAAACCACAGTTCTCCAGTTTCAAGGAGCACGGAGCTGAATATACCCATCTGAATTTCTTAGGGTTCCCGATAGGCGCTTCTATACCCACTCCCTCCTCGTCAGCCATCGCCTGATCCGCTTTTGCGGAAACACGGAATGCGCACCCAACAGTAAGTGCACTTGAATACGCGATCGCCCTGAGTAACTTGTTCTATACTGCAGATTGTCGGATGAAGAAGACATTGCAGATCAGCCAATTCAATAGCAGAAGATTAGACTTCTAATTCCCCAAACCTGGGGAGGTTTTTAGACGATCTGCTATCAACGTGATGGGAAGTGAAACACTCGGCCGCTATCACCGCCCATTGCGTATGCTCGCCACGATTAACACATTTGGAGCCAGGGCTCCTAGGCCGTGGATCCCGAGATCCGGATACTGTGGTGCAAAGTGCGAGTGAACTAGCTGAAGAGTGGATTGAGGTTTATATTAATTGATATTACGCTGGAAATTACTTTGCATGACCCTGATGAATTGGGTTTGAAGCATAAGCCAGGAATTGCTATACGTAAGTCGCCAACCGAAATACTTTTATCTATACTATCCGGCCTACCAGGGTTACTGGCTGCACATCTAATGATGGCTTGTCCCTTGCCACGAGGGTGGTCTGCTCTTCAACAACAGAGTGGACACACTGGGACCAGTTCGACTCAAGTCATACGACCGGCTCCACTTGCTTAGCACACCATGGGAACTATGAGCGTGCACTGGTGAATAATTTTCAATTGCGTTTCAAATGAATCAAAAATCCAGTTTGTGGACTGTGCAGTTAAAATTCGCACCCACAAATAAGAGGGCTCGATTTTAAGCTCGCAAGATGAGGGTCCTTTGTCTCCCTGCTCTATGGGCGCGCCGAGTATCCTCATACGGAAGAGGGACCCATATCTAGATCTCCCACTTTTCGTTGCGATCGAGCGTTCGAGGTATGTCCTTGGTCCACTCGATACATATTCAATAAGCTTCCACCTTATTTTGTAGTTCTGTCTTCTTTCCCCCCAGTCTACATAGTCCATGCTTCGGCATATACTCGGGGGTTCCTTCGTTATATCTCAGCACACTCCTCGTCTTACTTGCATATCTATTATCAAGACCCTTTTCTATATCCACCGTCCAAATGGACCACGAAGCGTAATAATCGCAGGCATCAACTTGCTTACTCTCGCTCAATTAAACACTCATTCATATTCATCCTGCCAGTTCTAAAACCGTCATTCCCAGTAACAAAGCATCCAACATGGCTCCCACATCGAGGGGAGCTGAAATGATAAGCATCGTTACAGTGCTTGTTAGTCTCGCATTTCTAGCAGTCATTTTACGCATAGTTGCCCGATTCAAACGCAAAGTACATTTCGGCGTGGACGACTACCTTTGCTTTGCATGCATGCTCCTGCTCATTGGCATGCTCATTGAATTGTCTCTTTGTGGGTTATCCTAAAGATTATTCAATAATTTAGAGTATTCAACCTTGCTAATAATCAACCCAAGGGGTCACCATCGGCGGCAACGGATCTCATCAAAGCAACTTAAGCAGCGAAACAATGATGAACTTCTACAAGGTACTAACCACCCCTTCCCACGACACCCAATCTTTACCAACGAACCACTCCAGATCTTCCTCGCCAACCAATTCACCTACTTCTCCCTCTGTCCCCTCATCAAAGTCTCAATCGTTTGCTTCTACCGCCGCATTTTCACCACCCGAACCTTCCAATGGACCTCCTTCAGCATCAACGCCCTCATAATCCTCTGGGGTCTGGGCGTCTTCCTAGCCTGCGCTCTCCAATGCCGCCCCCTAAGAGCCTACTGGGACCAAAGCGTCGACGGCCAATGCATAGACGGCTACACCCTGATCGTCGTCAACCAGATATTCAACGTGGTCATGGATTTCGTCCTCCTCGCCCTCCCCATCCCCCTCATTTGGGGTCTCCACCGCGCCTGGCAAGACAAACTCGCCATCAACGGCGTCTTCGCTCTCGGTGGCTTTGTTTGCTTCGCGAGTATATTCCGCGTTGTGGTCCTCTTCTGGATCAAGGATTCAGACATGACGTATACCGTCTATCAAGCTACGCTTTGGACGCATATTGAGCCATCTATTGGGCTTATCTGTTCTTGTTTGCCGACTATTCGAGGCTTGTTTCCGAGAGGAAAGCTGTCGAGCAATAAATATCATAAATATCAGAATGAGGTCCCATATTATGGGAATACGGATGTCAGCACCTCGAACTTTGTGGCTACGGGCCGCAAGACGCCCACTGCGGAGTCTATTAAGTTGGAGGATGGTGCCCCGAGAAGGTCGAATTCGAGCGAAGGCGGGCTGCCGTCTAGTGTAAAGAGCAATGATACTAGCTGGTTGGATATTACAGTCCGCACGGAGATTGATGTCAGGCAAGATGATCTGCCGCGGTATTTCAGATGAGGGAGACTGAGCTCTGAGAGCATGGATTTACATGTTTTCATATTTCGTCTCAGCTTATACGCCAACTGAGCTTGGTACTCTTGTGGCGAGCATTTCCCTCATGAGTGACGATGTTGGGATGCTTTACGTCCTTTCTGAGCTTCGATTCTATGCCTGAAACGGTACAGACCTGTCCGCATAGCAGTGTTGCGCACTGCTTGGATACCAGTGTGGCTATATGGCAGCTGTATCTCTGCGCGTGTGCATCCTACTACCTGCCACAGCAGATAAGATTTGTTTCTCTGCATACACACAGGGGGACACTTTGGCATCCCGTGGGTACACAGACTTGGATGCTACTTTGGCTTGAGATATGGCCAACTTACTTTATCGGGGTATCTCCACGCACTGCCCTCGATACAGAAATACAGCTCCTGATCTTCACCCACGTACATTGGACGCACGATATGACATACGCTTCTAATCACCATCACTCACATGGTATCATTTATCATGCATTCTGCGCAACTTATTCTCGTTACGCCTGTGAAACAAACATGTCGCTAGCTAATTTCCGATTCATGGTGTATCGTTCCATATCCTCAATGCACTGCTGGCTGTCCAGCTGCGAATTCCTACTCTTATGTTAGCTCACTGTAGACCACAATTGTACTGAAATGATAGTACTCACTGGAAACGCATTGGTAATGCTGGTAGCCACTCTCTCCACGTCCTCGGCCAAACCCTGCACCCCAGCATCCCACTGCCGGATATGCTGTCCTGTAGTCGCATTTCCTCCATCGAAGTATATTATTCCGTCAATCTGATCAATACTCCCCTTCAATCGACCTTGCTCGACCATCCTCGCCGCATAGTCCTCCGCCTTCTCCCCCGCCGTGAAGTCCCCGCTCCCTTGAAGCCCCAGGATCGCACCCAACGCATCAGTCGTAATATTTTCGTAGAGCTTGCTGGCCGCAACCAAATTGTGTTCAACAACAGCCTTATCAAGCACCGTAGACCCATCAGCCGTCACAGCCAACTGATGCGGCGCCAACCGCTGCGCGAACGCAGCCACCTCCTCTGGAGTCAGCAACCGATCCAGGAACATTTTCTCCAGGATAGCAAACTCATCCACCGACGTCGACCGATCATCCTTATACAACGTCGCGAGGATGCGAGACCGCTGCGGCCCGGCCGGAGCGAGCACCGCACACCGAATAGCAGCCGCCAAGGCCTGCAACCGATCCGCTTCATCCACTCCCGCCGCAAGACTAACATTGAAGTATTCCTGACTAGCATCGAGGAAGCGCCGGCGAGCATCCAATATACGAGCCTGGGATAGCTTGAAATGCAGCTTCAACTCATGATCCTCGATCTTACTCGGTAGGTTCTTGATGCGGTTCAAGAAAGCTTCCGCACTTGTGGTATCGTCTTCCTCGAGGTAGTATCTCACAATCCGGATCCATAGCCGCACCTTGGCTGCGTCGGAGACCAGGCGCTGCGAACTGTCGATGTGGATGCCCTGTAGGGCTTTTGCGGCGTCGGTGTACTGGCCTTCGGCTTCGTAAGCATCTGCGAGGAGCTCGCGGATCTGCGCGTCTTGTTCTTCGACAGAGGTGGATCGGGATTGGAGGAGGGTGATGGCGTGTTGGCCGACGCTGATTTGGGTTTCTTGGGTGAGTTTGCGGAGGACGGCGATGAAGGAGTCGAGGATGGGGCGGGCGGCGACGATGCTGATGTCTTCGCTGAGGACAGAGTCAAGAAAGTAAATCAGGTCTCTAGAAATCTGGGGTTCTGTGGACGTCGATACGATGTCGCTGAGGAGGTTGTTGTAGAGCTGCAGCTTGTTTTGGGGGTTCGCGGAGGATTCGATCTCCGCGAGGGCGGAGGTGATTTTTTGGGAGGCCATGAGTGGGTTGGTGAAGTGCTTAGAGGTTGACTGTGAGATTGATGTGAAATATGGCACTCGGAATGGGTAGGTAATTGTGGGTGGAAGTGGTGTTCTTGATGGGCAGAGGGGTCGATGAGGTGATGTACGTCAAGAACATGGCGTGGATGCCGATGAAGCAGAGGTGAAGCTGGGGGGGCTTATCGATAAGGGACTACAAGCACAGCACTCAATGCAGCACGTCTGTAGTAGAGAGTCGCAACGTAATTTGACTCTATACCTTGGGCAAAATACGGAGTATTCCTGTCTGATGCTTGAGCACTCCGTAATTCCATAGTATACTAAAACTACGTCTTGCACATCATCCCCAAGAAAGATATTCCTATTGACGGGATTCTCCGCCTCAGGAAAGAAATTATCAAGTATTGTGCGGGCTGAATTGAACGCTCGTTTCTAGTAGAATAAGCAGAAAATTCAAATAACCTCTAGATGAGTGTAAATGTTTAAACTCTAGACGAATCTAGCAGTGAGTGCAGCCTCGACGCTGAGACAGTATAATGAATGCAAGTGTGTTAATGTTTTCCTGCCGCCACCGCCTTTGGCGACCCGCTCGGGCGGCAGCTTTCTTGCTTGCGGCGACGCATCTTCCCCATTCAAAGCTTCAACATCGCGTACGTCACTGACGATTTCTCTGGAAGTCATCTAGACCCTTGATTTGTCGCTCATTTACGCCTCAGTTACGATCGCTCTGTTAGCTTCGGAAAGCTGGGCTACTCGTCAACCCTTTCTTCGCGCCAATATTAGGCTGTGTGGCGCCATGGTCCCCCAAGTCAAACAGGAGCCTGATTCCCAGACACCATACATCAAACCCGACCCATACATCAAACAGGATCCCGACAGCAAGGATACAGTACTCGCTGATATCGACGATGAAGATCTATATGAGGATGCGGGCGATCTAGACTTCTCGGCTGCGAACCAGAGCGTCTGGCTTTCACGGCTTCCCCGGTCACTATGGGAACATTGGGCGCATTTGTCAAACAGCGCCGGCGATGACGACGAGGAGATTCAGATTGGGACAATGAGGATTGAGGGTACACAGAATGATCTCAAACGGGTAGGTCTCTAAATGCGATGAACTTTGTCGAGGGACCTCGGTTTGTGTTACACACGGACTGACATTTGCGACCTTTTGCAGGTCAGTTTGCGCATAAACGCACGAGAAGACAATCGCGATATTCCTAAAGACTATCTACTGCAACGGCAAACGATAACCTCAGAGAATGTTTCGCACTTGACGCAAAATACGTACCTTTTCACGGAGAGGGACCTCCCGGGTCATGAGAATCGTATGGTGGTTTTTGGCGAGGCGCGTTCGGCGCTCTATGAGTCGATGAAGCGGGATATGAGGAAGAAGGAGCGCAAGAAGAAATGGGAGCCCTACGTCAGGAAAACGGTACCGAGTATGTACCATCTGTTACTGCGACAAAGGAGGTCTTGCTCACATTGTAATAGAACAAACGGCTTTGGTGGGGAGCGTGAGTGAAGAGTTCAACTGCCTTCCGGTTGAGAATGAGGAATTCCGGCGGCTGTCGGAGAAGAAGGCTCTGGAGGCACTCAAACCGAAGCGTGAGACTGTATTTATCGATAAGATTCCGGGCAAGATGCTCCAGCCGCGGAATGCATTGCCCGGAGAGAAGGGTGCTTTTGTGGTAAGTGTGCCTTTGCCGTCCTCATCAGTCCTATTTTACTTACCAAACACTTTTCATTCCAGCAAGCAACAAGGCCAGTCAAGCCCAAGGCCCAGGAGAACAAAACCACTCGTATGCCTCAAAACGAGCTGTTGGATCTTATCTATCAGTGCTTCAGGGAATACAAGTACTGGCCATTTAAGAACCTCAAGGCGAGACTGCGACAGCCTGAGGCTTATCTCAAACAAACTCTGGAAATGGTTGCGCATTTGGTTAAAGCCGGTGACTTTGCTATGACCTGGGAGCTGAAGCCCGAGGCGAGGGAAAGCAACTACGCCAATGCGATGTACAACGATGCTAAGGATGAACTCGCTCCGGGAGACTACAACTTCGAGGATGGCTCTGAAGAGGAAGCCACGCCTTCCGGTATGATGACAGATAATGACGAAGGACAGTTCGAGAACGTTGTCTAAGGATATAATTCCTATGTAGCATAAGGGCCATGGCGTTTCTTTGGGGTTTGGGCGATTTGATACAGGCTGTTTAGATAGTATATCATGAGCGCTTAGATGACAGGCCCGACATCTAACACGCATTTTCCAGAGCCAATATCGTCGGCTGAAATTGCAAATCATTGATTGTCTCTTTGTTCGAAGTAGAATCTCATGCCGTAGTCCTTGTAAGGCCATAGACAACGATGACATCCATACAAAGCGCAGCAACACGTGACCATCGGCCGCCACACACCGCGTTCGTCATTTCATCACCCGCCTCATCAACACAAGCTCATCACTTACAACTCAGCGGCGTCTGTCATTCAACTACACAGTATAAACGAGAGATTTTACTTTGAGTGACTTGCTAACGTGGCTTTTTGCCGCCTACTCAGGTTAAAATGACAGAAGATCAGGATCTGATGGCCAAAATCAGCCAGCTTGCTGGTAAGCGCATTCTAGCTATCCGTAACCGTGCCAGCCTCTAACCTCATCCAGGCCAGATTAATAGGCACAAAACCCAACAATCTCAACCTGAGTCCCCCTACAGTAGTGAAATAGCTCCAGGCCACCACGTCTCACGACATGTTCCTTACCGAGGTCGCGGGTGGGCGCCTTATCGTGGACGACACTACGCACGAGGACGTCATGTAGCTCCCCATCGCCACCGTACCCTCATCCTCAACAACGCAACATCAGGTACACCTGGATCGGCTACTCCAGCTGGCACGGGGACTGATACAGACGGTGAGGCGCGATCTGCAACACCAAACGAATGGGTTGTGAAACGCGATCGTCATATGCAGCTCATCAACACTTCGATATACGACAAAGAGACACAAGCGAGGACGAAGGCAATGGAGGAGAGTCGCCAGGCCAAGGCGCAAAAGAGAGCACAGGTCGAGCAGGCTAGAGTTTTGAATTACGCACAGGGTGTTGGCCGAGTGCATCCTACGGGCTTCGCGGCTCCTCAGGTGTCTACTGCAGACCCGTCAGCGGAGTATCAGGTTTTCGTCAACGATATACCGTTCCGAGTGTCGCGTGGTGGTGGCAAGCTAATCCGGGTGTCTGGTGCGTGCGCTGTAGATACTCTGGTCAAGCGAACTAGCTTACCGGTTATAGATAATCCGAATACTGCCAACGCTACGCCAAAACGAGTGACTGTGGCAGGCGTCGCTTTTGTCCGGAGCAAGAACGGAAATCTCCACCGTTTGGGTGCTGTTACATCAAAAAGGTGGCGGCTGTGTTGTCCATGTGGCGAGTTTGGAAGCTTACTTCATTTATAGAAAACCAATGACGGTCAAGAAGAAGAACGCGCTTTGCCAGCGATTTACTACGACGGGTACCAATGCTTTCCCTACACGAGGCCCTGAGTGGCACTTGCCCCCATCTCATTATTGTTTCATCTTCTGCGGGATCACGCTGATCAGGATCTTCAACCGTTTAGGCAGCTGCTACAAAGGACCAACATGCCCCTATATTCACGACCCGAACAAGGTTGCAATGTGCAAGGACTTCCTTCAGACTGGTCAATGCAATGCAGGTATAAGTTGTGATCTCTCTCACGAGCCTTCGCCCCACAGATCCCCTGCCTGCGTGCATTTTCTGCGAGGGCGCTGCTCCAACCCCGAATGTCGCTATGCCCATGTTCGCGTGACCCCGGGCGCTCCTGTGTGCAGGGACTTTGCGGTTCTAGGATACTGCGAAAAAGGTGCCGAATGCGACCAACGACACGTTCACGAATGCCCAGACTATGCGAATGAGGGCGTTTGCAACAAGAAGCGCTGCCGCCTTCCCCATGTTGATCGGGCCGGACAGATCAGGAAAAACGCCGCTTCGAAGACCGATGCTATGGCCCAAGCGGAGGAGTCTGATGCATCTAGCGAGGAGGAAGAGTACGATGAGATTGACACGGATGACGTCGATTCGGACGATCTCGATGAGGATGAGCCCCAACTCATCGCGGCCGAGTCAGATACTGGCGAGGTGTCGCAACAACAGGACTACATCCGTCTCTAAACATTCATACCCACTAACCTTACTACAGACTGTAATTGAAGTTGGCTTGGATTTACGGATACCCCAAACAGAGCAAGAAAAGGGCAATGGCAAAAGGAAAGAAATGCAAATAAATCAGAAAGAAAGAAACACAGAATAAGAGGGAAATATATCATTACATAGTGGCCAATTAATGCCTGCCTTGAAAGATTGATGCCTTACGGACTGTCGTGTTCCAGTCGCAGATGAAGATACCCATATGCGTTCAACATATTCTTTACTCGCAGACGGTGTGTATACGAGTCTGTTTGACGATCTTGGATAAATCCTAAGGGTTGGTAAGGGGTGACACTTGGAATTGTAGCGCTACATGATGACGTCGTGTCTTGAGACGTGAAGCCATAGGTAGCATACCAATGGAAATGAATATCATTTTTTTCTGTTTCTGTTTCTGTTTACTGTACCATGCTACATCCACTTACTTCCTTGCTGCAGACTTTGCTTCAGACTAGCCACACGTGCTGCCCAGGGTGAGTCCGGGGCGTCAGGCAGTACCCATCCCCCTGTGCCCTCACATGGCGACCCCAAGAGAGAGACAGAGGCAGACAGACGTGTGAGTCATACACCCCCAACGTGACAGGGAGTCAGGTCGAAGACGATCAAAAGCCGACGACCCCCACAGCGTGGATCCCCGTCCGATGCAATGCAATGCAAGCTAGCTCTTTAGTCTAGCGACTAACGGTGAAGATAACCAGCTAAGGGGAGGTACCTGGTCTCTGGCTGGTGCACTGCAAAATCCTAGCCATGTCAATGGCTGCTTTACCCATATGGTTCGCATGGACCAAGGCGAGCCACGCTGCTTTTTTCTCTCTTTCCCTTTCCGGGTTCCTCTTTCTGTCTTTCTACCTAACCCAACTCTTACTTACCGCGTGTTCCGGGATGGCACGGGCGTTCTTTGTGCCGGTTGGAGCGATCAGGGCCGGCCGGGAGGACGATGAGACGCGACACCCGCCATGCCATGCCATGGCTTGAACCGTGCTGATGCGGATGCGGACTGCGGACACCAACGAAAAGCTGCCAGCCAGGCTGTTAGTAGTTGAGTCTAAGCAAGTCGAGTTGAAACACCTGTCCTGGGGTCTTGTTTCATGTTTGTTAGTCCCGACTTTCCATTGCCTCGTGGCTTGCTATTACTACCCTGGCCGGGGGCCGGATGTCATGGCACCTATCATCAATCCTCCTACACACGTACAGACTACATACATGTACATATCTGTAAGCACAATATTTGCTCCGTCCCTACTACTACCGGCAGGGGGACCTTGCTTAGGCGATAATCAATAAATGCTCCTTGGAGGGTCTCAGTGGCACGATGTTTGTTCCGGGGTGAGGAGGGGAGGGGGCCTTAGCGACCTACCGCCACATGCCACAAGCCGTAGTCTATATGCATGGGGAACATACTCCCTACTCACTAACTAACTAGGTACTAGATGGACGACTAGGATGAAGGAATAAGGCAAAAGAAAAAGAAAAAAGAAGAAAAAAAAGGCGATCAGATCACGGACCGGTGCAGTCTGTGCCTGATGACAAGCATCACCGCCAATTGGCTTAGATGGACCAGTTGAGAGGGGAAGGGCCCAATGACCGCCATTCCTTCAACACCGATATTTTGCATCTTTAGTATCTAGTAAGTTAGTTACTTTGTATCTACCCGATGAGGTGCCCCTCGTTTAGCTTTCTGGGGAAGACGCAAGTGGAATCCGATAGGCAGAGTCTTCGAGAATGGTCGACGGGGTCCACTATGTTAATTTCGTTTGTTCCTTGATGGAGATACTGCAGTTGAGGACCGAACTGGAGATGATACCGCACATGATATTTACTATTTACTACTAGTCACTTAGTTACTTAGTAGTCGTGGTGTACAGTCGTCAACCAGGGCTCTTTTGTTCCTTTGGATGCCCAGCCCACTGCTGATTGGCGGAAAGCCGTAGATCAGGCCGGGAAACGTGACTTGGGGCGGTGTTTGTCGCTGCTGGAATTTGCTTTGTTTTGTTGGAACTGACTGACTTCCAACTACAACTCTGGTGCCTAGCAGTGAACTATTCCAATTCAGAGGAGTCGATGCTATTCTTACTATCCTATCCTATTTCCATGTCCAACTGCAAGTCACTTAGCACTCAGAATTACCTCATTTCATCGCTCTCCTCTACCGGCTTCGTAATGCAAACTACTAAATTTATACGATCAGCAGCCTCCGTTGGGCAACAATGGTATCATGCAACCGAGTCCGAGAAAGCCAATCTTCGAGAACGAGATTGATCGGCCCACTGACCCGAGAGCTCCCTTTATTCATTTATTTGAGTATGACAATACTCTCACAATTTATGCATCCTCTCTGAATAAGCCTATCGTCGTTGATCGTCCCTAAGCCATTGGCTTCTGAGCAGTGTGGTTTATGATTGTGGTAGAGCCACCAGCACGTCCAATCCGATACCTTGTAAGAGCGCAAAAAGTCACCTCGACCCATTGCTGACGGCCATTCCCTAGATAGCAGCCCGCATGCGCTGATTCTTCAAGAGGCGAAGTCTTAATTTCCGTTCAGTTAGCACCACTCCACCGGTCGCTTCTCTCGCCTCTTTCAATTGGACCCGTGGCTGGTGTACACCGCCAGAATGGCCACTCGGCATCGTCATCGCAAGACGAGCGATTACCCGGAATGGAGGTCGTCGCCAGTCACGGCAGGCCCGAGATGCTCCTCTCCTTGTCTGATGGCAAATTTCGAAATGAGAAATCAGATTTAGACTTGTCGGCTGCATTCACGTGTCTGTCTGCCGCTGACCACCACCATCCCTATCCCCCGGCCTGATCCTATCCAGGACCCCGGGTTGAATAACGGTCAGATTCCATACCCACCCAACTTTCCCTTCCACCCACACCTGCACACCGTACATGTTCGCCTCTCTGATGCAATTCCAAATCACCATGAGAATTCGCCTTAACCCAATGAGAAAAAAAATACATGAAAGAAAACTGCTTCTAGGTATTGTTTCAAGTTGTCTTTTTGGCTCGTATCCGATTGGGCTTGCTTCCCTTGTCTTTGTTGTTCACTGCTGATTTGCTTGTGAATCGATATCGGATGCAATCTGCTCCTTCGACCCCTTCACTTGGTGCATGAGATGATCTGAACACCGGCAAAGTTCATGCATTGCATCAGCAGTAGTAGCTGCTGCTGCTAGCAGGCATATGTAGGGCAAGTTAATTGCTTTTTTTCTGTCTTCTGTTGCATTTCACGTTCCACGCGATTGTCGCGAATAGCGGGCACCGCTGCTTGCGGCCCTGAGTATGACATGCTTACGAATGACTCTTGCTTTGCTCTCCATGCGTACCCGATAACAATGCACATCGGTAAGAATAGGAGTAGATACTGCGTAGATGAGATGATCGATACATTATGTCTCTTCCGTTCTTGATTATACGTACCACAAGTCAAATTGCCTATCTTCCTGTGAAACGTGGCATCAACTCTTACTACAATTGCTCCCTTATTTGACACTTAGGAGCTTCAGCTAAGCTTCAATCTCACCCAAACAACAGATAGTAAGGCTAAGGCTACGGAGTAGAAACCATCAACCCATGACATCAACACACATACAACCCCAACGGATCCTAATTCATCCACAACCTGAAACACCAAGTCATCAAGGGGGATGTCTGTCAAGCACGGATAGATATCCCAATCAGGAAATCATCTAGATTGGTAAGGCTTCGAGAAAAATTCGGAGGGGGGCCGGAAATGAATGAGTGAGTCACACACCCTCTCCCTCTCCCTCTGTTGCTCGCAAGCTACACTATGCAGCGCACATACCAACAAACCTCCGCCGGAGACGTCAGTACTAGATACACAGTAAGTAACCTGACCACCGAGTGGCCGGTGACGAATGTCCAAGCTTGCCGACTCAACTACGTACTATCTAATAAGTAGTATAGCGCAGTGGGTCTTGGATTCTTCTGGTCTGTTTCATCTTATCGATAGTAGACTAGCACAGAGTAGTAGTTGGAGAGTTGGCGGTAAGTGGACTTGCTACTTTTGTCCATGTGCATAAAATTTCGGGGACTTTGTTTATTCCATCATGGCGGTGGATCGTCGCAGGCATTGTCTGTATCGTTCTCAATACTATGCTTATTCACTGGCTCTTGATTTGATTGACTACATATGAAGGACTTCGGGGTATTGGGTTTCTCGAATCATGGGGGTCGGGACACGTTGGTTTGGGGAAACGAGGTAAATGCTGTGCTGCACTGGATGGTGCGGGTGTGGTGTGTGCTACTTAGTATCGGCCGAATTGGAGGGGAGGTTCTCGGACATCGTTTGTTGTTGCTGTTGTTCTTCACTGGTAGTAGTTATGATGCTATAGTGTTAGAGGATATGTATTGTAGCATCACTGCATTAAGCCAATCATAGAGGATGGGTAAGCAAATGCCTGCTAACTACTTACTCATTACTAACTAGGTCTATCCAGTTACCTACCTAGTAGTACCTACATGATTTGAAACAACAAAAGCCATATGGCAACACCCAAGCAGACAAAACAAGGCAAGGCAAGGCACACATAGCCAGCCAGCTACCTAGCGAACTAACTAAGGCAGACACCCCCCTCATCACATACCAATCTACCTCACCTTATCTGCAGAAAATCACAATTACACCAACAACAGCCTCACATCACATCGTAGCTCTCATTCAAACACTAGCTCGAGAGCTCGAGCTCGAGCTCTAGCTCTAGCTTCTGCTTCATGCCAAGCCAAGCACAGATAGGCCAAACCGCTTCTTGCCTTGGCCCATGGCCATATGCTTCAACCCAAACTCGCCCTGTCTCTGCATGAGAACCCAGATCGTGCGGTGCGCGCACAGCAAGGATCCGAGCGAGATGCGATGACATCGATTGGATTGGTTCCCCGCAGGGAAAGTCAAGAAAGGAAAGGAAGCACTGATGCCTTACCTGGGGTTAATTATTGGCAATTATTCTTGTTTTATTTCTTTTTGGTTTCTTTGGAGTATGAGTAGGTATTTAGTTGAGTAATTGGGAAGTAAAGTAAAGTACGGTAGATGACGAATTCTGTTAATAGTGATGGGGTCACAGGAGGAGGGACGGGATGGGAAGCGTTGATGCTAATTTAACGGAGTACTACGGCGTACTCTGTGTATCTTTCCTAATGGGGAAATTACCAAACATTAAGTTTTTTTCTTGTCCTTCCTTTCGGTCGATAGACACTGACTGACTGACTGACTGACTCCCATCTCGTGACTCTGGCCGTTGAGGTTACTTACTTAGTACTTAGGTAAGATGGTTACCTAAGGACAAGACCCGTAGGTGAGTGGATATGGCTAGCCTAGATAGAAAGTATCAACCGCCACACGAGAAAGAGAAAAGAAAGAAAAAAATGCAGGTGAACCGTCAAAAGTGGATTAAGCTCCATAGGTGTGGTGGTGCTTATACCAAAAGAGGTAAATTAACTGACTACTACCTGCCTGACTAGTGAAGCACAGTGGAGGTGGGTAGGTAAGTCACTGACTTGCTTACTTACAGAGTACAGTGACTAAGGACTAAAAGAGGGCGGCATCAACGCCAAAAAGAAAAGCAAAGAAAAAAGCCCGGCAGCAATCATCCCCAAAAAGAGAACAAATCAATCAAAAAGTAGATTTTACTAAACCTGATCAATATCTGACTCGAGGCCAGCCAGTCCAAGATGAAATCCGATGAGAGTGTCCGTGCTTTGTTTCTGCATCTGAGTTGCAGCTTCCGTGCGGTATGTGCATTTCAGTATCTGTCATGGAATTGGTTCGAAAAGCACGGGCGGGCGCGCGGGTGTGTGAGTGTGTGTCGCAACAGAACGGGTGTGCATGCGATGCGCGCGCGCCGATTGAAGGGGCCGCGCGGGCAGGTGAAGACCCAGTCTAACCGAAATGGCAAAAGGGGCCTTTGTTTTGTTTTTGTCTTGTCCACCCATGGATTTACTGGCGGGCTTTGTTTCTTTGTGGTGGTGGATGTGGATCACTCTCTGGATGGATGGATGGATCTCGTTCTACGGGCCGGCCCTACCGGTACCAAAGATGAATTCGTTGTGGTTTTCTAGGTTCTCTGTCTAGGTGTTATGGAGGGGAAGAGCAAAATACAAACATGTGTTTAGGATAATGATGGATAATAATGATAGCAAGCGAGAGAGAAAGCAAGCAAACATCTAGGCTTGGGAGAGGTTGCTGTCACGGGCATATCTCACCAACAATAAGGATCACGATAAGAACGAGGCTTCAATGAAGGATGCGATGCTAGCCCATCGGATCATTCTCTCCTCTAAGCCGGTCTTAGTAGGAAACACTCCGTACTTCTTCATCAGGAATAACAGCCTGATCCAGCCCCAGGAGCTTTTGTTCCCAGCGCTCTGGCGTGCAAAGCTGATGATCACAATGGAAATAGTTTCCTCTTGGCCCATGAGGGATGTCGCACTGTCGCGCGCGCGAATGATTGGTCTTGCTCCCACTGAGGGCTGATGGGCGATACGCTGCTCTCAGGTTAGGGAATGTCCGGGGGTGTGGGATGGGGGGTGGTGGTGTTCCGTATGTATTGTATGACATCGAGTCCATCTGATCCCAAGCCCTCCCTCCCTTCCTCCCACCGGAAGGGAAAAAAGTATGAGGGGGAGGGAGGGGTTATGGCCTCATCGTCTGGTATCCTTGGTATCGTCCTGTAACTCACGATTCGCCCTATCCTAGGGGTCGATCATGGGATGGATGCACACTGACTGAGCGCACAGACGATCTCCTCTTTTGGGCATCATCTTTCCCAAATCCAAAACACCGAGGAGCCGAGAGAGTCCCCATCCTCCCCAGGTCCTGGTAGGATGGATGGGCCTGTTGTTCAGGTACCTACCCACCTACATGATGTACGTACATTGTGGGATCATCATCGAACCTGAGGATGAGGAGGGAGGGGGGGTTGAGTTGTGGTGTGGTGTGTGCTTGAAACCAACCCAGTGTGCTGGACCTCAGGTACCAATCAATCGTTTTGCGTTCCCGGATGTGATTACTGTAGGAAGGGATAGGAAAGGGAACCGCATGCCTGAGTTCGGGCTGCTACGGGATAAGCGACTGGCAGAGAGAGGCAGACACACAGAAAGACACAGAGACGGACAAGCACATGGATTAACGGAAGTTTCGACTGTATCGGATGGAGGGGTCGTACTGTCAGGAATGATCGAATCGATAGGCTCTCGATATCCGATTTGTGGCCCCACCCGTAATACTAACCATGGTTCTGATACCGACTACTCTGCACCCACTACGGAGTACTACTTAGACATCTAACTATATTAGCATGGAAACTTATGGTCCCTACCGCTACGGACTTACTTAGTACGACTCCGGTCTCTAACCCACTTCCTACCCGGAGACCGGCACTCACTGGGAAGGGTAGTATCTACGAGAATGTTTGTTCCAAAAGGAACAAAGGTCCCAGTTGAGAACTTATCCGAGCGGCAATCCATCGGTCCGGATGATTAACTGATGTTGGTATTCCAAAAGTCAAATAGTTAAGGTTAGCTGAGACAGGCAACGGCATATAGCCGCCGTTGTTATTGACGGGCGATGGCTCTTTGTCGATATTGTTGGTTAGGTTTGGCGGTTAGGGTTGATTATTCTTATGTTCTAAATATGCGACAGTTGGGGGGCAGATCCCACCGAATTCCTTCGGCCTATCATCTATCACATCCTGCACTATGTATGAGTCGCGTCTAGCGAAAAGCATACTTAGTTACTAAGGTCGGTAGGTATCTCCTACTTGATAGTTTCTACTGACTGCTGCTAGATGGCTTAGGTAGTAAATAGTAAGTAAATTCTCACGGATAATGGTGGTACTCTCCCGATGTAATTGGGAACTGAAATGAAAAAAGTTAGGCCTACAATAAAGTACTACAGTAAGTAGATAGTAGACTACTTACCGGCAAGGCGATCATCGGATTTCTTCCAGGGCAGCAACAATCTCGCTAGTTAGCCTCCTTAGTTCGTTCATTAGTACCTACATTTGACGATGTGAATAACCTCAACCTTTACCAACCTAGGGGATAGGATCAATCATCATGGGTACTACACGAGAAGCGTCACGATCATGATTCGTCTCTAGTCAAAAGCACTGGGCGAGTAACCAGCCAGGAACGATGATTATTCATCCACCCTTCTCGTCCCAAAGGTTCCCCTGCCAGCTGCACGTCTGCCCAACGAAGCATCCAATGATCGCTCCTCGTTAATCTCGGGAGCAGTCAGAAATGTCGCCTCGTCTTTTGACTTTTCCGCTGACCGCCGGATGCTCGTTGGGTGGTTTTTGGGTGCGGCCGATTAGTGAGCGAGAGTGCGAGCGATGGGTCTGTGGTCTGTGGTCTACCTACTACTTTGTTTAGGGCCGATGGAGATGGGAGAGAAGACGGCCGTGGGAAAATAATGGGCACGGGATTTAGGTGGGATTTTTGGTTTTAGTTTTTTTTTTGGGGGGTTTTTTTTTCTTGGGCTCACTCACTGCTTCTCTTCCTTTTCCCTTTTCTTGTTATTTTTGTTTATTTTTTTTTTTTTTTTTTTTTTTTTTTTTTTTTTTTTTTTTTTTTTTTTTTTTTTCTTTTTTTTTTTTTTTTTTTTTTTTTTTTTTTCTTCCCTTGTTTTTTCTAGTGTCTTTTTTTTTGTTCCCCCCCATGATTGCCGCTGTTGGTCTGTCTGTAGGTTATGGGTCAGGTCCCAGTGAGAAAGTATGGTTATGATTATAGTTAGTGATTTTATTTTTATTCGCATTTTTTTTCTTGGGATTTTATTCTGAATATTATTATTTTCTCTTTATTTTATTTTTAATTTCTGGGTAAAAAAAATATTCACTCATCCTAAGTTTTTCGTGCTGGGTCGAAAAGCAGTCTTACTATTCTGAACTTGGTCAGGGACTCCCTCATCGCATGTTTCCTGATTCAGCCCCGAAGGATATATGGACTCCCCCTCCCGCTTGTCACTTGCTCTTGTCCTCCATCACAATCAATCAATATACTGAACTTCAAACTCTCTACGCGAGAGGTTTCTGTCTGATCACAAGAGACCTCGATTTTACCTTTACCCCCCTCCTCCATATTATACTTATTCCGCTTCTTTTCCTCCCCTACTCCTCTTCTGCCTCCACTTCGCTAGTTACTCTACTACACCTTGACCACCACCCGATCGATCTACTTCTCTTCTCACCTTATCCTATTTTTACACTCCCCATTCCTCCTCCCTTGAGACTTTTTCGAGAATCTACTCTCTCGTTTTTCTTCTCACGGGTTATATCTTCAATCCTCCCATTCTGCACACTTGAGACTTCTAAATACTCTCACCAACCACCCCAAAACCCCGCACCTCTTGACCTGTTTTTTTTCCCGAACCTCTATTTTACACACCGCCTCTTGACTGCTCTACAAGCACCACAGGCTTTTTTCCTTGATCAAAGCCACCTTTTTTCATCTTTATCTTCGTCATATACACATTCACAGTTATGGCAAGGTATTCTCAACAATCCTTTGACTTCTACCAACAATCCCCCTCTACATTGGATGCCAAACCGTCATATTCAGAAGAAGACGACATGAGTGTACTTGATGATAAGATCCTCGATTCTACTTCCCCCGAACTTCCTTCCACTGTTGCCGACCACCGGAGAACCTCATATGACCATGCACCCGATGCATTTGCGCATCGAGATTCCGTCTGGTCTGATTTCTCCCAATCCGTTTCTAGCACACAGTCCCGTCACAACTCCCAAGTCGGCCACGCTTTCTTTGAAACCGCCCCCAATCCTTTTATGCGGGTAGACGGCGCTCATCCATCCGCTCCATACGGCCACCAGGCTTCCTGGCAGCTTGCAAAGGAATCGGGCTCCTGCACTCCTACCGCCATGTACGATCACTTTCCCTCCGAGTTGGATCACGCTTCGTCAGCCCCCTTTGCTGGCGGTGCCGTCGGTCCTGTCAGCACCATCAACATCCCTTCTATGTCCTACCGTCCCGGCATGGCCTTCGCGCACCCTGCCACTGTGGCTATGTCGCCGCAGTCCAATCAGGGCTGGATGCCCGCTGCAACGGATCTGCCTGATGCCATGTCGCGGCCAACCAAGAGCCCGACCTACCGCAACAGTTCCCCCTTGAGTGTGCGCCGGGATGGGATCCGGAAGAAGAACGCTCGCTTTGAGATTCCTGCAGAACGGACGTTGAGCAACATCGACCAGCTGATCAGCCAGTCGACCAATGAGGAGGAGATCAAAGAACTCAAACAGCAGAAGCGGCTGCTGAGGAACCGTCAAGCTGCGTAAGTACCCACTGCCTTCCTCCTCCCCCCTTACATGGATGACATCAGCCCATATCTAACCTTGTCCTCTAGTTTGGATTCCCGTCAGCGCAAGAAGCTCCACACCGAGAAATTGGAAGAGGAGAAGAAGCAGTTCACCCAGGTCATCAGCGACCTCGAGGAAGAACTGCAGAACATGCGCCTACGGGAGGCCGAACTCCTTCGCGAGAAGAGCGAATGGATGGCCGCCCAGCAGGAAATCACCCAATACATCAACACCATGCACATGGAGAAGGATGAATTGATCCGGGTGCACACCTTGGAGTCTGCTGATCTTCGAAAGAAGAACAACATCCTCAAGGAGACCGTGGAGAAGCTTGAGAGACACGCACGAACCGCCGCCCCTGCGATGACCACCGAGTTCTCGGACTTCGAGAACTTGACCATGGACAGCAGTCCTTGGGAAGACTTTACTATGGTGAACAGCCTCTCCCTTGACGCTGAGTCTGTTCCCACTTCGACGGCACACTCTTCCTCGTTGGTGGTCTCCACGAACGACAAGGAGAAGTCTGCGACCAGCGACTACCCCTTCAGCTGGAACGCCTTTTACATGTGCCTTCTGTTTGGAGCATTCATTGCCTCCAACAGCTCTACGCTGTCGGCTCGCTCCATGCCTCAGCTCTCGGAGGAGTATCGCGCCGAGTCCGCGAATGTCCTCCGGGCTGTACTGTCTTCCTCTCCGCCTGAGCTTGCTCAGGGCCAAGGCGCTGTGGCCTCCTCGTCGGCCATGCCCATGCCTACCACCATCACTGGAGCCGAGATGGCTCAGATGACCGGCACAGCGGCACCGTCGAACTTGGATGAACTCCACAACACTCTGGCCATGCCCTCCAAGCAGCAGGAACAGGAGCAGGTTTTCGCTCTCAACGCGGACCAGTACAACTCCTTGACGACTTTTGATGATGCGGGTGTCGACTACAAGCAGCAGCAGCAGCCTTCTAATCTGCAGCAGGCGCTCGCTGCGATGCGTGGTAACGTTGCCCACAAGCTTCCGAACAAGGCTACCTCTGAAGTCTACTCTCGCTCCCTGATGTGGGACCGAGTTCCTGAAAAGGTAATCCGAGACTTCAGACGCATGGTTCAGGAATATGGTGTCGCCCCCGTAAAGGAGGAAGACTCCGGCTTCAGCCAGTAGTTTAGCCCCGCGATGGTTGGGTCACGCCGACCGTACATCGCCCATCTCAGCTCTCTCCTCTCTCTCTTCTCTCTCTCTCCACCGTGCCCAGACAAAGTTACATTGCCTGCGTTTCTTCTGCATCCAAACAAGCAAACTGATCGAGTTCTGTGCTTCCACCTCCGCCTCCTTTACGTCGTCTACAATTAGACAGACGTACACCTTCTCTCTACATGCTTTAACGACATACGACTGTTGGCCAGTTTTAGCCAGATTTAGCCATATACATACATAGACAGCTTACCATTCACTTCGACTGGATATATCTTACGGACTAGCTTCATGATGACCTCGTCTGACAATTTAGCGATGTTGTTCTACGTTTTGCACTCCTTCGGCTTTATCGGCGTACCAGCGTTTTCTCCTTCTCCGAGTTGAGTGTGGATTTCTCGAGCAACTGAAATATGTTGCAGTCGTTTACATCTACCTCCACACCTCCTCGTCGATTTTTATGACTTTCTTTCACGGATGGCATCTTTTGACTTTTTCACCATGGGACAATGCCTGCGCGTCGCAGGCAGTCCAACGGAACAACGGGACGGAACATATCGAGCGCTTGCTTACATTTTGCATATGACTTGGATTCGGGTTTTTGTTTTCTTGCTCTTGAATCGTCGTGGTTTTTGATCTTCTTTGAGTTTTGCGTGCATCGCGTGGGGAATAGGTTGGGCTGCAGTGGCATTTGCTATGATTGTTATGATATGATTGACATGTTTTATGATTTGGGATGTGGGATGCCTGTTAATGTCTATGTTGCGATGATGATTCGATCTGGGTCTGCTGAGAAGCCATACTGGATGGCTCTGCAACCTACCACTCGTTTACTTTCTTTTGTCAGATACTTGACAAATGCCCGTGCATGTGTGCATGTGGCATGACACAGATGATCTTGGGCTTGTCCCGTCCACTCTTTTGAAAGAACTATATTTCGTTTGTCATCTGTGGATCACCCTTTTGTACTGTATATAGTATTGGGCAGCAATGTTTTAAGGAGTTTGGTCAGACACATGGAATAAAAGTCTTTCCGGTCTCGGACTTGCACACAATCCCTTCCTAGTAACCTATTGGCGATGAATGTGATCGTTCGCTTGATATAGACAGTAATGTAGGGATATTACCTTTCGTAGACATTGTGAATTTGCAACTTCACGATTATACTACTTCAAGATGAAAGGCCCACTGGGCTGTCCATCTCTTCACCTCATCTATCAACGTAAAAACGCCACCCTATACCTATGATTACTACATCCCGTCGAGGCCGTCACTGGATGTCCCCGTCACTCGGTATCCTCGTCACTGTAATCAACCGTCACTGCGGCGATTCTATTCCATTTCGAACCGTGACGAGCAGCTATAAATACGGGTCCTAAGTTTTCTCTCGTCTGACTTTTCTTCTTCCTTTCTTATTCTTCTCATAACACAAGTAAAAACTGAAGCGCAAAAGGGGATCTCGACTATGACTACCCTGGAATGTCCCTCATCTCATGGGCCATTTTATACTATCATCTATACTATATACACCTCACTGGGTACACATACTACTCTCTTTACATCTTTACTGTGTCTGGAGCTCGTTCGACGCGACTCACACTTCATGGCTTACCATATTCTCATCTCTGATCTTCTTTAACTTGCCTTCTATCCCCATTTGTTGGTGTTTTCTGTCAAGCTCTCACCTCAGGAGGAACACAGCATGCCTTTCTCTTCGAGCCCTGGTTATAGTGCGTGCCAGCTGCTCTCTATATCTTTAATGGCTACACTGTGGATGGCCTATACCTTTTCTCATAACGCTGGTGCTTGCAGCATCATCTACACCTCATTCCTGGAGTGTGTTAGTATGCGCTAGTCACTTTGCATTATATCCCAGGAAGATGCAAAAACTTCAGAACTGCTAATATAGTGTTGAAGATCATGCAAGCCCAGGCTTCCGTGGATCAGCTCTCCAAGCCTCAAGTGGTAGCAACCGTCGCAACTGTCAGGATGCTAACAGTTACAATGCTCCGCTTACTAAATCCTTTATACATCTTTACCGAACGTGTCCTGGCACACCCTTCATTATATTATCGCTAAGGAGCAGCAACACTAGCATACTGATCATATGACGGGTCTCGCCATCGCATCGAGATCCCTAGCTTACTCTATACTATTTCGCTTCAGCTCCAAATATCAGACTCTTGTGACTGATAGGTAAGTCAGCCGTCCTTTTCTTGCATCTAACTCTCACAAATATTCTCATACAGACAATGTACTAAGAGATCTAGGCAGTGGGTTACTGAAGGCGATATCCCAGAGAAGAAGCTCTGCGTGTGACTTTCCTCTACATTATCCCACTAGCTCCTTGGAATGTCTAACGGAGCAGCCGATAATCGGCTATTGAATATCGCTGGGATATTATGCGTCTTGAGAACGCTTCACAGCCTGCCAGACCAGTTCACACAAGTCAAAGGCGACAATCTCGGTAACATCCGGTGCCAGCTAATTATACCCATGCACCTTTCCCAGCAAATCGGTTGCTTCCCGCAAGAATGGAATCTGGCGTCGCAGCATCGCTGTGAAACCAACACCACATCGGTCGAAGCTGGGTGCTGCAGAGAAATGATGTCTTATGAGTGAACAACGGGAGCATCTACAGACACCAGGTTACTTTCTACAGAGTACCCGCCACAGTGGGATCACACTGTCCGGTGGGCTGTATGCATGATCAGCAACCATTTCAGTAACCAAGTACGAATCGACTGGGTGTTATAACAAACAATATACTGAGATGCTATCCATGACATCGGGAATCGCATGTGTGTCTCGCATGCTCTACTTGATGACGACCTTCTCACAAGACCGCCCTTTGATTTCGAGAAGCTTAGACATGGTGTGGCGACATGTCCAGGTCGAATCGGTTCTTGACCTAGACCAAGGTTCCACTTGCTTGTAGCTTGTGAGACATGCCAAAGAAAGCGGTTATCATATGCAGGATAGTATATATTTTTCGATTACATGATTCGTTATCTTACTCGCTTTATGTGCACGACACAACTTTCCAGGATGCGCAAGAAAGCTTACTGCACTTGCTTGGTATCGTTCCCAGGCAGCAACGCCTTGATATGGAAATGCTCGAATCAATACTTCCGCGGACCTTTGTTTAGTCTTACCGACTTTCTGTCAGACCCATGCAAACCCCAAGGGAAAGCGGCGCCATAATAACGGACCTAATGCTTCCGGCATCTTTTCTACATTATTACTGCCCTCTGATTCCCTATCCGACCATGAGTCGCGAACCCGCAAAGCTGAAGATGAAATCATGCATCCTGTTTACATTTTGGCGTTCAAAAGCTCTGTGGCAGAGCACATCTCATCTCCGGGCATTTCTCTTCATATCTTTGGAAAAGGGATAATGAGACCTAAGCTACTCATCTGCCGGATTGGGTCACACATGTCGGCCTGGGACTCAGGCAATGGTGGCCCATATAGATCACAAGCAAGCACATTTCGTTTGCGTCCATGACAACCAGGGTTGAGCAAGCCGTTGTATACAGTGCAGAGTGGGGATCTCTAACCGAGTAAGTCTTACGCCCTCGTTGACAGACGCTTAGCCATTCAACTGACAACTTCTGCTTCCACAGAGCATTATTCGAGACCACTACCCGAAAGGGCATAATCCCTTATACTCCGCAGAGTGCAGAGGCATTAGACAGAAACAGATCCCTGTGATTGGTATATAGAACCATTGAGTCGGGATCCGTCCGTATCCCTCACAAGGCATGGAATCTAAAGCGAATCTGGGATGTCTCTACCTCAGACAACTGAGCCAACTGAGACCGATTTCGTATGAATCCCGCTCCTCTTAAAGGCAGGGTATATCACCAGAAGACGGATGTGCGGGCGATGTGGCCTGTCAGTTGTGAGTCCTGCTTACCTATAAACTCCAGAGCAAGCGTGTCATGCTCTGAGCCATGAAAGCCTTCTCTGTCAATGCGCACCTGAATCCTAGTCTAGAAGCTATACGGAGGCGTCGTCTGCCTTCGCAAAGACTTCTCCATCTTCCATTCTACTCAACCGCCAACATGCCGCGCCTTAAGCAGTCGTTGCCACCACATTGTCATCCGCCCCTACCACGGCGCAATATACAGCATACCCTCGTCCTCCTCTCCCTCATCAACTAACTACATGGGTATCGCGGACAGTGTTGTTATCATAAAGGCACTTGTGTCTGCGGCTTGGGCATCTGATACAAGTCTGTTATCAGGGATAACGCACTAGAGGATGGAAGTTCGATGTATCTCCTCAAAGCTACGAGAGATGAGGGACGAGTTGTTGGCTTCGAAGTGTGATGTTTTACTTCCGTGGCATTCTACAGAAACATCCTGGAAACAGCACATCGGCATGCTATGCAATCTACGCCAAGGACTCACTTTCAACTTGGTCGAAGCAAATCAATTACATCCGCCATTGCATGGGGCTCGACAAGTTGTTCTCCCCATTTCTTCTTGAATTTGTCATGTTCAATCTGCTTCACAAACAACCAAGGACCAATCCATTTCAAGTTCGCCGACGAATATCGTATCCGAATTCTTGTGTGCGATGCCCTCAGGCATGACGATGTGTTCTGAGCATCCATCACATACGGTGATGGTGTTCCGCAAGGCGAACGCGAGAAAAGAGAATTTTCCAGGCCAGTGGGTGCGTGCCGGGGCGTCATTCCCTAAAAGATACTCTCGGAAGATCTATCTCATCTGACTTTAATTACCCGCTCAAGCTAGGTGTCTCCTGTAACGAAAAGGAACCACCTATGATAAAGTCCTCACTGTGTTTCTTAAATGGACCTAGTCACCGCAATCCCACATTTTGGGCAAGGCATCTCATAGGAGTCTTTTATCTGTGGAGTGACCAGCGATGTCAATACACCGAAGTTATGTGATATGACAATACCGAAGGGTGCCATCCCTGCATTCTCCAAAAGAGCACAGTTGGTATCTTTCTACTTTGGATTATGAAGCAACTCTTCAGTATGTTTCTCTCTTTTCATATACGCCCACCGGTTCCGATCAAAAGGTCAAAGCATAAATAGATGCCCGAATGCTGGGTGTTTTCAACCGCTGGTTCGCTGGAAATTCACACGATTCTTTCCTGGCTTGCTGTCCGATACTGAACAGATGAATTTCATACGGAGACTGGACAGCCATACTTCGACCCAAGGTCATTGTATATGATTTGCATAGTTGTCTTGCAATAACCTCCCAAACTAGAATGTCTCAATTTTACGATGGGTGTGATTATATACCATTTTCCAACCCGGCCAAGAAGCAACGTGTTCGGGAACTGCTTCATACACAAGATTATTATGATGACGATGAAAGGGACTTTGCAATGGAAGCTTCATCGACTCACCCGATATATGAAACACCGCGAAGCACACTCCAAAACGGGCTACACCGTTGAAAACAGCCTGCTGGTTCCGTTGCCAAATCACTCCCAAGCAGATACAGTTATGGATGGCTTCAAGAAGCGACTGGTCAACCAAGGCAATATTGAAAGGAGCAACTATTCTGGATACATTGGAGTCTTTCAAGCCAGCAATGAGCTACTCGATCACTTCGTTACGCGTTCTTGGAGTCCTTGTCTACGACTGCATTCAACAAGACGAGTTGCATGCGTATTAAACCATCGACTAACGATAAAGAGGAGCTTGCAGACAATCCCTCTTAATGCTTTTATATATACGATGGTGTTATTCAAGCTACGACACTGCGATGTTGTCTCGTTTGCGTGACGAGTAGACTGGGTGATTGTCTCTGTGATCAATACCAACAGACTAATCGGTCAGCGACGCAGAAGAGGAAAGAGTCAATGTCGGTTTAGGCAGTCAAAATGCCTTAGATTTACATACTCACTCGCTTCCTCTGGCAACTGCTCGAGCAGTGGCTGGCGGTATGAAAGTACCATTTGTTCCCTGTGACCAAGACTTGTTGTTCACTCAATGTGAACAACAATTCAGCTTCGTGTTCTAGCAAGCTTCGACGTACGTACCTTGCATTACTTACCCCGCCAAGCGCATCAGCTGATACTTTCAAAGGCGTTCAATATGGCTGCAATAGGCATTAACGACAGCCCATCGGTACTCAATCATGCCAACCACCGAAATTCCAGTCAATATGGACATCATCCTATCTTACCATCAAATCTTCGCCTTGGACAAGATCCACGAAAACAGGGCAAAAACGTGCTGGCAAGCAGTGCTGCCAAAGACATTGACGCGCTGGACAGAGCCAATTTGTACGATACTATCCCTAATACATCCGAGGCACTAGCCTGCGTATCTTCAAATGCCTCTGGGATATTAGCTCACCTTCCACTCCTCAAATGAAGCGTTCCTCGACATCGTCAGTCATCAGCTCATACTGGGAGCTTCAAAAGGCAACGACAAATCTCTCCGGAATGGTTGCGTATTGTGCCCTTGAGCATGCATGTGTACGAGAGCTAATCCCCGTCATGCAAGATCCGGCTTATGGCCAGCAAGCACATTACTCCGAGCAATGGACGCATCGTACACCACCGAAAGCAACCGAAGATGATTTATACGGCCAAGGTACAGGCCATCAATGAACGCTTCATTTCCAGCTCCCCACTTTAACACGCCCTTTATATTTTCCGCAATCTGACTGGGTCACCTCTATACCCCTTGGATATGCTATCACGAAGCAATCCTTCGCTGTTGGGATCAGCCCGTCCGTTCCACTGCCAAAGAAGGAACAATTTCCGGATGAGAAGGAAATCTTCCTCTGTATCCGAAGGAGATATCGCCCATGAGCGATAGTGGAGGTTGGTGCACGATTTTCCTGTGCACCGGCATTGATGCCTCGGTACTGAAGGCATGCCTCTTCGTTGTCAGTACCCTTCACACCTCATTGCCAATGGAATTTGCCAGCAGATGTGGGCATCGTCTGCTTGATACGCGAAGCTCAGGGTCACTAGCTTTTCCTCGCGAAGCAGGACTGCGTCCTTCCTATTCCCGGTACCGTTTCCGAATGCCGGGTGTGTTCAAGGAATGGCTTAGACGAAGCAGACAAAGGGTATGTCTACGGAACATCTCCCCTGGGATTCAACCAGTTCAAATTGGTGTTCTTCCACTGCCTGTCTGCAGCTGACAGAAAGCCACTGGTTTTCCTGCTTCTGGTACACCAGAAGCGTGATGGATGCGACGAAATCCATCAGCCAACGCTGTCTGGGCGCTGTACGATACATTCGTGCAATGATGGCTAAAAGTCAGATCCGGAGGAAAGTCAGTTTCTGAAGCAAATGGCCAGTCACACCTTTCTCCGATATAGCGCTGGCGGAGCTAGAAGACTTGCACCTCTTAGCCTATATATTTACCAGCAAAATCTTTCTCTCGAAATTGGGGTTGTCCTTTATCGAACGATCCACGTTGAGCAGCACTTGGACCGCTTCTCGAATAAAGAATGGCCCACCGAGGAAAAAGCTCTCAAGCCAACGTACGGGGTCATTGCTATATACGATGCTACTCTCGTCTTGATCACACCTGGAACAAGTGCGTCGACTGCCTGTCTGGTGGTTGAAAGAATCTGACGGTCTTGATGCGGTACAAATCATCAGACAAGAGTATATTGCTTTTCCTACCCCGGTTGAGGAGGAGAATGGAGATTTGCGCAGAGAATGTTGCTGGTCTCTTATTCCGACGCATGTTAAATTCTGTGGAACAGAACATCGACACCGGATGTTTACCGTCTACACTCCCTTACAAGACCTAAGGGGACTCCTTGACCACATGCCATCTTGCATATGTGAATGGTCCCATACAATCGTCTCGAAGAAGTCGATGAAGGAAGTCGATGAAGAATTGCATATACGACATGAGCATAGGCATGATATTCTCTAGTCCACTGGCTGTTAATATGCCTACCTGTGGTGGGTCAATCTAAGAAGAAGATAAAAGATGTTATCCCTCTGCCTTCCTTCAACGCGAAGGATGCTCAATAACAAGATCGGCCCAACTGGAGAGGAATACAAAACTACTCCAGCGACTAGGAGGAAAGCTTCAACGACAGACCATTCTGGAGACACCGGGTCTCGAAAAGCTATTCTAATAATATCAGATGATGAAGCGCTGCCTGCTGAAAGTCAGAACGGGATCTAAGACTCAATTGCCGATGAGCAAGGAGAATAAGTTAGCAGGAAGTTATTAAGAAGCTCAAAGATGACAGAAACGAGCGGCACCTTCCCTTACAGTATCTAAAGTGATTTCTGCTACTTTGTATTT
This sequence comes from Aspergillus welwitschiae, assembly GCF_003344945.1. Classification (NCBI taxonomy): domain Eukaryota; kingdom Fungi; phylum Ascomycota; class Eurotiomycetes; order Eurotiales; family Aspergillaceae; genus Aspergillus; species Aspergillus welwitschiae. The sequence goes on from NW_020798725.1 coordinate 245,201, forward strand.
GCTTTCATCATTTTCTCACATGCACACACGCAGAAGACACTTATGTCTCGAGGAATTCAGCATCGCCCCATATACTTTCGATAATATTACTACAGCACATTGATGAGGGAGACACGACTATTTCAAGACTACCCAACCGACAGAAATGGTCGTCTGTCAAAACAGTCAAGCGTCTTCTGATCTTATGTGAACACACCCCCGGAAGAGATTATCTTCCCATTTCATACTACAATTCCAACAGTATCATTCCAGCACAATGAAATGGACATGGTTATCTCGAGCTCAAGCAACCGACAGAGATCCTATCCATCCGACTTACCAATCCAGCTCCTTGTGTCAACGCACATACTAGAAGACACTTCAGACGGAAAGACCATCTTCGCATACTGGACAGAATGTCCAACAATATAGCTCCAGAATATCGGAAGAGACACGACTACTTCGAGCTCACCCGACCATCAGAAAGAAAGAGTCATCCATCCAACCTTTCAAGCACCCTCTCACCTTGTGCCAACACACACCCAGAAGACTACTCTAAAGAAGGGTCCATCTCCTCATCCTATATTATAACTCTAACAGTGCTACTCCAGCATAATGAAAGAAACATGGGACTCCAATAACGGTTCCAACCTGATCCAACCGACAGAAGAAAAGACACCCACTAAATCCGTCAAGCTAGTTCCTTGAAGTCAACATATAAACTCTCAAGAACAAGATAACTACGACTCTTACAAGATATTCCACATCAACCTCGACAGCAGCTGCGCGGAAGCCAATTCGCCAGCTACGTTCCTAAACAACACATGGTATCATGTTAACCCGATTTCTTCCCTTCTTACCCGAGGGAAATTATCTCTCATTGAACAGAGAACATCCCCAACCTCCTTCCTTGCATCGATTCTACAAACCTTCAGACAGAATTACCACATGGTACAACCTCAGAGACAATTCCACATGTACTTCAACTCAACAGCAGCTGCGCGACGCCATTTGACCAGCCATAATCAATAACAGCACAGGGTGTCGTGCCTCGTCTCCTTCCTAAGTCAAGTAAATCATAACCTTGCATGGAATACCACCCATATGAGAACCTTGACGTTCAAAGTCATCAATACGGGAACGACGACCATGGTCGGCTTGAGGAGAATCTCATCTCGCTAAGAGATTGCACTCGGTACCAAATACAAGGGTTGAGGGGTTGCAAACACAGTATAGTATCCAAGCGTGAACTTGGCAAAGCTGTATATAGATACGCTACTCTGGATAGATGGATGGACCGTCGCTGGAGGGAAAGTACAACTACTACAATCGCGCTACATTTCTTGTGGGAATAAACTCCGCCTCGCAGGCAGGGGTTTGAAGTCCGTCTATCATCACGTTCAAGGGCTTGTGCGCTTATTGGGATGGTAGGGTTGTTGTGTTGGTGGTTATGCTATGTGCATAGTCGTCATTGATGACAACATGGGAATGGATATGGTATCTGGTGGTGTGCATTAATCAACAAATTACTAATTATGATGTCTACTTTGGTTGATTATATTATATCATATCAGGCAATTAATTATATATTTGATGTACTGATTGATTAATGCATATAGTTCAGGCAGTAAACAGTACTACGTATCTTCCTACCAATTTACCTACGCTAGTAGCAGTCTACCTTGTAGCTACATATGCAACGCGACAGGTGAGACTAGAGTACTCCGTAAAGGATGTAGCTGCGACCATGCAAGCCGGGCGAACGCAAACAACATGATGCGAAGCGACGCTATGCTATGCACATACACGTTACTCAATGCAAGGTACTTTGTGGGTCCTAGGAGGATAGAAGAGGGTGTGTGGGTATCGGTATAATGATAGCGATTATTTTTTTCTGTGCTGTGGCACAGACAGAGTGGGTATGTATGCATGTATGTAACATCAGAAGAAGAAAAGTCCAAGAAAGGAAGTAGTATGAACATCCGGGGGAAGGGAAGCAAGCAAAAGTACGCTTTGAGATTGGGTGTCAGTAAGGAAGAAAGATGAGGCTGGAGGTTTGGGTCATCATCGCTGCCGTTCCCTTCATGGTGAGGGTAGCGAAGAATGGAAGCAAATTAATCGGCAACGGTAGTAGGTAAGGGGGCCCGTGTCCCAAAGCCTGGATACGAACTGGGAAGGACAAGGGCGTCTGGCCGCAAGAAGCCGACTAAGTAAAGTGGAAGCATTCTAGCCTTGCTTCAGCTCGGTCCAAAACGCCATCGTCATCTGATGGGACGGTGCGGGTGAAAGGTCGTAGAGAAAGTAGAAACAGCAGGTACACAGCCCTAACGGTTCAGTGCGGGTTGTACTTGTCCTTCCATATCCTGTCGTTGAACAAGATCATGTCAGCCTAAACTCCAGAAACCCGCTGATGGGGGGAAATGGGGCTCTGGTTGGCGGAGAGCGTGACGCTGGTTTGCATGGCGCAGGGAAGCGGAAACTCCGAGCGCCTATCAATGCATCCCGCAACAACACCTGCAAGTGAGGAGAGCCGGATGCAGAGCGCTGGGGTCTGAGGCAATGCTCGTCACACTGGCCCCGTGGAGGATCCAGAAATGGGCATCAAACAATGAAAATGCAACGCTGAAAAGGGACAATTTAACGCACCAGGAATTTCCCACTAATTTGTTGCCTTTCTCTTCGGCCAATCGGTAGTATTTGGCGGCCGTGAACTAAAACATGGTGGTTGCGAGTCAGTCAACTGCTCCGACAGATGATCAGATAGCACCGCTGGATCCAAAGAGTGATGCGGGCTTCAAGCATTGATGCCCGAGCTGCGAGGCCCTCGGGATACGGGCAGATCATGTCGAGATAATCATCACGAACGGTCCATTACGCAAGCAGTACTAACCTTGTCCTTTTTCCCTCCAAACCCTTCTAGGTAGCACCAAGCAACCTCGTTCATCGCGTCGGTATCGCCCAGATTGGCTGCCGTTTCGAAGTATTGTCGCGCTGCGACTGGGTCTTTCTTGACACCCCAGCCGTTGCGGAAGCAGTTTCCCAGCTCAAAAATGGCCAACACTAACTCTCCCTTGGCAGACCCGCCCTTCTTGATGCCGGCCTGGAGCGCCTGGGACTCTATCGATGCCGAGTTGGACGCTGCGGCCGAGAGATACATGACGGCTCTATCAGGATCTGGCGAGCAGCCCCAACCATGTCTATATCAAGCCCAAATCAGTATCACGTAGCAATAGTGTCCACCAAATGTGCAGCCTACGATAGGAGTCGGGCGTAAACGAAGCTCAACAAAGGTACGGTTGCTACTTACCGGAGTGCTAGCCCATAGAGCACTTGACTGAGTGCATTGTTGGCACCGTTAGGATCCGCCAGGTGCTCAAACATCTTTGTCGACTGTTCGAGCTCTGTAATCCAGATGTAAGCAACTGAGCAAGCGGACAGCCAATCTCAAAGTTATGTCCATACCTCCAGCTTCATGAAGTCGGATCGCCTCTTGTACATTGATCTATGCCACAGTTAGATGCCATACATTGAGGTCACGCAATCTGACCACTCACATCCCCTACTGGATCGTTTATCCGGCTCCGACTAGAACTCCGCGACCTCGATGGGGCGCCATCCAATCCGAAGCCTGTCGGTGAAGTAGGCGACAGGCACGAAACTCCGGCCTGCGGGCTGCGCTGCGCCAGTACAGTGGCCCTCTTCTCCCATTGTGCCTCCCTTTCTTGCTCATCGCCTCTATCACAGTCGATCTGCGGAAGGTCGGATGGGACGTTGACTGATGACGAGCTGGAGTTCCGCGACCCCGAGCGATCCAAGTGCAGCAGGTGCGTCAGCCGTCTTTCTCCGCGCGGGCGCGTTGGTGAGTTTGTACCCGAGGACTCTGAGGGCGCACGCGAGCGACGGAACGGATTCAACGAAATGCGATGCGAAGGAGAGGGAGGAACGGGTTCTAGATATCGATCGTCGGGGTGATCGGCATCTCCGTCGAAGACAGGCGGACGTATAACTTCTTGTGAGGTTGTGTCGGTTCGGATAAAGGTGATCTGAGGCACATTTCTCCCGGATGTCGTGGGTACGGCGTTAGACGCATAGTGGTCCGCCGTGTTGTTGAGGGCGTCCTTCTTGTGAAGTATCTCGCGGAGTGGCATCGTTTCGCGGCGGCTTATCGCGGAGGGTGGAGACTCAGCGCCACAACCGTTAAGAAAGATGGGGAGAAGATGATGAGGAGAGGACTCGGAGAAGACAGTCTGTGAGAGGGGATCAAGGCTTGAAATAACAGACTTTTCAGCCTTATACAAGGATGGTGGCAGGGCACAGGCGCTGAGTTGAGGCTGTGAACTTTGTTTGATGACGGATTGCCTGTCATGGTTATTTTTATCGTTCCTCAAATCACAGCCAAACCGTGGTTTGGCTTGCGTCTTGGCCTCCGCGGCGGCAATTTCTTCATCTTGTCATGTCACACATAAAGACTTGAGCAACTGCGCCTGGCTGATTGGTTTGATGCTGCTGGACGAGCGTTGTGAATTGATGGCGGTGGTTGTCGTGGATGCTCCACACGACACCCCTGGTTAATGTCCTGAATGATGAATTCCCTTCAAGTGAAAGAGTGTCCCTCATTGTTCCACTCCAACAACCACAGCCGCAGTGGCTTCGTAGGGGTTTCATGTTCCAGTAGAAGAAAGAAGACGGATTTGATAATAAGAATCTTGAAAATTGTCGTCAGCAGATGACTTTCGTCAGCCCTGCAGGGCACAGCCCAGCTACTCCACCGCAGTGTTGGCTTGTTGATGCATCATATCAAATTGCATAGTAACCACCAAAACCGTCGTCCTGGAGCCACCACATGCTGGAATTGCCGAACAGCAGAGACATATAGTACAAGCCCAGTAGGAGTAGGAATAGCATACTATTGGATGCTAAAAGCATTCAACTACAAAATATACAGTTTGGTGCGAGCCATATTTCTCCATGGCACAATGGCAGCAGATTTCAGGAGCTCATCGAGCAAAGCTCTAATACGGATGTAGACCGACAGACCTAGGTCTAGCTACTCGAGTATACGTCTCTTAAACTGACCACATTGGTATTGGTATGTCTAATGACAACAGAAAAGATCTTTAATTTGTACATAGGCTGACGGCGGGGCTAATCATGCTAGTCCATTTACTGGGCCTTGGAGGACATGATACCTGTAAATAGTCGTAAGCATTGTATCAAAAAGAATGCTGCTCACAAGTAATCAACTTACGCTCAACATCAGCAACGCTCTGCTGAAGGATCTGCTGGAGAACCTTGGGGTTCTCAAGCTCCTTCTGGATCTTGCCGATGACGCTCTCGGCAAGCTCACGCTGCTGGCGCTGCTTAACCTGGCCCTCGTAGCGAACCCAGGAGTCGAGAACCTGCTTAGCCTCGGTAGCCAGAGCAGTGCGCTGCTCAAGCTCGTAGGCCTGGGCCTCAAGCTGAGCGGTTTCCTTTATATACCATTAGCTTCCTGCGTCCGCTAACCCGACCACGTTTCGATCGGATAAGTATGGAAAGGATCTGAATGTACCTTGGAAACAGCGAACAGCTGCTTGGTGAGCTCAACAACGCTGGAGAGCTCCTGGACGTTCTCCATACGCTGCTTAACGGCGTTGGTGTGGTCGGCACGGGCAGCGTTCAGGATGTCCTTGTGCTTCTGAACCTGACCCTCAGCCCACTCACGGTAAGCAGGACCACCGTACTTGGCAACGGCAGTGAAGACGCTGAGAAGACAGAAAGCAGCAACGGTTTCCTCGTTCATAACATAGAGCTCGTTGCTGATGGCAGCGATGGAGATACCGGCAGCGGCAGAGAGGACGGCGGTCTTGGAAACCAGGGAGTTGCCGGGGAGGGCATCGATGATGGACTGAGCCTTCTTCTTGGGGTCCTCGGTGGGAACGTTGGAGACCGAGCGAGACGCGGTCAAGGTGGCAGTGATGGGAGCGACGTTGCGCGTGGGAAGGGTCGGCCGGAGCCGGGCAGCACCTAGGGGGCGTTAACAATCATAGCCAGTTGATAAAGCAAGCCGAAAAGAGTCTAGTTCGGCATACCAAGGGCGCTCTTAGCCAAACGCGAAGCCATTGTAGCAGTGTTCAGACCTTGACAGGATGTGATGGATGAACGGAAATGAGGAGACTGAGGTCGGGATGGCGGTTGGGACGGTGCGGAAGACTCTAACCCGCTCGGGCATAGCGCCAGTGGGCGGAAAAACCGCTAACCGAGGGATCTCCAAAAATTCATGGTTGATGTCGGAACTGCTGTGCTGCCTGTCGATCAAGTCTCCCCGATTTTGCGCGATATCTGCAGTTCTATCGACCATGCCTGCCCCTACGACTGCAGCAGTCACCTCCAAGAAGAGGAAAAATGTCAAGTCGAGCGCTGTTCCCTCCTCCAAGCGCCGCGCAGTCGCTGAGACTGAGAGCCCCAATGCGATTGCCGATATACAGCAGCTGGAAGACCAAATTTCCGAGTCGCGAAAATACTACAACAACATTGCGACCCTGATTTCCATGCTCAATGTCGATGGCTCGTCGAAACCGAACATGGCTGTTGCCGTTGCCCTTTGCCGGGTTTTCAGTCGTCTGATTGCTGGCGGGAACTTGACGGAGACCAGTCGCGCTGCAGAGAATGAGAAAATCATTGTAGCTTGGTTGAAAGAACGCTGCCGGGAATACCAGAAGCTCTTGCTGTCCATCATTCGCGAATCTGACTCCTCATCTCAGGTCCGTATATATTCCAACTGGCCATAATTACACGGTACTAACACCCAGCAGATCAGCGCCTTGACCTTGTGCCTGTGCCTCATCAACGAACGTGCCACCCACCTCCCCGGCGACAATACTCAGGAATGGACATCGGGCTTATTCAAGGGAATTTTCGAGGCGGTTGTTGAAGCCAAGAACGGACAAGCAGTGCTCTCCGAATTCATCGAGAAGACAAAGGAATTCGAAGACGTGCGGTACTACACATTCATGCAGCTTGCGTATGTCCAACTGCACAGAACCGAAAAGGAGCCTTTACAGCAGTCCAAATCCACTGACACATAAAACAGCGAATACGCAGACACCGAACAAACATCCGAGACCCTCGACGTCCTAATCTCCATACTCTCAGCATGCGATTCCGTACCAGGCCCGGAGCACGAATTCGAAAGCTTCTACACCGAATCCAGCAAGCAGAACAAAAAGGTCCTCTCCGTGAACTCGCACAAGAAACGAGCCCAAGACGCCTGGCTCGCCATCCTGCGCAACAACCTCTCCCAATCGCAGCGTAAAACACTCCTGCGCATCATGGTCCACAACATCGAGCCGTGGTTCAACCGTCCCGAACTCCTCATGGACTTCTTAACAGATTCCTACAACGTCGGAGGAGCCACCTCCCTCCTCGCCCTCTCGGGTCTCTTCTACCTCATCCAAGAGAAGAACCTCGACTACCCCCAATTCTACCAAAAGCTCTACTCGCTCCTCGACGCCGACCTCCTCCACTCCAAGCACCGCTCCCGCTTCTTCCGTCTCATGAACACCTTCCTCGCCTCTACCCACTTGCCCGCCGCCCTGATTGCTAGCTTCCTCAAGCGTCTCTCTCGCCCTTCTCTCAACGCGCCCCCGACTGCCATCGTGGCCATCGTACCCTTCATGTACAACCTCCTCAAAGAACACCCTACCTGCGCCTTCATGATGCACCGCAACATTCGCGACGAAGGGCTCAAGGCTCAGATAGAAGCAGAGGGCATGGATGATCCCTTTGATCCTACTGAGCCCGATCCGACCCGCACAAACGCCATCGAGAGCAGTTTATGGGAAATCGAGACTCTTCAGTCTCATTATCATCCTAATGTGGCTGCTATTGCAAACATTATTTCTGAGCAGTTCACGAAACAATTCTATAATTTGGAGGATTTCTTGGATTACACTTACCAGGGTATGTTGCAGGGAGAGCTGGGGACTGAGGACAAGCCGTTCAAGAGGACGCCGGTGGTGGAGTATCAAATACCGAGGCGGATCTTCACGGATCGGTTGTTGGAGGAAGATGGTGGCCAGGATTCGGGTCCTGGTAGCTTTGTCCGAGGATTGTGGGATTTTGCTTGATGGGCAAAGTATATACTGTTTATTTCTACGGCTGTGCCTTTTTTTAGACTTGACATTTATTAGCGTACATAATTAGATTTTGGCGGGACACGGATGGGTTCAAAAAAGTCATTAAAAGTTAAGTTTATCTATCTGCCATCAAAGCATGAATCACAATAGTTTGCGGTCTAATCTATAAGAACAATATTGGTGCCATGGGTCAACCTGACCGTGAGCGGCCACTGTAGGAGATGATCAAATCTATCCAGGACCGTCATTTCAAATTCTGCACCCAGAATTAGACTCGATCTACCTATGGTGCGCCGCAGGATTGTTTGGAGGAGGTTGCCGACTGCGATAATCTACCCTATGCATCCAGTCCCCTGCATACTCCGTCCAGTCCGGATGGATCTCCGTGTATGCTGATAGAGGCATGTACGCTCCAGCCGCTGCTGATTCGTGCCACGGTTGCACGTACGGCGATACTGTCACCATATTCATTGGTTGTAATGCCTGGCGTTCATGCTCTTCTGCCTCGGGATCGCCAGGGTGGTAATCACAAAATACATCCAAGGCAAACACACCGCGCTTCAAGTCATCAAAAAGCTCATCCGTAACTTTAATGGGAACGGCTTCGAGGCTGGCACGTAGTTTGTTCATTATAATCTGTGCCTTCTTCCGTCTCCGCTTTCGACGTACACTGACTTCGTCTTCCATTCGCTCAAGGAGACGGAGGATTTCCTTCTCCGATGTAGCATAGGTGACAGCATGTTGCATTCGCCGTGTGAGCTCATGAAGGTCGCCGGAGACTGCACGAAACAGCGCATCGATCCTGGCTAATGTGTTGGTCACTCGAGAGGCAAGTAAACGAGAGAATTGTCGGCCATAGATTCGGTCCCAAAAACCCAGCCAGTAATGAAGCCCGGTTCGAGACTTGCTGAGTCGGGTTATCTCGAGGCTAGCAATCACATTGCGACAAAGTGATAGCGTATGCAGTGCTGTTTCCCGTGTATGCTCGAGCGACTCTTGATGCGGGACGGCAGGTGACTGTGCTAGCGTTTGGTCGGGGAACTCGGCTGTCTCATGTCGGCTTTCACATTCTACTGATCGATAGAACCGTTGCGAGATGCCAGGGTCTGTTGATCTTGCGGTCGACTGTGCTGGCTCAGCTTCACACACTAGCGAAGAGGACGCACTGCGCTTGAGAGAGACGGGCAAGGTCGCTTGCAACATTCCAAGCAGAGATTGCAGCATTAAAGAGGATACCAGGTTAGAAGGTAAATAAACTCAATTTGCAGTTTCGAAGACGCAGAATAGCTGAGTAAGAGAGAAGGCAAGCTTTTATAAAACGAGTGTGGTGTTAACGAGCGACTTGACAGTCTATGTCATTTGCTAGGAATAGGACGGCAATGATATTACAGTTTTATGGCCGGAGAAACGAACATAAATGAATGAGGGAGCAAGTCAAATCGAAGTCCTTCCCGCCTGGGGGTCTTAACTTGCTTTTCTTGTTCGATGGATGGATCCATAATCCCCAGGGAAGGAACGAACCTATCCACCCGGCGTCGAGGTGGAAGCAACAGTAACTTCAGCAGAGAATAGAACAGGATGCATCCGGATAACGCTTTTCACGTATCGCTTATCGGGATCTGTATTCTTCACAGACCGTTTAGGTTGTAGTTTATCGATGTGGATACAGACGAAGCTCAACTGGTTTCCGCTTTCGGTAATCGAACAATCAGGATCGAGTGTCACCGTTGCGATTCTCGTGGAAGACCAGACGATTGTTCGCTCTCTGATATTTTTGGAAACTGGAAACCATGGTTCACTTCGGGAAATCGTCTCCGTCCTGTTTCTACGGTATCGGGCATCTTCAGGGGGTTTTGATAAGCTCTCGGTGAATCAGTGGCTCTGATGCTGTACGATTGTTTCGAGTCGCAGAACCGAGACCGATCGGGCAATCGGCACATGCTGTAATTCGGTTAATGCAAGCTAAAGAAGATATGATGATGTTCCATCAGTCCATACCCGATTCAGTTTTTCGCGTCCCTTGGGACCCTGCCCCTTGCAGATTTGTAGTCCGCTTACCACGCGAAGCTAATTTCTCCCCTGTGGATGGCAGGATAGATTACTCGATATGGTGCAACTTTCTGGGGAATTATGGCCTTAGGTTGGGAAACACAAGTATGTAGAGCCGTGACATAACCGCCCTTCCCTCTAGCAAAAAGAATCTAAGATTATGCGCCTAGAGTCATTGAAACGTTCGAATGAAGGACACATACTTGAATGTTTCGATGACTTCAACATGTGGCGAGGCAATTTATTAAGTTTCAACACGGCTCAAAGTAACCTTCCTGACGCCCTTGAGGTGGATGAGAGCAGGTATTGCAGACATAGTTTATAGATATCTGCCTCAATCTCGCGCCCACAGTCAAGCCAGCCCGGAGAGATCCAGCTAGATAGGCCGTTGGGCTGTCACAGTCCCACCCCTTGTGAAAGGCGCGGAGGGAATGTAGAGCCTCGACTCGGTACTCCGGCTACATTCCTACACATGAGCTTTTACCAGTCATGAGTAGCATTGTCGGAATGCTAGGGCTCAATGCCGGCATTTTTGTCGCGCCTTTCTCCTGGTATGCTAGCATACTCGGAGGTAAACAAAGCACGGGTAAAGGAGGGAAATAAAAGTCCATCGTCCAGCTCTGATGCCATCCTCACCTCTGGGGATCTCTATTCTGTACGAGCCACACCGTATTCTGGACGTTCTGGACGGTAGCTCTACACAGAAAAGGGTAAGTATAGGATACCGTGACGGTACTTACTAGGGAATCCTAAGGTGTGTCAACTTACTGAGATCTTTTGAAGATCTTTGCAGGAAGAAGTGAACTGCCAACGGGGGAGTCATCATCGACAGCGGCTTGCATCAACCAGTGCTACCTCCGAGAGTCACGGCATCGCGTTCACTGAAACCTAATCTACAATCGTTGGTACTACGGCAACTATGCGCTTTACAGAAGCAATTGTTGCTTTTGCAGCATGTCTGGCTCAAGTCCAGATTGCTCAGGCAGCGTTGGCTTTCACGCATTGGCCGTCTTCTCTGGATGCCGGCGTCCCTACAACCTTGAACTGGGAGACTGACTCTGATGCTGTACGATCCCTTCTTCATTCCTTGAGCCTTTCTGGTGCAATTTGCTGATGGAACACTAGCCTGTTACAATCACCCTACGCAAAGGAGCAGCTGCGGACCTCGACACTGTCCAAGTCTTGACAAATGATGCAAAGGGAGGCTCTTACACATGGACACCTGACGACTCCCTAGCACCAGGCTCAGACTATGCCTTTCAGATCGACCAGGATGGGCAGGTAAATTATTCGGGGCTTGTGTCATTGAACAATGACTCGCAGAGAGTCGCTACAACTTCAACTGCAAGCTCAGTTACCTCCACACAGGAGACGACAACACCATCCCAGACGGAAACCACACCAACTCCCACTCCCACCGATACTGCTCCCCGTGATGAAGTGAACAGTGTTCTGCCTGGCAACAATGCGACAACGAATTTTACTTTGGATGCCAACCACGACAGTAGCTCCAATGTTTCCAGCAAGAGTGCCATGGCGGCGGCAATGCAGAATGGTGGCGCACCCTTCCAGATGGTCTCGCTTGATCTGGTCCTTGGCATCGTGGCTATGGGCTTCTATCTCGTCTGCTGAATCTGATGAGGGATGGACTGATGCCTTCAAAATAGATGGAATGAGCATTGGGATTTAAATCGTCTATTTCAGTTCTGAAGTTAGGGAACTGCCAGTGATGTTGACATCGGTCATCTGACGACAGAACCTCTATTCACATTGGGTGTTTTCTTATTCTAGATCGAAACCTTCCCATCCTTACCCTTTCTTTTCCTTGGTGTGAGTCACTCCTTTGGTCAATTTTCCTTTGTATATAATGAGGTTTCATGATTATGGGCTTTTTAAATGGGCAGGCTTAAGACGATTTTTGGAGGCGAAGAATAAGTTCGTTTGGATATTACGAGTGATGGGGGTTTTCTCTTTGGGATGGATTTCGACGGCCAGCTTTTCTAGTTAGTGTAGTCAGTAGCAAACAACGATTTGATTACGTCATGTAGCATGTCCACTGGCCAATCGTTAGTATAGTTACAAGTCTGGAGTTGGGCGAAACTGCTCGCATCATCAATCGGACTATTCCTACTAGTCATATTATTGACAGTGAGGCTAGATTGTTTCATGTGGATGATCGATGGGGGGAGGCGAGCAGAGGGGATTGGATCCGAAGGACAGGTTTTGCTTCTAGCGGCCGTGGTTAGCGGCGGCAGTCCCAGGTCGGGCGCTACTATTCTTAATTCATCAGATTCATTTATTAGTAGTATTATTATTGGTATTGTTCTTTGCTGCCAGGCAGTGTGGGTGACAGGCAGACAGCTCACATCATCATCTCGATCCCTATTAGTTCATTCTTTTCTTTTTTTTGCTGCCCAGCAGTCCCGGCTGCATCTTTATTAAGTGCGGGGATCTCTCTCGTCTTCCCAGGTTTTATTTATTTCTACTACCAACTAGCAGAGTATCACCGGTCATTTCCTTTTAAACTCTCGGTACTCGACTGAACCGACCATACTGCCCCTCCCTTATCACTGTTCATACTAGTTGATACTATATATATATATATATATCATATCACTCAGCCTCTCGTCCCCTGTGCACCCTGCGATATTCACCCAGTTGCGCGGGTTTATGGTTCGTGCTGCTGTCAACGCGGATCAGCGGGTAAAATACTAGGTGCGTTGAGTGAGCCAGACCCTGTCATTGTCTACTTGTTTCAGCACTTGCCGCCTTTTCTTCTGCATCCATCAAGTTCACTTCTTCCACCGCAATCTCGGATTTTTTTCTGATGTCTCGGCGATGAATAAGCACCATTCTAATCTTCATCGCAATAATATTCGTGCTGCAGATCTGCAAACAAGCATTGATCCACTTCGTGGTATGTGCTGCGCTTTTTCTTCCCCTTCTTCCTGGTCATTTTTGTGCTTTCTGCCTTTCCATGCATCCCTATCATCATCTGCCACTTAAGTTCCCAATCTTCCCCGCGACGTGCTCGTCTGTCAATTCCGGGATCAGGAAGTCTGTGAGCACGCCTTTACTACTAGATCTACTGCTAGTAGTGCTTACCTCGCCCTTGATTTGCTTTTGTACAATTTAGTTGTTGTCATTGGCGGTGTTCGTTTCGTTGATTTGAGTTGCTGCTTGCTCCTTGCTGCGGCCCCAACTCCGGCTACGGAGTGGCATCCTACGTGGTCTTCCTTCCTTCCCCCCCAAGGGAATAGGTTGCTGCTTGGATACCTACTCCGTTCCCTTCATTGTCGCTTTGCCTTTTGCGGATATCCTGCCTTTTAGCCAACATTCCAACCCTATCCGCTTTGCTCGGAATGGCCCGATTCGGTCGGGTCAAGAAGTCCCCTAAGGCAGGAACAAAAAATGCTGACTCGGACATGCTTGTGCTACCTACGTCAGATCCCCAACGAGCGCCTCGTGTGAGCTTACCCCATGTGGAAACGGAATTGAACATGCATCAGTACAATGGCCTGTTTGAGATTGGTACCTCTGAGCGTCAGAAGGCATCCGCAGCCGAAGAGTCGTCCACAGGTAAGCCTCTCCGCCCCCCCTCCCCTTTTCCATGCCCTTGACCCCAGCTAATTTGTGTGCACGTGCGTAGAAACGGTAGTTGCCCCCTCATCAAACGGCACGAACGGCATTCATAATTCCATATCTGGCGATGTTCCGGCAACCGAATGGTCATCCGCTGTCGGCCACGCAGCGACGGGAAAGTCGGGGCGGGTGATACACAATCTACAGGAGGAAGTTGCGCGCCTGACCCGCGACTGTAGCGTCTATCGCTCGAGGGCCGAGGAGACCCAGCGAATGAACGATGCCTTCAAGATCCAAGTCCAGAATATGACCGAACGACTCCGCAACCTCGAACAGGCGAATGAGACCAATCTGCATTCCATTTCACGAAAGGACAAGAAAATTGAAGAGCTTCGGTTGGAAATTCAAGGCGAGAAAGATCGGAGATCTCAGGCTGAAGGAGAGGCCCGGAAGACAACTCAGTTGATGGATGAAGCTCGAGACGATTTTCATCGGAAATGCGCCGAGCTCCAAGAAATTTCTCACCATTCCCGAACTCAGTATGATGTGCTGGCAAAGACCGGGCAACGGGAACGAGCGGAACATCTGAAGAAGCTCAAGGTGCTCCGGGATGATTTTGTCGCTCTCAAGAAACGAAGTGACGAAAAAGACAGTCATGTAGAGCGCCTGGACGAACTGATGGCTGAGAAGGATCGCGAGCTTGAGAGCAGCAGGCAGAAGTTCGAGGCCCTCTTCGCCGAGTACGAAGCCTACAAACGCACCCAGGACGAAGAATTGAGATCACTGATTGAAAGCGGCCGTGAGGGTGAGGCCAAAATCAATGCGGCTCTTGCTGCGCTGCAAGAAACCCAGGGGCAGATGAAATGGGCCATTCAAGTCAAGCAACAAATCAAGGATGCCGAATGAACGATAACCCCCTGTCAATAACGATCCAAGGGAACGTACCTGGGAAAGCTGCTGCTGGGCAGAATACGCCTTGGGCTACCTACGCAGCTTCGATTCAATGGCGGGTACATTGATCTGGCATATTCGACTCAATCTTCCTCCCTTTAATCGGCTCTCTTTTGCCTTCAGCACGGAGGTTACTGGCCATGTCTGCGCCTGGTCAGCGAAGACGGAAATTTCCGGCCGTGGGCCCTTTTTAATTTTCTTGTAATTTCTTTTATTTTCTTCTTTTTCTTTTCACTCTTTTGCTTTTCCTTCACCTCTCTTGTCCTCTCTTTACTTCCCTTTCTCTTTCCCTTCAATGTTTCCTTTTCCTCTCATATTCACACTCCACAGTATCTCTGGATGAGAGCTGGAGTTTGGGATTGCTCGATACCCCGGAAGAATAGACCATCATGTCCTTGCGTGTCACCCTGTGTTTAGAGTGTTCGGATGACCAGAACGGCGATATCCGTGTAGATATACTTTTTCTTCTTTGCATGCCAATGCAATCTTACAGTAATGCAATAACTTCCTACGGGACGGAACTCTCCTTCGAAAAGCCTGGATGTCTCACCTTGTGCTGCTAACGTGGCATCTCCCCTATCATCATCATCCTTTCAGGAGTATTTATATTACTTCTGGATCAGGGAATTCACTTTTGTGTCTTTGATGCAGTTTCTGTCCACGTTTACAGACCAAAAGTTTTGCCTTCTTCTGTCCAGACCGTACTTCTGTTGACTTCAATGGGACCGTGACTGTTCCAGTGGCGTCCACTCGCAGGGAATTCGAGCTGCATCCACCCGCTCTGTGTTTGTGCGAGTCTCTCTGTGTTGATTCCCTTAGAGTTCGCCCAGTGTTATTGCTAACCACCGGCCATTCACTTTGGCTCTTTCCCCGGGGTTTCATTGCCATGGGAATTTACTGACCACCCTTTGCCCCGCCATCTTCCCCCTAGGCACTACCTCCCTCTTGTTCTCTTTCCCACTTTCTTCTTTCCTCCCCCTTCTTCTTTCCATCTTGGTTCGTCCCTTGACTGGTTCACAGTTCATCGTTTATCTCCATCAGTCTCGTTCTGTTCTCTTGACAAGACCCAACTTAGAGTCCATCCACACTATCTTTCACAGCTTCGATCCACAGAATGTCTGCAAGGCAGCGGGTCACGCTGGCGTCTATGTGGGCGTTTGAAGACATCGGGGTAAGCAAAACCCTGTGTTATTAGTTCGTGCTCCGCATTAACACAACATAACAGGTGGAGGAAGTCACAGATCAGATCAAGTAAAGACCCTAGCCAACGCACACTTCGTCTGCGATTGAAACTGACAGCTGTAGGAAACTGAAAAATCATGGTGACAGTGAATGCCATTACCACAAACATGATAATGTGTGTAAATAGCCTACCTGGTAGAGCTTGTTTCATCATGCTAAACAAAATCCGCTTGTCTAGGTTCTCGAGTTCAAGGGTAATCTGGAGGGCGGCGCGTCTCAGATTGCGAAGGTTGTATCAAGCTTCATCGATGGTCAGGAAAATAAGGATTTGCTAGATGTATGTCTTGGGGATTTCTTGTTCCCGCAATCCCAACAAAAATCTCGCTGACAGGCAAAAACATTAGATGCCTCGGATCAATCAGCTGGATGTGTCTGCCATTATGCCTGTCGATGAAGACCCGGTGGTTTCTGATACAGACAAGGACGAGGAAGGTGGACTTCTAGCCCTGTCAGACAGCTCTGACCAGGAGTTGATACCTAATCCCGCTGCTCTTGTCACTAGGTTCTGGCTATCATCCAATGGGGGAGTGGGCTGCTTTTCAGACAACAGGTTCCGTGACTTTCTCTCGCAGATAGCGGCTTTGACTGGGACTGAGGCTTGTGTCGTCGAAGGCCGTGGCGTCCAAGTGATCGGGAAGTCCGTCGAAGATGTACAAGATGCTTTGGCGAAGCTCACTCGGATTGAGAAGACCCTGGTAAGTGTCCGCCTCACTAGAGTAGCAGCCATTATCTTACTTATGAAACAGAGCTTTATTACGAATGCGGGAGTGGCAAATCTGAACGCTACTCCAGATAACGGTCGCATACGTTTTCGTATGCAGAGATACGGCAGTCTGAACAGTACTGCTCCTCAACGCCTTTTGACCGACCCAGACATGAATCTCAGCTGGGAACTCGGTCAGATGTTCGTCACTGTGCCACTTCCCTACGACGAGGAGACCCATGCATTCAGAGAGCCCAGAAATATCACTAATCCGCCTCATATAACCGAGGAGCCCGAAAGATCCCGTCTCTGGAATGACTTCACCTTCCAGGGGATTGGAAAAGGCGATGAATATCTTGCCTTGAGCACAGTTGATGAACTTGCTAGAACCAGAGCTACGGCAACAGCTTCCAGCGACCCTGCTACACATCCTTATTTGACTCCCGAGAAGGCAAAACAAGTGGACCAATGGAATCGGTGGGTTGTTGAGGGAACTGGCGCTGAAAGACCTACTCCTGTATCCGACGCGGACATGAGAATTATGCCTCATTCCGGGCAGTCAGCTATTAAACCTTGTGCCCCAACAACCAAGAGGCCACCTGGTATCAAACAGCGCAGACTTATCACCGACGAGGTACAGCCATCGTCAGCCCGGGAGTGTGCAGAGCCAAAGCCCAAGGATACTGCGGTTCAAACAACGGAGGCTGAAGCTTGTGTCTCTAAACCTCGTAAAAAGTGGAAAATGATCTATAATACTGGAAGTGGCACTGAAGGCCAGCATGTTACAGCAGACCCGGTGGCTGAGGCTCAGGCGCCACAAGCTCATATAGCCTCAACAACCCTCCAAAAAGTACCAGAGGACAAGCCGCATCTTCCCCAGGGATTTGACACTACAAAGTATGGTCTCAACAAAAGCACCCCCCAGGCTACGAAAAGCGACCACCGCACCTACCCACACACCCGATCAGGGCTGGAGAAGAAGATTAACAAACGGAAGGAGCTTGTTGATATTCTTGGGCCGGTAACAACCGGAGGTACCAGTATCCAACCTACGATTTCCTTCTATCAGCCGGCCTTAGTGCCATCGAGTCTGTCTTGTAGTCAAAGCGCGGTCTCCCCAACCCTGGCCTCCGAAGAAGTAGTCGGACACAGCAGAGGCAATAGCCTTGATCTTGCCGGTTTAGTTTTCGAGGCATCTGGGGCCCCCTTAGAGCTTAGCAGCACGGAATCCATGCAAGAAGCGACTTCTTCATGCAATGTCAGACATACTTCACCAGGCCATGACAGAAACCCTCTTCATAGCAATGAAACGGCCACTTCCTCCGGCAAAACCAGAGACGCTTCACTCAGCGGTGACAGGGTGGCACCTTTCAGCAACGCAAGAGCTACTGCAGACAGCAGCGAGAAGGTGTTTGAGCAGACAAATCGACTGGCTTCTTTGACCATGGTCTATAATGAAAGCAACGAAGGCGAATCACTGATCGTTAAAGAGGCTTACAAGAATGCATCAACTCTGCGCCAGGCACAGGGGAACCTGGCTCATGACAAAGTTACAGAAATTGAGAGATCCCACGGGGCAGCAAAACACCTCGATGGTGAAGTCGTGACGAGAGCCTTCCGCCGTACTATGACTCAGAAGGCACCTAATCCGAGTAGCAAAGACAAGGTGAACAGCAAGGCCGAGGCCAAGGTTAAGAAACAGAAAACCCTCGAAGATGCTTGGGGAATACTCCCCAAGCACGCCAAGAAGCCATCAGTCGATGTTTCAGGGAGTCAACATGGCTCTGGACCGATCAAGGAGAGAATAGCAACACTGGTGAGCCAGGAACAAGAAGAACAACAAATCGAGGTGGACAGGAACCTGGACGAAGATATAAAAAGGCTTTATGAGGCCTTGAAGCCCACTCTAGAGGCCGCTGAAACATTCCCAGGAGCAATCACTTTGGAGGTGCAGATCGGACTACTCTTGATACCACTCCTTCCAAAGTCATGCTGCGAGCAAGTAATAACCTTTAGCGATTGGGAGAAGATTTTCAAGCCACGGACGGGCTTGGCCGCACCGACTACGAAGTTCATGAATAGATTGACGACCTCTGGTGCGGACATCGATCATCTTGTTGACCTGAGGACGTCCAAGGCGCAAGGAAAACGCCGCCTGTTCGAACAAGAGTACGACGAATACAATGTATCCTATGAGTTTCATTGCCGAACGAAAGCTGGTCAATCGCTTGTTCTTGTCATTGACGAACAGGGTGGTCATTGTTTGAGGAAGCCGCCCTTATCGCTTGGGGGCGTTAACTTGCATATCCCACTGCAAATCTGGGATGCAAATATCAGTGTCAACTGTGTCACCCATCATGGACCGGAACTTGCATCAGCAGCTCAATATATGGTTGACCATCTCTGGATTCCCGCGGACAAACCACTCCTGCGAATCTTCACCCGCCTCCCAGCCGGGCACACAATCTCGATTGAGAAGGTATACATGAAGCGTTGGACTCGGCATAAGTTCATTTGCTCAGATGTGGTCCCCTCAAGTGACATCACCGGAAAGGAGCCAAACGGTGAGAGTGAGACCAACGGAGATCTATATCTGCAGGTACTAGAGACTCAGGATCTGATTGTCGGGACCAGCGCCGCTGAAGGAACAGCCGTGCGAGCCCGTGCGGTGCAACCCCAAGAGATGATCAGACGGGGGAGGCTCTGGTATGAAGCTTCGCTCGTGAGTCCAGCTATTGAATCTCTATTGAAAAGCAATGTCGACCTGGAGGTTGGTGAGCGTGCAGAAGACTGGAGTAGCGTCGACTTACTCGGGAGAGATGCACATCTTATAACCCCAGATGCGCCACTAAGTCCAGTCGCCATGGCCATTGGGACCGGGGGGCTTGGGGATCTCCTCCGTCTCACTATCATGGTGGTTGAGAAGGCAGATGGTGTTGGCTACTTTAATCAAGGGTTCAGCGTCTCATCCAAAGAATCAGTCCACTCCGGGGCACTGCAGATTGTACCCGCTCCAAAGGGCCTCGAATTCGATGACATAGAGAGCGTCAAAGACCTGGGTAGCGCCTGCCCACCGAAAGATACTCTCCAAGGGCTGGAGCGAGAATTTTGGTGAAGTTGGGGTGCAGTGCGGAGGAAGTGTCAAAGGTGTCGAAGGATTCAAATTGCAGGTGAAATCTAGTTGATGTGACCGGGTTTTCTGTGCTACCGTCAAATTCCCTTCTCTCTAACTGTAGTTACAACACTTCTACTTTTAGATACGAAAAGCCTGCGTAGGTCAAGAGACCCACCCGCTTGCTAGGATCTAGACATGCAATTATCTTCAAGAATGTCAATTCGACGTGAGTGGTACGCACTGTATCCAATCATCTATACATTCCCAAAGCATCATCATCTAATACTCTGCCTTTAATGCCACCACCAAACCCTGAGACATGTTATGCTGAGTAGCAGAAGCAGCCTGTAGCATGTAGCATGCAGCATGCAGCACGTAGCAAGATTGCAACCAAAAAGGGCAACAAAAACCAGCGAACAAGATATACCCCCCTCCATCTAACAAAAAAGATACAGAAATAAATAGAAGAGACAAGAAAGAAACAAATCAATCATCCTCCGCGGCATCATCCACGCCCCTAAGCCAAGCCCCCCTAGCATCAACCGCGGCCTTCCTAACATCCCGTTTGGGATCATCCAGCACCATTCTCAACGCCCTCAACACCTGGTTCTTCACCGGCAAAAGCGGCGACAGCTTGCCCGCCTTAGCTACCTTCGGAGCATCCGCAGCACCCGAATCCGGCGTCTGTGCAAGCAAGAACAGACACTTGAGGGCGTCGACGCGCAGTCTGGGCCCGTTAACAGCTCCAGTAGTCGGCGCGTGCTCGGCCGTCTTCAGGAGTCGAGTGACGAGGCTCTGCACGTGCCCGCACTCTTCGATCACACTGACGCCGTTGTCGCGGATGATCACTGCGAGGGTTTCGAGGGTGGCGGCGCGGACGGGCTGGGAGTCGGCGGATTGGAGGTCCAGACTTTGAAGGAGGAGAGGGAGGAGGGTGGGGAGTTCGGGCATGACGAGGGTGGGGGGAATGGTGGAGAGAATGCCGGAGAGGGCGGTTAGGTGGGCGGGTTTGATGTGTGTGGTGGATGCGGTTCCGGCGACATTGACTTCGCGGATGCGGGCGGAGATGAGAGGGGTTAAAGTGGTGAAGACGCGTTGTTTGGAGAGGAGGCGGATGTTGGCGTGGTTGGTTGGGGAGAGGACTTCGTCGTCTTTGAGGAGGATGGCGAAGCCGCGGGCTGCGGTTGTGCTGGTGGCTTCGGAGGAGGAGGAGAGGAGGTTGAGGAGGGTGGTGAGGATTTGGGTCGTCTTGGGGGAGAGGCGCAGGATGAGGGCTTTGGAGATCCAGAAGAGGGTTTTGATGGTGGATGTGGTGAGGTGGGGTTCTTGGGTGGTTTGTGGGAGGAGGGAGTCGAAGAGGGTTGTTGCGAGATCGAGGTCTTCCTTGTTGAGGTGCTTGTTGATGTAGAGGGCCAGATGGCGGAGGAAGGCCAGTTGGGTGGCGGTCTCGGTCTCGGTCGTGCAGCGGGTTGCGATGTCTGTGAGGAGATCGGACATCACGGGGGGTGTGCAGGGGGGTAGGTTCTTCGTGTCTCGGGGGAGACTGGCGAGGAGGTAGGTCGAGAGGATCATGGTGCGGCGATGGCTGTCAGTTGGCGAGGGAGTGAAGGGCACCTGTTGGAAGCCGTCCGCTGAGGCGAAGAGGGTGTAGATATTAGACACGACTTCGTCGTGCTTGCTTTGTGGGAGGGACCTAATGATGACATTGCATAGTCTTCCGAGGACATCAAGGACTGTGGCGTCGGTTAGGATGTTGTTCGGGGCTTTGCCTAGAGCTGCTGTTGCTGCGCTACGGCACAGGCTCACGACGATTTTGTCGTAGTAGAGGTCCAGGTTAGGGGTTTCGTCGAGTTTCCTTTGGTTCATGACATAAAGGATAGTCAAGAGGATGGCCCTGGGGTAGTCCACAGATCCGGGATCTTCCTTCTGCAAAAGTATGCTCAGCTTGCTGAGCAGGCGCCGGACCAGGGTGTCGAAGATGTCTCTCTCAACACTGATCTGTGCGAGAGTCTCGAGGGTGGTGATATACTCGGGATTCGACCCATCATCGGAGTCAGGAAGTGTGGCCACAAAAGCAGGGAAAGTAATGTCCAAGATCAGACGCGGCTTGTACTTCGAAATTTCTGTCAGGGCAGCAATTGCTTCCTTCTTCAGGTCGTCACGGCCGACTGATTCCTCCTTTAGGAGGATTTCGTCAAGGTACTGGACGAAGAGTCCAACTTCGTTATCTTGGAAGTAGTTGCGCAGGGTGGACAAGCGCAGAAATCCCTTCAGGGCGGAGATGCGGAACGAGACTTCCTCCTTGATAACGCCCATGAGCGCCTGGCCGAAGATGTCCGAGAACTGATCCTTGAACTCGAGCAAGGGGTTGCTGAGGCTAGGCTCCGAGTCCCGCGATGTCCATGCGCCGAATACCTGGATAGCAGAATCGAAGAGGACGGTCAACGTATCCAGCAGAGCTCTCTGCTTGGCGATTCCATCGGCTTCTTGGTAGATCGTCAAGAGTGGTGCGACGACAGTTTGCACGATGAGCGTGAACGACGCTGCAGATGCTGCGGAAGTAGAGCTGAGGATTTGCTGAGCAGGCTTCGCTTGTTTTTGCTGAGGCTCCTGCAATTGCTCGCTGCACTCCTTGGTAATCGGGCGCAAGAACTGTGCAAGAGGCAGCTGGTCGGAGATCTGCGTGACGCCCTCCGACAACCGCTGCGCAATACTGCTCAAGACCTGAAGAGAAAGCTCAGAAAGGAATTCCTCCTGGGCGTTGAGGATCTCGAATTTCAGAGTTTCCCATATGGTGATCGAATACTTGGACACCGTGTTTGGATCGTACAGCCTGACGCAAGCAATAAGGGCATTGAGCGCATCTTTCTGGAGGATCGTTAGAATGTATAAGGGTTGTGGTCTTGTCAACACGTACCTTGACATTGGGCGACGTCGAGTCAAGCTTATCCAACAGAGAAGGAACAGCATGCGGAGCAAACAGGCTGTTCGCCGAGATACAGTCTTGCAAGCGGTCTTTCAGATCCTGAGCAGTAATACCGTATGGATCATTCGGCGGGGGCCTGAAGGTGATGGGGAAGTAGTTGTAGACAGAGTCGAACAGAGCCTTCACATGTCAGTTATCAGAAGACCATATCCAGACCACATGTAATACATACTTCAGCATGGTTGGACACATCCCACTCCACCATCACCACCTTGAGGATCGAGAAGACCAGCATCAGGTTGCGCGGGTCCTTCTCACCCGTCATCAGGTTCACTATGCCAACCAGGGACTCGTCACCCATATCATGGAGGGCTGCACTAGTCAATTCCCGCAAAACCACGTCGAAGGAAGTATGGATGGAAACGCACCGGCACGATGATTAATCATCAATTCGTTCAGCAATTGGTAAACCTGGAACCTCTGAGACTGCGAGCGAGACTGTAGTTCCTCGAAGCGCTCGAAGATCCTGCACAAGTCAGCTAAATCCCGTCCGAGATCGATGCATGACCTTATCAATATCAGATGCACTCACGCCTGCGCAACCTCTTCAGCCAACGCCTTATTGAACCGATCCAGCTTCTGCAAAGTCTCCAACCCGGGGACAGCCCCTCCATCCTCAATCCGTTCACAGAAGAAAGTCGTCAGGACCTGGATCTGTTGTCTCGACAGGAACTTCGGAGGGAGCGCCCGGATCACAGCCGTGAGATAGGAAACGGCCTTGCCGCGCAGAATCGAGTCCTCGTCATTGATGTACTCTCCTAGCGACTGCACGACTTCAATGAGCGTGGTCTTCTTGGTCTCCACATCTTTTTTGTTCCAGCAATAGTAGTTAGTCCCAGTCCATCATCAAACAATCTGCTGCGGCAGCGGCGGGGGTGCATGGGAACATCACATAACGTACCTTGAGCAATTCGTTCCGCGATCTGCTTGGCCTCCTGCTTATCATGGTCCACGACCAGCAGGAATGTCTGCAGCGCCGACATCTTGTGACAAGTGAGACGTCGGAAATCGCAGATGAGGGGCAAATGGTGGGGGGGAAAGCAACTAGTCAAGTGCCTCTCTCTATCTTCTCCGCGACCGGAACATGACGCCGTTTGTGGCCCGCCCATTGATTGCCCTTATCGATATGGGTCACGTGCTGCTACATTGACCATGTTACTCTCCAGTTATTACAAAGTAGTTAACTTACTGGCAGTTGGCGTTGCGTCATCCCCCAGTCCGGCTGACAGGCCGATCACCTCCACCACAATACCATATCCTCTATCTACTAACCTAATCTATATAAAACCCCCAATATCAAAATGACCAAGAAACCCTTCTTCCTCATAGCATCCTCTCTCATCTTAATCATAATCATCCTCACCACCTTAACCACAGCCAACAGCTTCCCTCTCCGAAAGCGTCTTCCCCGTCCCTTCGTCTCCGCACCACACCTCCGTCACGACCTCCACCTCCAAGACGCCACCAACAATTACCTCGCCGACCTAAAAGAGTGGCTATCCCAGCAACCCTCCACCAACAAAATGGGCAGCCAATCCTCCTCCCACGAGAATCCCATAATCTCCGACGTCCTGCCCAAGAACCGCCTCATTAACATCTACGCCTCCCTAACCCGGCAATTCGACTCGGTGGAGTCCCGCTTCAATGATCCCTCAAGCAACGTAACAGTCCTGGCGCCGCGGAACAGCGCGATCCAGAACCTGCCGCGCAAGCCGTGGGAGAATCCCGAGGACTATGAGCGGTTTGGGCAGGCCGGGGCGTATGAGGGCGATGAGGGGCAGGATCGGGCAACGAAGAATCTGGAGAGGTTTGTCAAGGCGCATGTTGTTGTCGGGAGTCCTTGGGGGGAGGGCGATGAGGGGGTTACCCTTGCTGGGGAGAAGGTGAGGTGGAATAGGGGGGAGGGGGGCAAGATTTATGTATGTTCTTCTGGGTCCTTTTCGGGTGGTGGGTGATTTAGGGATACGCTGACTGACTGTTTGTGGTAGATTCAACCAGGGAATGTGGAGGTGGATAGTATTGCTGAGAAGGTTTCGAATGGGGAATTGTGGATTCTGAATGGGGTGGTTAATTATACCTAGGTTCATTGGGTTCCATTGGGCTGCGATGGTTATATATTTCATTATGATGTTCTTCATGCTGATGACGATTCTATTATGATTGATGGCTGCTGGATAAGGTCTCTTGGCAGAGGCTCTAATGAGGACACACCCGTCTTAGTACTCACGGTCTGCACTTATATTACTAGTATGTCATATTGATACATCTGCACTTCATCTAATATATTCAGCAAGTAGAGTCCAAACGCACCCAGAAGCCAGACCATCGTAGCCTAATAGCTTTTCCTACCCGCGTAATGAGCCAGCACTCTCTCCTCAACGCCGTCCAGAATGCAAAAGTGCTCAATGACCTCCAGGTTCTCAGCCTCGCTCTGGTACAACTTATCGGGATCCTGGCCCGGCTGGAACGGGTTAATACCAGCGGCAGGGTTCATCGACGCCATCTGCGAAGCCATGTGGTTGGCCGCTAAAGCAAACTGTCAGCACACTCAAACAAAGATAATAGAAACGATAATGAGGCAAACACAGCGAACTAACCATTATCACTGCCCAAGATAAACCCAAAGACCGACTGCAGTCCAAACAAGTTCAAGAAATACCACGAAAGACTGGACACCCATCTAACATCCAAATCCCGGGTCATAACACCAGACTGCAGCATTGACTTGAACCGAATGGTAAGCGGGAAGGGCAATTTCACTAGCACTCTTGTCAGCTCACTCCCTTTCCAAAAACAATTCAGATTAGACCTACAAATCACGAATCCCGAAAAGAACGCATTAATCCAGCTCATAATCAGCGTCTGTGGGATCATCATCATCATATTCCCCTTCATCATGCCCATCATGGCCTCCATGCCAGCAGGATCGGTCATTGGGTTTGCAGGCGGCTGGCCGCGACTAGCAGGGTCCTTGAGGAAAGCGCCGCTCTGGTAGGCAGAAACGAGGTAGTTCTTCCGCATCTCGAAGGACTCCTTGGAGAGCACGGAGGCATTGTTCCGGAGGTTGACGCCGCGAATGAGTCCGAGACGTTCGCGGGATTCGGCCAGCGTCGAAGCCGGCTTCGGGGGGTTGTTCATCAGGACGGTGGCATAGTGACGGAGGATACCTGTCAGAATCTGTGGAATATACGATTAGCATATATCCCTGTCTCTTGTAGAGTAGAGGAGAGCTCGCATACCATAACAACAGTGATAGGGAACACAATCCAGTAGCTAGAGGTGCGAGTCGATCACATCAGCATTTCACATCAAATCACGCCCAGTCTGGAGCAATAAACTCACAATAGAGCCGGATCCCGAAGGATCGTCTGCTCAACGCCTTGCAGAGCCATTGTGAGCAGAATTGAACAAGAGTAAATGTGGTCTAATCCCTCGAGTTGTGGTTCGGAGGCAGAGAAAGACACACGGAGCTCCCCACGGAAGTTGGATGGGGCGCGGCGGGCTGACTGACTTGATTGACTTGCCTTGGCGCATGCCATTGCCGCCGCTTTAGCTTGCGAAAGGGACAGCTCGCCGCAACTCTTCCCCGGCTTAGATCGAAGCTCCACGAAGTATTCTTCCACCTTTTACTGAATAACTTTACATTAGGAAGCTGGGGAGACTATTAACCTATTTTGTCTTATTCGGACCTTAAACAAAAAATCCAGATGGCGTCCGCAGAAGTCCAGAAAGTGCCCGTTTACTCGGTCAATGGTTAGTTCGCGCGATAAACATCACTATTACTACATACATCCAAGATATTACTGCGACGCAATACTTGCTACACTCATAGATCTATGTATTGGTCAACAAAAATCACTAACTACTTCATTGAACAGACATAAAATCAACAACCGATGACGCCCTAGCTCCCTACCTTGGCTCTCTCCCCCAACCCTACACATTCGCCCAAGACCACACCAAGACCAATGTCCACCTGTTCTTGGGCTATGCTGCCGTCGCGATTGCCGGGTTCAGCTTCTATGCTGAACGCAAACTCAACTGGGAGGCGACACATTCGCCATGGATCATCGCAGCGGTTTTGTCGTACTTTACCTTGAACTCACTCCTCACGTACTGGGTTTGGGCTGTCGAGGCGGGTGAGGTATTCCATGGGAAGCGGAAGTCGGGTGAAACGGTACGCTTTTTCTATCGCCGAAAGGCGGGTTAATTTGGTTGCGTGCTAATATGATATGCTAGATTATCATTCGGTCGTCCGTGCAGAAGCACTCCCCGTTGTACAAGCTGCAGGTCCAGTATAAGTCGGCGCAGGGCAAGATGCTGCAGGAGAAGGAGATCGAGACCTCGTTCACTAAGTGGTTTGCTGCAGATGGGACATTTCATCCCGAGCCGTTGAGGGCCTGGCTGGCTGGTGAGATCGAGGTTCTGGGGTTGGCAGCCAAGGAAACGCAGAAGAAGACCGGCGGTGTTGCCAGTTTAGTGGGTGTTGAGGAGGAAAGCAAGGATGTCAAGAGGAGGAAGTGAAGTGTACATGGGGTGTTGGTTGCGGGTAATTTAGAGAGTTGGAAAGGAAATAGGAGTTTCTTGTCCTTGGTTGCATTAGTCTTTTCTTTCCAGATATGAAAGTGTCTTGTTGTTCAGAGGATTCAGTAGTGGTTTGAACGTAGGAGCAATATATTCGGCATAATACATGTATGTATATTCTTTTCGTTTCTCATGCTTGGAAAGGCTCAAGAAACGAGACAAATACGGCGAATTTTGACCAAAATGGGGCATAGCTTTTTGTCTTTTTTTTATACAAGAATGATTGAGTCGCATGATATATGGCTTCAGTGGAAAAGATACAACAGAAGAAGTGGAAGTAAAACGGAATCTATGACTGGCTCTTCTTAATTCGTCTCCCGTGGCACGTTTTAGAGAATAATGGTCGTAGTGTAGTAGGTTAGTTAGCGGCTTCCAGGGTTCCCGGGCGCTCGGTGGCTTCAGCGGGCTTCACGTCATCCACACGGCTGTTCTGGATGAGTCTCTGCAGAAAATAATTAGTAACTGAAGTCCCTTCGGCGAAGATATAAAGGATCACTTACCAGCAAGTTGCGGAGCAGGACAACAATGGTCACCTTTCCTATGGAAGGCACGAAAATGGAGGCCTTCTCCTTCACCTCGGGTCCGAAGTTCTGTTCACACTTTGTATTAGCCCTTGAAATAAGGTACAATGGTAAATTGCTAAGAAACGTACCTTCTCGCTGGAGAAGTTGACACACACAGCACCCTCTCTGAGGAGGCTGGTATCGAACTTGTACTTCTCTCCGGGAACACCGGAGATGACAACATCACACAGAGGTGCCACATCCTTCAAGGTCTTACCCTCGAGGTCGACGACCTCGTGTCTGCCCTTCTTCAGACCCTCACCACGAGTGAACTTCTGAACACCGGTGATATCGACACTGTAGACGCAGGCACCGTCGTTGGCCAGCAGAGCAGCGAGAGGGCGACCAACCACCTCGGAGCGGTTCACAACACAGATAGTGTGTCCAAAGAGGCGGTTACCGTACGGCAATATCGTGTTGTAGATGTTGAGGTATTCGAGGATCTTAATGACAGCGAGCGGGGTGCAGGGGAGGATGCACTTCTGTCTCTTGGTCTCGGGGTCAAGGAAACGAATGTTCTGGTACATGTTGAAAATGTAACGGTGGCTCAGACCCTCTACATCCTTATTTATGTCGACGATCTGCTGCAGGTACTGGTCCTGGCGGTTGTTGAAAATGGGGTAGTATACGATGATGCCGTTAACATCGGAATCGGCATTGGCAGCGAGGATAGCCTGCTCGAGATCATCGCGGGCAACTTCACGGAGGGAGTAGCGGAAGCCACTGTGCAATGGATAAAAAGACTACGTTAGCTACGAAGTGAAATCCCACAATACTGCCTGTGTGCCAGGAAAGCTCCGACATCGCAGGGTTGAGTCATATGCACCGAGGGGTTCCCAGACACAGTAACCACAGGGGCACGATGGACGCAACTGGGAGTGAAGATTGGGAGAATGCTCACTTTTCCTGACACGTCTTCTCCGTCATCTGGGCATACATCAACGCCGCAGGGTCGTTGTTGGCGAGGAATCCCACCAGATGGGGTGGTTTCTCCAGGGTATGGACGCCCTGCTGGACCTCCGCAAGCAAGCCGTTGGCGACATGCTTGGAGAGCATGACCTTGCAAGAGGCCGGAACCGAGTCAGAAGTGGTAGCCATCTTTGCGAATGGGAGGGAAGAATATATCGAAGCAATTGGAGTGGGAGGGAATACGGGGAATACTCTCTCTACTTCAAGGTGGGCTACGGCGGAGGGGCATTAAAAGAAATTTTGGGACGGAAAAGGCTGCTCGCTTATCGATAAACGCATGCCCGCATTCGGCCCATCCCATCGGCTCCAGATGGCGAGCAGCACAGCTTCATCCTGTCTATTCCCCGCAAATTCGCTGCGATTGTCCCATGGGTCCCCAGATAGCATGCTTCTGACATCAGATTAGTAGCTATATTACATTCACACGAATGTATAAGAATAGTAGGTGCAGTTCCTAACCCGGATGCACGTACCATCAGTGCTAGTTATATTCCTACCATTAGGACTGGGGAAGGAGGCGCCACGCGGCATTGAGACGGACCCCAATGGCTTCTATATATATCCTACTTGACCCTCATCTAATGCCATGGGTTCATGCTGGGTCGAGTTACCCCAGACTGGCCGCTATGACCGCCAGAGATCCGTGTTGGATTGTTTTACTTCGTTACTACTAATACTACTACTCTCTACAGCATAGACACCATTCCGAGTACCGAGTTAATCAAACAAAGGAAATCATATTCAGGCTGCATATATGTAGACAAAGGTTTCATAAGTCGAGACCAGCTGGAGGGTATTACACGCCAAACCAGTTAATCCGTCCAATTCCGTTCCCTTGTCGCGCGAAATGATCTAAACGTACAGGATATTAATCGTATCTTTTTTGCCTTTCTCCGCACCACCGTTTTACCCTGCTCTCCGTCGTCCCATAAGCTACATAGATCTGGCAGTAAAATATCATCGCAGAGTTGCAAACTACACCTCATCCAATATCTCGACCGACCCGAAGCTCTGGTTTAACAGAAAAAAATAAAACAGTGGGTTCAAATTGTACAAGCTATCTTGTCTATACACATAGAGTCAGGATTGAATCGGTACATGGCGGGCTACTCGCCCAAGAGCATTGTGTTGCTCACCTATGCGTTGAAGGACTTGTTGAAGGTGGGGATGATCTCCTTGAGCTGAGCCTCGAGCTCCTTGGAGACCTGGCCCTCCTTCTCGATGGTCTCCTGGATCTCGGGGTGGTTGCTCTTGAGGTGAGCAAGGAAGTCAGACTCCCACTGGAGGATCTTGGCGACGGGGATGCTGTCAAGGAAACCGTTGACACCAGCGAAGATCAGGGGAACCATGTCGGAAACAGCCATGGGGGAGTACTGCTTCTGCTTGAGGAGCTCGGTGAGACGCTCACCACGGTTGAGGGTCTGCTTGGTGGAGGCATCGAGATCGGAACCGAACTGGGCGAAGGCAGCAACCTCACGGTACTGAGCCAAGAACAGCTTCAGGGAACCGGCGACCTGCTTCATGGCCTTGACCTGGGCAGCGGAACCGACACGGGAGACGGACAGACCGACGTTAATGGCGGGACGGATACCCTTGTAGAACAGCTCAGACTCCAAGAAGATCTGACCGTCAGTGATGGAGATGACGTTGGTGGGAATGTAGGCGGAGACATCACCACCCTGGGTCTCAATGACGGGGAGGGCAGTGAGGGAACCACCACCGTGCTTCTCGTTCATCTTGGCGGCACGCTCAAGGAGACGAGAGTGGAGGTAGAAAACGTCACCGGGGTAGGCCTCACGACCAGGGGGACGACGGAGCAGCAGGGACATCTGACGGTAGGCGACGGCCTGCTTGGAAAGGTCATCGTAGATGATGACGGCGTGGCGGCCGTTGTCACGGAACCACTCACCCATGGCACAACCAGTGAAGGGAGCAAGGTACTGCAGAGGAGCAGCCTCGGAAGCAGTAGCAGCAACGACAATGGAGTACTTCATGGCGTCGTTCTCCTCGAGGGTCTTGACGAGCTGAGCGACGGTGGAACGCTTCTGACCGACGGCAACGTAGATGCAGTAAAGCTTCTTGCTCTCGTCGGAGGTGTTGTTCCAGCGCTTCTGGTTCAGCATGGCATCAAGGGCGACAGCGGTCTTACCGGTCTGACGGTCACCAATGATCAACTCACGCTGACCACGGCCGATGGGGACCATGGAGTCGACACACTTCAGACCAGTCTGGACGGGCTGGTTGACGGAGCGACGGGGAAGGATACCAGGGGCCTTGAGCTGAGCACGGCTCTTGACCTTGGTGGGAATGGGACCCTTGCCATCGATGGGGTTACCGAGAGCGTCGACGACACGGCCGAGCATCTCAGGACCAACGGGGACATCGACCTAGATGGGTTTGTAAGAAAAAAATGCTGATATCTGGGCGTGAAAGAAAAACATACAATCTCTCCGGTACGCTTGACAGTCTCACCCTCCTTGACGAGACGGTCGGAACCGAAAAGCACGACACCGACCTGGCCGGCTTCGAGGTTCATGCACATACCCTTGACGCCGGAGGCGAACCTGATGATTTGTCAATTGATTGGAACATAAACAAGACATATAAAAAACGGGGGTCACCTACTCGACCAGCTCCTCAGCCTGGACGTTGGTCATGCCATGGACACGAGCGATACCGTCACTGTTTTTGATATTAGTTTCAATTGATTTCGATGGAGAGCGTCAAATAATGGCCGGATTTTCGAATATTTCGATGATATCGATGGAATTGAAGCGGCGGCCAAAATTTTCAACCGAGGGAGAATTCGTCACGTACCCGACGGAAAGGACACGTCCAGTCTCGGCAAGACCAGCCTCCTCCTGAACACCACGGATTCTCTGCTCAAGGATGGAAGAGACCTCAGTGGGAGCGGCCTTGGCCTCAGCAGCGTAGGAACGGATCTGCTTGGAGGCGCCAGAGAGGGGGCCGGGAACAGCCGCGCGAGCCTGTAGTCGTACGCAAAATTTGTCAACATCACGACCACGCAATCAAAACGCGTCAAAGCGAAGCAGCAAGCATTGCGATGTGTAGAGAGGCGATAGCAAGCATCATTGAGATGACTTCTTGGATGGAATCGGCCAGATGGCGAAGGCATGGTCGACCTGGACAGGGATAGGACTCACCGAAGCGATCCTGCCAGTGGCAGAGGCAGCCGCGACGGTGCGGCTAGACTGCCGCAAAGCGTTTCTGAACATTGTGATGGGGGTTCAGAGGAGTGGGAGAGTGGTTTCTCTGAAGGAGAGATGTAATTGGGGGGAGGGAGGAAGAGGAGAAAGGATTGTGGATGGATGGAAGGAGAGCTTTGTCGTCGGGGTTGGGAGGATTCTCAGGACTGCCACTAATCCTAGTTTGCCGAGACCTCACCAACCTCCGAAGCCGCCCTAGTGCGCTCACGGGACACCCACTCCACCCCAAAGAAAGTCGTTGCCGGGTGATGTATTCCATCACTTCTGGTCTCTATTTTTTTCCCACCGATCTACTACTACATAATTTTTAGTCCATAAATTTATTATTATTAGTTCCTAATCACTTTACACCCTTTCCATAAATTATGATGGTAGAGAATTATTCAACGTTGCTCTGGAAGAAGTGACGGGGTGAGCAAAGCGGTAACCGCTTGTTTCTCCGGGCCACCTGGCCATCCCATTTTTCATTTGTTCCTTTTCTCGGATCTGCGGATACTGCTGGTTGGCTGGCTTACTCAGTTCATTTTCGTCGCAGCAACCGCCCGCAGGGCCCTGCCAACAACCACCCGCCCCGTTCTGCTCGACACCGCACTGCTTTGACCGGTTGTCCCGGTGGGAAACACCGGCTCGACATGGGCCCTTCCCATGGCTGCCAGCAAGTGGTTCGTTCGTATGTTACCGCTACCCAGCATATACTGACCTCTCCTCTTTTTCTCCTCCTTCTGCCCGTCAGTCCCAAGAGTTGACCCAATCTTTTCTTTCCCTCTTAACTATGTGTAATTTGTCTCTCTTGTTCTTCTCTTCTTATGTACATGACAAACCCCCCTCTCTTATAAGTCACATACCAACATACCCGACCTTTTTCCTATTTCCCCTTCCCCATTTTTCCTCCTTACAGTCCTCACTGCCCAGGTCTCTACTCCGTACCTCCGGGGCTTACATCATGATCCACTCTGGATGCATGAATGTCAAGCCTGCATCACATCGATTTATTCACTCACATCCTGAAAACTTTCGCTCTTTATTATTGATTAACCTCAATTACCGACGTAGTATGATATTACTGTAGCGCTGACAGACATTGAACTCTGCAAACATCAATCTCAAAACTCAACTCCCGAGTTACCAAAAACTAATGATAACGAAGAGCAATGCTCTCATTCCAAACCATTGGCGTGGCAGCATAAAACGCAGTAGATTACCGCCACTAGCCATGCAATCCCCAAGTAAAAATAGAGTTCGGGCCATCCTACCATATAGCTTCACTTATTTGGCAGTCTTGCCCTTCTGCGCCTTGAAAGCGGCAATCTCCTTCTCCACATTCTCATCGTATCTGGCTTTCAGTTCGGGACGGTAGCCGAAAAAGAAGAGCACTTCCATCCAGACGAAGAGAGGTGCAAGAAGAAGTGCTTGGACCAGGTTGTCCAGCAAGGCCGGAGCCCTGCGCTCAAAGGCACCATGGCCTACAAACTGAGCTAGCCAGGACACTACATGGATCCCAGCAAACCAATAGTTGACGCTGGTGCCATATGTAGCCAGTAGATGGTTCGCCCAGGCTGCACCCGCAATTATAAGGGGAGCGATCAGTGCCCCAGCAACAGGTTCGAGGAGGATGTAGAACGTGGAGTATACGACGGCTGCGATCGTTCCGAGATTAGGAGGAAGGTTTTCGATCTGGAGCGCATTGGGCAGGTTCACGAAGGCCGGTGTATTCGACGCCTAGTTGATTCATAACTCGTTAGTAGTCCATCACTATGAAGGGTCGAGGGAATAGCATTTCGTACCAGAGCGATTCCCGTGAACAGGAGTATCGGCACGCATGTGATGTGTATCGCAACATTGACCTGGACGACACCATTAGAGCAAGCCACAAACGGGGCAAAGAGCATAACATACTGGGTTATTGTGATAAGCTCCATACTGCGAGGCTCGTTAGCATGGACATCTTGCACCAAACACTGTAATAGGTGATACGGCAGAGGCTTACAAACAGAAGCTGCTTTTCGAGATTCAGGGCCATCTTGAAATGCTATTATTGGTATGGCTCGAAAGTCCGCTGTAGATGGGCGCAACAAAAGAATACTGGCGAACGTGAGACCAGCTCCTATGTTTTTTTCTGTCTGGGGATATTGCCTGATCTGACCCGATCAGCAGGTGGGGAGATAGGACATTCTATGATTTGTTCCTGGCTTTATGCTTGTGCAGACGTCATCCCGGCCTAGGTAAACTCGTTGCACCCAAAGGCAGGGCCGAGGATATCGTGATTAATTACACGCGGTGTCTCGTCGTGACCGGCAGTGCGCGGAGCTACACTATATGAGTCTTGTAACTGTGTATCACGGTGTAATTAATAACCGTCGTGGGGTGCTCCAGATGGTCACGTGAGAGCATCCAGCTCGAGCTGATCAGACGGAAATCCGTGACCGCTATGACTTTGGTGTCGAATTAACGGGTGACTGCCCCTTCTTCTGTCCGATCTTGTTTGAAGGCAGGGTTCATCTGCTGCAATTGTTCTGTTCTGCGCTCTTTATTCTGAACGTGCGCTCCCTGCTTCTGTTGACTCGCTGAATCAGTTTTCTGGTCTTTCCCAGTCGTTGATATCTTGTCATCAAGTGTTGGCGGCAAGTGCTCGTCCATTTGTCGCAAATCTAGTTCATCGCTTCACTCATTCATAGCGATTCGACTTACTCTGGACTAACGACACGGGCCACTCGAAATATTCGAACCGCACGCATCCAATTTCCGGGAAACAGTAAGATACTGGCTGAAGCTTGATCAATCGCGTGAATCGCACACCCCCCGCGCACCGGCTGTTGAAACGAAATTTTGTATCATACTCTCGACGATCGCAAGTGTACGACATGTTTTTCCTTAAAGAAGAGGTCAAGGTCATCACCTTGCACCCGTCCTACTTCGGGCCCAACATGCGCGAGTATCTCATCAACCGATTAAACGAGGAGGAAGAAGGACGTTGCACGGGCGACCACTTCGTGATCTGTGTGATGGACATGGTTGATATTGGCGAAGGACGGGTGCTCCCAGGCAGCGGACAGGCAGAATATACTATCAAGTATCGGGCAATTATCTGGAAGCCCTTCCGCGGAGAGACCGTACGTCTTGGAGTTGCATTGAACAGGGCTGCATTTGATTCTGACCATAGCCTTGTAGGTCGATGCGATTGTTACGTCTGTCAAGCCCACCGGTATATTTACTTTGGCCGGTCCATTGTCTGTTTTTATTGCACGGAAAGTATGTCGACGACCGAGTTTGAGTTGGATCACTTAGCCTTATCGGTTGCTAACGAGTTGGCAAGAACATTCCTTCCGACATCAAGTGGGAACCGAACACAGTACCGCCACAATACACGGACCATGCGGACCAAGTCATCGAGAAGGGAACCAGTTTACGGCTTAAGATTCTTGGTGTGAAGCCCGACGTTGCGGCGATCAATGCCATTGGAACGATCAAGGAAGATTATCTCGGGTGAGTCTCCCAAACCTCTCTGGGAATTGGTGTCCAAGACAGATCTACTGACATTCTATTTTTCTTTCCTTTCCAGACCATTGTAATGCCTTTTGTGATGTGCCGTTTACCTCCCCCATTTATACTAATGATTGATATCGCGTGACTGAGAGGATCGTTGATACCCTGCCTAACTATACAATTTCTAACACAAGAACAACCATGTTGAGAGAAATCTGCCTTGCAAGGAGGTGCGCCCATGGGTAGAATGATGAGAGCGCGCCCAAGGCAGAGTCTTGGGCTTGGATATCATCCACCGGCATGATATCGTGGCTTTTACTTTGCAGAAACCCGCGCAGGCGAACGGGGCTGACTGATTGCTGCGAAACCAGGCACTAACTGCACCTGAGAGAAAACCCAGGACAGCGAAAGGCATAGGTTCCCCCATGCCAGTTAGGAGGATAGCTATATGTCTGTATATCTAAGGCGGAAAATTCCGAATTTGGCTTGCCGGACTGAGGGTCTAAAATAAAATAAAGAAAGAAAGAACAAATTACTAGATGAAAGACGACGAGTTCTGGACTTGAGTCTAGTAGTATATCTAGGGCTCTACTACTCCCTACTTAGCCAAGTATACACTTACGTAGTGCAGTGCAGTGAGCCGAATTATGCATGCAGGCAGGCAGCACGAATAAAGACCAAACCCGAGCCCAAGCGCAGTTGCCGGAGAGACGCGGGTAGTGGTGGCCCATCGTGAAACGCTGGTGTGTCCATCGTCGGAGCCGTGCGCGTGGCTTTCCCCAGTCCTTAGCGTCGTGGGAGATTTCTCGCGAGATTGTGATGGACCCGAATAGACTCAAGCAAGCCATTGACTGCAATGCCCCCAACTGGGGCTTTGCAATGTGAAGACGTATGTTTGTGTTATCATCCTCACTAGTAACAGTAGTCTACTGTGTCGGCAGGCAAATCGGACCCCGTAGTTGGATTGGCACACTCTTTCTCATTGGAAGAATAGCTCTTAATCAATCATTCGGTGGTGCAGTTTGTAGGTATAAGAATAGCTCACGGTGAATCCGCCAGACCCCTTGGAGAAGTCAATTTGGTCGCTGTGAATCTGGCCCTTATAATAATAACAATAATAACAACTTCAGCCAACAACCCCCCCTGTGGTGATTGATTTTCTCCCTCTGTTTGGATTTGATTTCTGCCTGCATTCCTCTTCTCTCAAGAGTCACATCCTCAGCCCTTCATTTTATCATTTTATCATTCATTCATTGTATTTGGTCTAGTCTAGTCCAGGTTTACTCTGTGCTCGAAAGTTAATCGAGCTCTGAAACTCCCCCCAAACCGTGGTTCGCGCCAATCTGCGACGGGCGGTTTCCCCTTCTACTCGCATCTTTCTCTCACTTTCCCTCGGCCTGTCATCAAACATCCACATCCCTACTGCTAAACCATTGCCCGTGTTTTGTCCCTCCTTTGCCCCAACCCAAACCCCCCTCACATTCGTTTCTGACATATTAATCCACCCAAATCCACCATGTCTTTGAAAGACGTGTACCAGCGCTTTTTGGCCAACCCCAACTCGGCGCCCCTGGCCTCCGATGCGTCCTTGATCTATATCACCACCACCACCAAGCTGGATGGCGCATCCGCGGTGGTCAGCCATCTCACCAAGCAGCAGAGAGTCGTCAAAACCAGGTCGGAAAACGTTCTGGATGTGATCGAGAGCGCCAACTCCCTCTGCTTGGACATTGAGACTACCCTAGAGTTCGTGTCTGGAGGCGGGGCCTATCTTCCCTCACTTGACGATAACTTCCTGGCTGACCACGTCGCGACTTTCCCCACGGTACGTCGGGCGCCTTGTGACCTCACTCTTCCTCCATCCGTCTCCTAACATTGCCTTCCCTTTCTTTGCGCAGATCCATATCGTTCGCTTCAATTCGCAGAATCAGATCCAGAATGTCCGAATCTACTGGGACCAAGCGTCGCTACTGAAACAAGTCGAAGTGATCGGTTCCCGTAGTCGCAGCTGGCCGATTCGCGAACCCAAGGATCAGATTCGCCTGATCAAGTCCGCTATTTCCTCCAACCCAGGCGACGACGGACCTGCAACCTCATTCCCCGCAACAACCGAGAGCAGCGAGGAACGTAGCAAGAAGGGTTCCCCCGGAAAGAGACATATCAAAGATCCCCACGCCGCTGAGTCACTCTTCGAGCTCCTCTCCCCTGAAAAGGACCGAAGCGACCCAGTTCGCGCACCTCGTGCTCCTGCATCTGCAAAGCCCCCGCCCCGCGATCCCAAGGAAATCTTCCATGAAGACGCCGATGTTCCCGACACGCCGTCTCGGAGTAGGATCGCTCCCAAGGCTGGTGCTAGCAAGAACTTCCAGCGCCAGCGTATCTTCGATGATGATGAGACGGTCGCTGCGGAAGGTGGTCACGAGCAGATTGCCTATCGGGCTAACCCGAAGCGCCTCGAACACTTCGAGCTCGGTGGGGACAACAGTGAGCGGGAGATCAAGGAAAAGCCCAGCCGTCCTGTGTCGCGCCAGGCACCTCACTGGGACTTTGATGACTTCGTGACGCCCGAGAAGCCCAAGCGTCCGCTTCGTGGGGAGCAAATCCGTCACTTTGGCTGGAGTGATGATGAGCCGGACCTCACTTCACCTCCGGCCCATCCCCCGGTGCACCGTCCCCGTCGCGATGCCGAAACCCACTTCGTCCTGACAGACGATCCCGAGGAGGACAAGAACGCCCCTCGTATCATCAGTTCCTTCCAGAACAAGGGTCTGAGTCTCTATAAGAACCACCTCTTCCAAGATGAGGAGGAAGCCGCTGACGAGAACGCCCCTCTGTCTGTTGTCAACAACGGCCCCAACCGCAAGAAGGACTACGAAACCCACTGGAATATCACCGCCGAGTCGCCCCAGAACAGCAAGGTTAGCAGTGAGAACATGAAGCCTGTTCCCGGAGATCGCCAGAAGGCTCTTAAGAACATGCAGTCGTCCTGGGATGACCCTGAGCAGTCGCCGGAGAAGGCGGCCCCTCCCCAGCGTCGCGCCATGCGTCATCTCAATCAGCGCAGCTGGGATATGGGAGAGAACTAAATGATGTATCCAATCATTCAATGAGCTGAATGTCACACCCACCTGTCTATCAGATCTACTGACCATCGGGCCTGCGCTCCTTACTCACTAAACTCCATACAGCGACGACAAGTCTTCCACATCATGTTTCACTGAAGAGCACACCCAAAAGCCTGCATATGATACTTTATTCCCGCCGTGAACGATAGCAGAGTCAACGCATGCACGGATCTATGATAAACCACATGTTCTTGTTGTGTTTTCGATTCCATTTTTCCATCCTCAGTTTCTAGCTGTGTATTTTGTTTACCTACAGTTCAATATGATTGTCTTATTGCTTACTTGATGTCCCTTATTCGCTTCTTGTAAGAACTTCCCCACTGCTGATTATTCTTGTCCTTGGTTGCTTTGGTCCACCTATGGTTTGCATTCCGCATTGTCTGCTAGATACGAGTAGTCGGCACAATTGTATGCCCAGACGAATGAAATACCATACTCATAATAGAATATTCGCATTGTAGGTACTTGTGAGGAAACATCGAGAATACCATCATCATATTATGTGACTATGTATCTCATATTTGGCTCATTCTAGGTACATACATAGTGAAACACATGCATCATCCATCCAAAACAAACAAATCAAAATCATAATATCCCAAAAAGGGTTATCAATCAATGAAAGAGTGGAAGAAAGGTATTTTTTTGTGGGTCAAAAAAAAAAAAAAAAAAAAATCAGGGGGTTCTTACTCAAAATACCAGATAGTAAATCAAGGTAAACAAACCAAATAGTGTAAGTATCCATGTCCATTCATATCTCATATCTCATATCTCATCTCATAAGATGAAAAGCAGGTTAGATCATCAATCATCACGTGGCTGAATCACATACCAAAAGGCATGGTTATCTCAAATCAACACTATCCAATATCATGAGTAGTCTCATAAGCCATATCAACGACGCCTCACACCCTAAATGTAGAACATAGTGTCGCAAACATTCGGATGGATTTTGACGTTTAGGAACTCCCGAGCAGAAGAGCCAGGGTCAGTGCCCGTAATGACACTTCCGGTCGGGGTTTCGTCGAAGACTTTGCTGAGGTAGCTACGCGCTCTGGTGCAAACCAGGTCAGCGTAGTAGGCGGGCGGGCAGATGCTAACGGCCTTGGTGGCTCTGCCGAAGAGGTAGCAGAGACGGTGGGTGAGGCCTTCTAGGATATCTGCGGCGTTTTCGTATGGGGGCATGGCCTTCTCTCGGCAGAAGATCTCATCCCACACGGTGAAGTAGTGAGCTGGGCGGGCGGTACCCTTCAGAGCAGTGTGCGCTTGCAGGTAGAATTCCCAGTTGCGGGCTTCAGTGACGCCGCGGTCGACGACAGTGCCGTTTTCCGGGTTGCTGAATTTGTCGGCGTCCTCCAGCTTGGTTGGGTAGAAGCGCGTGTGGTGGCGTTTACCTACGATCACGATCGAGATGCGTGGGAGGCCCTTGGAGGTGTCGGTGGCGGGATAGACTTCCTTGCATGCTTCTTTGAGGAGAGGAAGTTCGCGCTGCACCACGAGCTCGTACTGACCTTCCGATACACCATCGCGGTATACGATGATATTCTCCGGGTAGGTCTTGCGATTACGAACCCAGCGTCGAAGGTGAGCCTTTAGCATGGCGTCAAGCTCGGCGACCATTTCTTCCCGGGGCTTTTGGATACGAAGCTCCGCGGGCCATTGGCCGAGAGTCGAGTCGATGGAGGCAACCATGCCAGCAACACTCGGGGCTGCGGAGGAAGATCCCGGAGATGGGTGTGTAACATCCACACCGACGAGCATTGTCTTGTTTTGTCCAATTAGGCCCAGCTCTTTGGGATCAATGAGCTGGTTGTTTCCTCCCAGCTTGAGGTTGAATTTAAGCCCGACGTTCGCCCAATACTGATCATTATTAGGTTTCCTGAATTTGTCGGCAACAACGTTGACATTGCGGACGCCGTGCGTCAAATCGCAGGCCCTCTTAACGATGTTGTAGATATCAGCGTCGTTGCTCGGGAGGATAGTCAGTATGAGCATGGGCTTGTGCTTCTCAATGAGCCCGGCAACGGCGCTATCGATGGCCTTCGTATTGTATTCTCTAACCTCCTCGTCGGATCCCCTCCTCGTCAAAACTGTCGCCGCCCCAGACTTTGGCGGACTGGCAATCACACCGATCTCGTTCAACTTGTCTGTAAAGCCTTTCAGGTTCGCGCTCAAGTCTTCAGGTCTGATGGCTGGATATCTCGCGCCTTCGTAGTCCAGGGAAAGCCAAGTCCAAGAAGGCAGCTTCGTGGACGTTGAGAATCGAATCGATCTCATGTTCCAACTTCCTGAAAAGGGCTTGAACGGCTTTTGATTCGGCCTATTCTCGTCCCTGTACAGAACGCTAGGCGCCGGTAGTACTCGTCCAGGTACGGTGATCAACCGGACATCATTCTGGATACCGAAATCCACCTTGACACACACATCAATAAAGCACTCACGAGAGCTACGGGGAGATACTCACGAGGGTGGGGTTTGGTGACGCTCCCAGACCCAACACATCCGTCCCCTGCGCTGCGATTGACTGAGCATTATGCGGTGGGCTTCGCACAGCAAAGTTAAGCATATTTCGCGTTTGGTTAGGTGTAAGCTTAGTGTTGGCCTGCTGACCGGGCACGACCTCGCACACTTCAACGGGCAGGTAGCTGGGGTTCTCCCTTGTCCCAACGTTTACAACAGGCATCTTTGGGTCGCATTGGATATTGTAATCTGCAGATGACAATGTCAGATGTTGCAACATCAGAGTAGGCTGGTACCCGGGGGGGTGGGGGAGCACTGACTTTGGAGGAAGAAGTCCACAACACTGATGTACTTGCCAGCTGGCTGAGGTCCCGCCTTGACAGGCTTCTTTCCTTTCTTCGAACGCGAGGTCTGCTGTGATGCGGACGGCTGTTGACCTGGAGCGTCAAGGAAGAATTCCACCTCTTTAGGGCCTGCACCAAGTCTTGGCACTTTGGGAGGCATTGGCTGCGAGGCACCGTCTCTGGGAACTGCAACACCAGCGATGCGCTTGAACCGTGGAATAGCTTGACCTTTCTTGTTAGTTTTCTTGATGTGAGTCACCTGCACCCTCAGGGTGCGAATGAACCGACGCAAGTTGTTGATCTCGCGAGGGCGGAATGGCTCATACAACCCGAAGATGTGCGCCAGCGGGCCTTCTTGGTAGCAGGCAACGTACTTGACCTGCACGTTCACCAGAAGACGTGAAGTTGCGGCACGAACACTGACAAAGAAGCCTCGGAGAGCCTCCAGCCCGTCACCGAGAGAGTATTTCTCCTCACGACCTCCACAGATAGCATAGTGCTTATTGGCACCAACAGAAGCGATAGTCGGATCAGTCTTGGGTTGAAAGCCCAGGATTATATTCATGGCCTGTATAACGTCGGCCTTGGACGCAAACATGGCGGCAGCATCAGAAGATGTGAGATAGTTCAAGAGGTCTGATGGGTTGAGGGTGCCTGTGAACTGGCATCTCACACGGTAGACCTTTGGATCCTCGGGGTACTCGTCCTCATATTCATCCCGGTAGCGAACATCATATTCGGCGGCCTCCTGTTCGACCAGGATCTTCTGGTTCGCAATAAGCGTGGATACGTAGTCTGTAACAACACTGTTACGGAATTGAGCGAAATGTTCTTCCAAAAACAATCGCACAATGTGGCGGGCTTTCTTGCCGGCAGGCTTCCTACCAGCTGAGTCCCCTGAAATATCGATGTGGTAACGGTAGAGCTGCTTGCCTACTGACTTGAGCTCAAAATAGTTCGCATACAGCGTGACAGGCCGTCCCTGGGTGCCAAAACCAGGTCGCAGCGGCCACTCCGCAGCCTTCTTCTGTTTCTTAGCAAGAACGGCTGTTTCAATGGCTTTCTCAGTTTCCTGAACCTGGGGACTGGGGGTAGGAACCGGTCCACCCGGACTAAGGTAGCCATCAAGTTAGATTGGGGTGCAATGCAGCCAAACGCGTGGGGACGCTACTCACGAGTACACCGATGGGCCTTGGTCGAAGCCGCCTCGTCCTCCCCGACCTCCGCGACCACCACGCCCACCTCCGCGACCCCCATCAAAACCTCTTCCTCGGCCCCTATCAGAACCCCGTCCACGGCCCCCATCAAATCCCCTTCCACCCCCACCCCCACCACCATCACCTCTTCCTCCCCGACCTCTAGAACCGCCATCACTGGGACCGGGACGGATGGGAAGCTCGGTGGTTGAGCCTCGGCCTGCTCCTCCACCTCTGGGAGCACCGCGGCCCCGACCACGGTCTCCCTGGCCGCGGTCTCCGCCTTTGCCCCGATCTCCTCTACCACGACCCCGCTGACCTCCGGACGACATGGCAGATGCTTTTCTTGAGGGGAAAAAACCTGTCTTCACAACCGCTCGCAATCTAAATAGATACGCTGTGGGGGTTCCAGGGAGGGTAAAGGCAGAACGAAGGGTTGGGAGAGGGGATGAGCGCTTGTAAATTAGTAGGTGCTGCTAATAAACCCCACATCAGGTCGCTGGGGGCACAGCCTGCTCATTCACAGGACAAGGACAAGGCAGCGCGGCAAGGATGGCCATGCAGCCTTGAGTTGGCAAGTGAAGTAAAACACGGTGAATGGCTGTTGGGCCTGGTGTACTTATGCGACCGCAGCTGGTAGATCAATCCACCTTGACTGTATGTTAGAGCTGTCCAGGAAGGGAATCCCTGATAAATGACGTTTAGGGGGGAACCCGAAAGGCTGCACACATGGTGGAACAAAGATTGCCATCCAATAGATTGGGTTCTGGAACTGGGATTTCACATGCTGTTGGATGGATAGGATCAGTACTTTGCATATGGGGGATAGTACTGTACTATAGTCTATAGGCTGCGAGCAAATGAGGGGCATTTGATAACGGTAAGAACCAGTATATACGAGGTATCTATGTAGCCATGGTCAGCCTGCCAGAAACTGGAAATCAGCTCATCTTTGACTTTCTTTTTCCCCCATGAATTCAACACTGTGATTTGACGAAGCAGAAGAAAGAGGATCCACTTGGATGGGTCCGCAATCCGGCCAGAAGCTTTCTGGACTCATCGGAGTGAGTACAAGAGCAAAGTATGTTCCTCACTACTAGTACTTAACACTAGTAGAAGGTTGACAGCTGCTGCTGCCATCTGGGTGGAAAGTATACCGTCTTAGTGGGAGCGAATGAGCTCGCAGCTCAAGACTGCGTCAGCATTCTTTCGCCCCAAGGCTCGATGCTACTGGTTATACCTTTGGAAATTAAGACTTTCTGTCAGCGAAGGTCTCGGGTGTCACTGCGC
This sequence comes from Aspergillus welwitschiae, assembly GCF_003344945.1. Taxonomy (NCBI): domain Eukaryota; kingdom Fungi; phylum Ascomycota; class Eurotiomycetes; order Eurotiales; family Aspergillaceae; genus Aspergillus; species Aspergillus welwitschiae. Next base: position 289,166 of record NW_020798725.1, read on the forward strand.
ATCCATTTTCGTTGATCATTTCTTCTACTCCGGTATAACAATGTGTTTATGATTGATACCGGCAAACGATCATACGAGACAACTAGACATGCACTATATGTTTTCTTAGTTGGTTAGTTGTCCACTATCGGACCAGCCCAGCAAATAAGAAGCTCATCTTCAGCCCAAGGATCAAGACGGCGTCTCAGGAAGACCATCACAGCCGGGTCCAGGCGACTCCCATGGTGAGACAAACGGGACCAGTGCCATCTTATAGATAGATCCAGAAAGGACTTATGAGGCAGATCCTTTAGTAGTATAGTGTGAGGTCTGAATAGCCGTCTTACATAACCGTGTCCACTGCAGACTCTGCCGTTTGTCTTTATGCTGTCAGAATCAAAGTGACAAAATACTACTTTCTTTCCCTCCCTCTTGTGATTGAATTCGGAACACCTCCCGCCTTACGTCAGCTGTTGCCTGAGGATTATATTGACCGCCTTAGGAAAAGGGCAGAAGGCGATAACGGAGATAACCAACTTAAACACTAAGCACCAAGACGTGCCTCTAGACACTCGCCGTTGGGGGTTCCATCCATCCTACCCAACCTTCGATCTTTCCATCACTCGACTCGGCCTTTCCCGGGTGTTCGTCTTATAATTTTTTCACAACTGCTCCCCTGTGCGTCTCTCTGCTCTAGACAGCGCTGAGGTGATCCCGACCCTGACTACAAGCCGCCAGTACTGCTTGCGGAGTACCGGACGGACCGCAAAGCACCCCCCAATCCACATTATCGCGCCCCTCCTTCGTGCTCAGCGCACCTTGCCCTCCGCCAACCGCCCCTTCCAGCAGCTGCATACGAGCCAGGAATCTAGCCACATTGTGCGAAATTGGCCTTGAATTCCGTCTCGGAGCAGAACTTTCGACTCGCGCGCCGTCTCACATTTCGCTGAGTGAAACCGCAAACACACACCGTACCAGCAGTTGCGCCCCGTCGATATTTCACACGGCGCTTCGTTACATCACACTCTCCTATCTGCGCCCAATCCGATCGTCGGGACGTGGCCTGGGTTCTTACTGCGACACCGCCATTTTCAGATTCACGGCGTCTGACGGATACTTGGAAGAATCTCCGGTTGTGGAGGCTGCGCACTGCGTCCCACTAGACGATTGTCCGCCTGTTTGTCTGTTTCGGTCCGACGTACCACAGAATTAGCCCTGGAGATACCTTACAAGATCAGGGGCGTTCTGGGCATCATACAACATTGCTTTCTAGCTCATAACCCGTTTCAGCGAACGTCTTCAAAGCAAAATGTCTCCCACTCCTCCTTCTACAACCTCCTCGAGTGCTAGCGCATTCTCGCCGGAAGGTCTCCACAAGGTTACTAGGAAGAGGAATCGGGTTCCTCTTTCCTGTGCGCCTTGCCGGCAACGAAAGTAAGTGCCCCTGCTCACTTTTAGTGCGCAGTTGATGGCTCACCATTCCTAAACAGGTTGAAATGTAACCGTGCACAACCTTGTGAGAACTGTATCAAGCGAGGCGATGCCACATCATGTTCATATGCTCAGGCAAACGTACGAAAGAAGCATCCACCTCAGCTGTCTGCTTCAAGCTCGCCAGACGACATGCAAAATCGGATTGACCGGCTCGAGAACCTTGTTCTGTCCTTAATGACAAACGGTTCACAGTCCGGCGGCCCAGCTGCGGCCCTTGCTGCAATATCTGGCAATAGCAGTAGCACTGGCTCCGTACCACTTACCGGGGATGTTGACATAGAGGACGAAGCGCCTAATGCCCCGGAGGAGAGTGACACCGAGCAGGTCACCAAGTCATTCGGCATAATGAAGGTCGACAACAACAAGTCATGGTATTTCAGCGAAGCTCATTGGGCTACTGTAATGAATGATGTAGGTCTATTTGATTCTCAACCAGCTTCGGTCATTCATGTTGATTATCTACTCTAGATCACGGAATTCCGCAATTTCTTCCAGACGCACAAGAAACAGTACGAGGAACAAGCCCAGAAATTGGAAGCAACGAAGTTGCCTACCGATGTTTCAGGCTCTGCATTACTGTTTGGAGCTACGAAGCCACTTACCCGAGCGGAAATCATGTCTTCTTTCCCTTCCAAGTATACGACGGACATGTTGATTGAACGATATTTCAGCTGTTACGATCCCTCGACACGTGAGTCAAAGATTATATCCACCTATACGAAGTGTTGTCGGAGCTGATGCAGGAAAATAGATATTCTTCATGGCCCAACCTTTCAGGCCCAGGTAAGTCAGGACCTTTTTCACCTGACGGAGGAGAGGCGTTTCATTAACTGTGGTCTAGTACAACCGCCACTGGGAGGATCCTTCGCAGACGTGCACCGTTTGGATCGCCATGCTCTTTGCCATGATGCGGCTGGCTATGTTATCATATCATCGTGATGGAGACGAGCCACCGGAGTTCCGGGGCAAGTCGTTAGACATGGCGGGCACGTTTAGGAACCTTGTTGCGCAATGCCTTACCTTGGCTGACTTTACCAAATCATATCCAAATTTGATTGAAAGCTTGATATTCCATCTTCATGGAGATCTCTGCCAGACACGGGAAGCGGACGTATCAGTTTGGGTGCTGGTGGGTGTGATTACGAGGCTGGCCATGAGGATGGGATACCACCGCGATTCGAAGATGTTTCCTAACATCACCCCTTTCCAAGGTGAAATGCGCCGCCGAGTGTGGTCCTTCGTGCGGCAAGCAGATCTACTCTGCTCTTCCCAAATGGGTCTTCCAAACATGATTCGCACGTCTGATACAGACACGGAACTTCCCCGAAATTTGTATGATGATGATTTCGACGAGAACTGCAAGGAGCTCCCTCCGTCCCGGCCCCCGAATGAGCCTACACCAATCTCATATCTCATTGCTAAGTCACGCTTGACATTTGTCTTTGGCCGTGTCACTGAAATCACAGCCCCCCTCCAGCCCCCAGTATCCTACGATACTGTTATGGAGGTGGATGCGCAGCTTCGGCGAGCTAGAGACTTGATACCTGAGCATCTGCTTGTTCGTCCGATTGAAGACAGTCCACGGGAGCCCCCCACTCTCATTCTTTCCCGGTTTACGGTAAGTTTATCCCGTGAGGTCCGTGTATGGCTTGTCCTGACGGTTTGCAGGTTGCAAGTGTTTACCACAAAGCGCAATGTGTCCTTCATCGAAAATATCTGGTCCGAGCCCATGAGAACCCTCGCTTCACATATTCAAGAAGGACATGTATCGATTCTGCGATGGAGCTGCTGCGGTATCAGTCGTTGCTCCACACTGAAACTCAACCTATGGGACGACTACGAAGTAGACACAATCGGGTTACCTCGCTCGCCTCGACCGACTATCTCCTGGCAGCGACGATTATTTGCATTGATATGTATCATGGACAACGACTTCAGGCTGCAGGCAGAGCATCCAGTGACTCGTATGCTTGGGGCAGAGAGCGACGAGAAGAGGTATTGGCTGCCCTGCAGCGGTCCAAGGGAATATGGGAGGAACTTCAGAACGAGACGATAGATGCCTGGAAAGCAGGCGCTGCGCTTGGAGTGATGCTTTCCAAATTGAACCTGGGATATCCTGAAAGTACTGCTCCTGCGCCGACGTTTGAGCCGCAGGATGAGAAACAAAGTGCGGCGATGACCCTGGGCCTCCTCAGCAGCGGAATGAGCCCTGTCAACCCGGGCCATCAAGTCCTGAATGATCCCGCGTACAAGATGACAGAGGCGCCCTTGCCAGCACAGGGCGCACTGGGGACAACGGTAGATATGCCAGGAGCGCCTTCGCCTTTCAACGCAATGTTTGGGCAACTACCGGATATGCAGCTCAATCTGGATTGGGTACGTATTTCTGTATGATGTGACATTGGCGAGCTCTATTCTAACTAAACTATCACTAGGACGCCTGGGATACCTATATTCAGAATTCGACGCTAGACGCGTCATCACAATGGTGGCCCTCGGCCGATGTGCAACAACAACAGCAGCAGCAGCAGCAGCAGCAGCAGCAGCAGCAGCAGCAGCAGCAAAGCCAAAGTCCTCTGTCACCCGTGCAGCTGTCCGCCGTGCAGAATGGCGGGGCTGATAGACTTCGCTCGATGCCCCGCGGCCCCCCTAACCTTTTCTCTCCGGACAGCAGTGGTTATGACAATAGCAGTCCACTTGCGGCAACAGCCTTTGCCGCCAACCCACTCCAACATCCGAGTAATACAGGGCCGGGAACATGATTCCCTCTCGGCCCCAGTCCGGCTCCGCAGTATATAAAGAATAAATGTCAAAAGTTAATGTGGTGGCTAAGTGCTGTATAATTTCTTTGTCCATATGATTTCCTCTTGGTTAGCTTATCTCCCCTCATGAGAGGCATGTCTATCTCCTTTTTTATTGGTATATTTTGCGGGTTTGGTGTTTGGATGGGTATAAGATCGGGTAATGAAATGGAGGTTTTAAAGATAGGAAGATGTAAATTAATTAACTATCAAATGCAAATATGCAATGGCGTTGCGTTCAGTTTCTCATTTAATGCTCCAAGGTGCCGCACGGTGGTGCTAATTGTACTACTGATTGTCAAAATATATATGCTAATCTCCGAGCATCAAGAACTGAAGACAAGTAGTAAGTAGTATTAATGTAATCCTGTTGCAGCATTCTAAATGCGTGTACTCGTATATACTTCCCAAGGACAATAGAAATGTAGTAAGGTGGTTTGTAGTGTGAAGCTATATATATACATTACCAAGAAACAGATACATAATACAAAACTTATAGCTAATAACATATATAAGAACTTGGTACTAACTAGAGTCATTCCCCATGGCAGTTACACAACTAGATTATAACTAGTAGTAAATATTCGCAACCGTAGACAACGTTTATAAAGTATTAACTACCTTTGTATTACCCTCGGTCTACTACTATGCTACCATAGCATCATTTGGTCCAACAATGAAACAACTACTAGCTACTAGTGCAGTGCATAGCAACAAAACCAGCAATTGTTACTGACTACAGTCCAAGCAATATCTAGACTATCCAAACTCCCAGAGCCTAGACAACTAGCCAACCCCAGGTCAAATCACGTGAGAGACCGGGGGCTCGGATCGGACGAACCAGATTTTCCAATCAAGCCGCAGCAGCAGCAGATAGCAGCAGTGCAATTTCCCAACAATCCCAGTGAGGTCAAAAAGAAATAATTTTTTATTTCTGTTCAAGCCTTGACCGACAGAGAAAATGTAAGTTGATGGTACTGCACATCCCCGAGATGATGTTCTGATATTTGTGTACGTTCTAACACGCTGTTTCGGACACAGGCATTGTTTCCGTGCAGCTTGCCGGCTGCTGTCTTCTACAGCCCCAGCGCCGTTACGCTCAACCAGAGCACTCCCTTCTATCCATTCTCGCCTGGCAGTTCCTGTTCGGATTTCGCAGCCTACTTTGCAAAGTCGTTGGAATAGTACCGATGTAAACAATGAGCGCAAACCTGCGGATGAGAGCGAACAGCGCAGTAAGACTGAGGAGCTGGAACAGTCGCGCGAAGAGCCCTCTATTCGTTTCATTCAGACAGAACAGAAGCCAGCTAGCCAACGCCCAACTCAGCAGGAGCAGCCCCGGGAGCAGGAGCAGGAGCAGGAAGCATCTGACGCTGAGAAGCAAGTGGAGGCGCGGAGGCGAAGACTCCAGGAGCCGCCGACCCCTAAGGAGACGGTTTTCATCGGTAATGTCTTCTATGATGTGACTCGTGAGGATCTGAAGAAGGCTATGGAGAAGTATGGTGTTGTTGAGAAGGTGGTTCTCGTTCTTGATAACCGGGGAATCAGTAAAGGGTAAGTCAGTTGAAGGGAATTCATTCCATCTGTGGCAGAACAGTATAGAGCTAATCACTGTGCGGGTATAGATACGGCTATGTCCAATTCGACTCTATCGACGCCGCCCAGCGCGCAGTGGATGCGTTGAACATGCGTCTGTTCGAGGGCCGCCGCGTGACCGTGCAATTCGCCCAGAACAATGTCTACCACCGCCGGCAATTGAACGCCCCTACCCGGACACTGTACATTGGTAACTTGCCGTTTGAGATGACCGACCGGGATCTTAATGAGCTGTTCAAGGACGTCCAGAATGTCGTTGATATTCGCGTGGCGGTTGATCGTCGCACTGGACAGGCTCGCGGTTTCGCTCATGCCGAGTTCGTCAGCACTTCTAGTGCCAAGGCGGCCATGGCGATCCTTGAAAACAAGCTGCCATACGGACGCAGACTGCGTCTGGATTACAGCAAGGCCACGAGCAGGACCGTGGTTGGCACGGACCAGTCTGCTCCCGCGGAGCAGTCATAATAGTTTGAGTGGTTGGCATCAGGTTATTTCTGTGTAAACTGGTCAGAGGAGGAGAGGTCTCATGTACTTTAATTGAACGATATATCCTACATAGTGTAGGCCTGTATATTAACGAAATTGCATTCGACTGACTGAAATCATCCGATGATTCTGTATAGATAGACTGGTATACTCCGTGACATGAATGACAGTCCACGTGACTGTCGGGGAGCCTCGGTATCTTTCCGATCGGCAGCAGCGCCTCTCCGAAACCCCACGTTCGGCGCTCGAGCTGTTCTTCCTCGGACAACTCGCATTTACATCTGCTTTATAATCAACTCTTCCAGATACTCGACTTCTTCGCTTCCACCCCTGCATTATTCATGATATAACTGAGACCCTGACTGCTACGATCGTTACTACACACACACAATGTCCTTCCTTGGTGGCGCCGAGTGCTCGACGGCGGGCAATCCGTTGACTCAGTTCACCAAGCACGTCCAAGATGATAAGTCCCTACAGAGAGATCGCCTCGTGGGGCGAGGCCCAGGAGGCATGCAAGAAGGCATGCGGTCCCGGGGTATGATGGGAGGACAAGATCAGGTACGAAGTGAACCCTTATCTATCAGAAACCATACATCCTCATCCAGTACTAATGCCCGATTGGTGATCCTATCCAGATGATGGACGAATTCGCCCAACAACCCGGTCAGATCCCCGGTGCTCCCCCGCAACCGTTCGCTATGGAACAGCTGCGACGCGAGCTAGATCAGTTTCAAACCACACCTCCGAGGACGGGCTCCCCCGGCTGGGCTGCCGAGTTCGATGCGGGCGAGCATGCCCGGATGGAGGCTGCGTTTGCCGGGCCCCAGGGCCCCATGATGAATAATGCGTCGGGATTTACGCCCGCGGAATTTGCCCGGTTCCAGCAGCAGAGTCGGGCTGGCATGCCTCAGACGGCTAACCATGTGGCGTCTGCCCCGTCGCCGATGATGGCTGGGTACCAGCGGCCCATGGGTATGGGAGGGTATATGGGCATGGGTGGAATGGGGATGATGCCGCAGACATTTAACCCGATGGCGATGCAGCAGCAGCCGGCAGAGGCGACTACGCAGGACAAGGGCAAGGGACGGATGGTGGAGCTGGACGACGAGAACTGGGAGGCACAGTTTGCGGAGATGGAGACGGCGGATACTCAGAAATTGGACGATGAGGCCAACGCGGCTGTGGAGGCAGAGCTGAATGATCTGGACAGGTCAGTCCCCCAAGATTCGGGCGATAGTGCCTTTGAAAGCGTGTGGCAACGGGTCCAAGCTGAGACCGCAACAAACAGGAAACTGGCCGAGGGCGAGACCGACTTTAACATTGACGACAACCTGCATATGGGTGAGATGGGTGAATGGGACGGATTCGATACGCTTAACACGCGCTTCCGGAACCCTCAACTAGGCGATTATATGTTCGAAGAAGATAACGTGTTCCGGAGCGTGAGCAATCCTTTCGAAGAGGGTGTGAAGATCATGCGCGAGGGTGGAAACCTCTCCCTGGCTGCCTTGGCTTTCGAGGCGGCAGTCCAGAAAGATCCTCAACATGTCCAGGCCTGGACCATGCTGGGATCGGCTCAGGCGCAGAACGAGAAGGAGCTTCCCGCCATCAGAGCGCTGGAGCAAGCACTTAAGATTGATGCTAACAATCTGGATGCGCTGATGGGACTGGCTGTTTCTTACACCAACGAGGGCTATGACTCAACATCGTATCGCACTTTGGAGCGTTGGCTGTCAGTCAAGTACCCCCAGATTATCAACCCTAATGATGTTTCATCGGAAGCCGACTTGGGCTTTACGGACCGCCAGCTCCTGCACGACCGTGTCACCGATCTCTTCATCCAGGCTGCTCAGCTGTCGCCATCAGGCGAGCAAATGGACCCGGACGTCCAGGTCGGTCTGGGCGTTCTCTTCTACTGCGCAGAGGAGTATGACAAGGCGGTCGATTGCTTCTCTGCTGCGTTGGCGTCCACGGAATCCGGAACGTCGAACCAACAGGAGCAGCTCCACCTGCTGTGGAACCGTCTGGGTGCTACGCTTGCCAACTCGGGTCGCTCCGAGGAGGCGATCGAGGCCTACGAGCAGGCGCTGAACATCAATCCCAACTTCGTCCGGGCACGGTACAACCTGGGTGTGTCGTGCATCAACATCGGCTGCTACCCAGAAGCCGCGCAACACCTGCTGGGAGCGCTATCGATGCACCGGGTGGTTGAGCAGGAAGGTCGAGAGCGGGCACGTGAGATTGTTGGTGGCGAGGGTGGCATCGACGACGAGCAGCTGGATCGCATGATTCATGTCAGCCAGAACCAGAGCACCAACCTGTATGACACGTTGCGGCGAGTCTTTAGCCAGATGGGACGACGCGATCTGGCTGATCAGGTGGTGGCGGGGATGGATGTCAATGTGTTCCGACGGGAGTTTGAGTTTTAAGCATAGTAAAGGGGGATATGATGGTCGTGCTCAGCCTGGATTGCTGAGAGATGTTGTCTGGCTGGATGGAAGGGGATGTTTTTGGATATGGATACCATATATGCTTGATTCTCTGCGGACTGGCGTCTACGGAGGGATGCCGTAATGAACAAAGATCATTGAGATATGCAGTGTAAATGAGACCTCGAACTTTCTGTAGATATTCAAGTGCCCTAATTGAGTGGTGTATTTATCTATCTACGGATTTCCATCCCTTTGTTGTATATTCATGTGGCTGCCTGGGGCCACTTACCCCTTTGCGTCATCCGCATTTGTTTGCCTCGGCTCTTCTTCTACTTCCTCCTTCAACTCGAACTCCGCACGACTCTCTCGCCGAAGCAAGCACTTCTCTCACCATTCTCCTTAAAAGGAGAAGACCCCACCGATACACAATGGCTGTGGTCACCGGTGCTCAACTGATCGCCCGATCGCTGCGCGATCTAGGCGTGACCGTCATCTTCGGCATTGTTGGAATCCCTGTGGTCGAGATCGCCGAAGAGGCCATCAACCTGGGCATTCGATTCGTGGCCTTTCGCAACGAACAGGCCTGCAGCTATGCTGCCAGTGTCTATGGATACATGACCGGCCGACCGGGCGTCTGTCTAGTTGTCGGAGGGCCGGGTGTTCTCCACGCGCTGGCCGGGGTAAGCTTACTCCAGCTTTCTCTCCCCCGCTAGCCAGCTCTTGGCCATCGTGCTAACTCCATACTATCGACTGAGAGCAGATCGGCAACTCCTCCGCAAACAACTTCCCATTGCTAGTCCTCGCCGGCTCTGCTGAGACCACCGGCGTCACTAAAGGCGCCTTTCAGGAATTGGACGCCATCTCCCTTCTCGCCCCTCACACCAAGCTCGCTGTCCGCGCCTCCTCCCTCGACTTCATCCCCGGCGCCGTCAAGAATGCCTACCGCACATGCTGGTACGGCCGCCCAGGCCCGACTTTCGTCGACCTCCCCGCCGACATCATCCAAGGCAAATCCTCCCCTGGATATCGTCTCCCCCAGCCCGAGACTCTGCTCGTCCCCTCGCCCCCAAAGGCGGGCGGAGACCCAGCCCTGATCCTCAAGGCAGCGCAGTTGCTCCGCACCGCTCGCTCCCCACTCCTAGTGATAGGCAAAGGCGCCGCATACGCGCGCGCAGAGCTCGGGATTAACCAGCTCGTGGATCAGACCCAGATCCCATTCCTACCCACACCCATGGGCAAGGGCGTCGTGCCGGACTCGCACCCCTTGAACGCATCCAGCGCGCGCAGCGCAGCCCTAAAGCACGCCGATGTCGTCCTGATCCTAGGCGCACGTCTCAACTGGATCCTCCACTATGGCGAAGCACCCAAATGGAATCCAACGGCCAAGATCATCCAGGTGGACATCTGCGCTGAAGAAATCGGCCGCAACGCCGGGACAGCGGAGCTCGGAATCCTTGGAGACATCGGACTGGTCGTAGACCAACTGCTCTCCTCCCTCTCTAACTGGACATACTCCCCTAATCCATCATCCAACAAAAACAACAAAGACACCTTCACATCCATTCTAACCACCTCCGCCAACCGCAACGAACTCAAAGCCCAAACCGCCGCCCTCCGCCCCACCCCGCCAAACACTCCCCTCACCTACCAGCGCGCCTACCACATCATCAAATCCACCCTGAACACCCTATCTCCCTTTGAACAAGGCAACATCATCTATGTCTCCGAAGGCGCCAACACAATGGACATCTCCCGCTCCATCTTCCCACTCAACCATCCCCGCCAACGCCTCGACGCAGGCACCTACGCCACGATGGGCGTGGGAATGGGCTACATCGTCGCAGCGCATGAAGCATACAACGCTATCCCTTCACCCTCATCCACCAAACAAAAGAAAATAGTAGCCTTCGAAGGCGACAGCGCCTTCGGCTTCAGCGCCATGGAAATCGAAACCCTAGCGCGGTACCGCATCCCCGCGCTTATCTACGTAGTCAATAACTCGGGCATATATCATGGGGATTCGGTGAGTGAGTATGATTGGAGGGTGTTGCAGGGTCAGACGGTGGGGAATGATACGAAATCCGAGTCTGGGTCTGAGAAGGGAAGTGGTGGAGGGACGAAGGGGCTGCGCTCGACGAGTCTCCTCTATGAAACTAGATATGAGATGTTGGCGACGATGTGTGGCGGCAAGGGATTCTTCGTTAGGACGGAGGAGGAGTTGGAGAGGGCGACGAAGGAAGGGTTCGAGAGTGAGTGCGTTACGGTTGTCAATGTTATTGTGGAGCCCGGGATTGGGAAGGAGATTGGGTTTGCGTGGCAGGGCAAGGGCAAGGGGGATTCTTCTACTGGTGAAAGGGAGGTGAAGTTGTAGGTGATGTGCGGAACTATACTAGAATGCACTTCATGCTGTCTGTACATTTCATGGAATATACATCGCTATATACGCTCAATGTATAGCAATACCTAGTATGTAGTATCTAGGGCTCCTGCAGAACCTCATCTACTACCTTGGCTACAGAAACGGCCTTTTCTTCGCCAAATCGGCCTCCGACGATTTGCACAGTGATGGGCATGTCTTTGACCAGGTCGGGGTCATCTAGATCATAGTCATAGGGTTAGCAATTATTCCCGATAACCGTATGTATGGAAAAGGAGAGTACGCATACACTGTTCCCAATTAAACCGATCCGAGTCATTCCTAGGCACATGCTCCAACCACTCCTGATCCGGCTGATCAAGTGCCCCATCCACCTTAGCCACCGGAACAGTAACAGCCGCGTAGTTAAGCAAGTTCCAGAGAGCCGTGTAGCCGAGCCACTGGGAGCTGACGACCCAGGATTTCGGCCGGTAGCCGACCCAGGGCGTGACGGGCATGAGGAGGGCGTCGATGTTGCTCGATGTCCATTGCTGGAGGAAGCTGCTTTGGTAGGCCCATTTGGTCTCTTCGAGCTATATGTTTGTATTAATATAAGCATTAGAGAGGTAGAAATTTAGGGTATGGGACCGACCTCTTCGCGTTCTGAGATGGTCAGCTCATCTTTCTCTGTCCCTACAACCATCCCTTCTATCAGTGGCTCTCCGACAATGTCGCATAGATAGCGACAGTGTTGGCCTCCGTCGGCAAGGATGGCTTTTGTCCAGAGGTTTTGGCCTGTGGTGTGGAGGGAGGTATCCCATTCGAAGACTTGTCAAGTCAGTGGAAGCTGATTGATGAGGTAAGAGGGAGATTGCAAATTGTGTACACACCTTCATGACCAGCTTCTTTGAGTTTCTTTGCAACTTCGCGCATTGCCCTGGCGATTGGGGGCTGCGGTTTTACCACGCCGTCGTCGTAGACAATTCCGAGTCGTAGTTTACCAGTGGGTTTCACTGCAAGTTCCTTTCTCCAGGGAATTGGAATGCAGCCCGGATCAATGTTCCAAGGATTGGAGTCGAGAAGGGATTGCATGAAATGTTCAATGCTGGAAAGACTGCGGGCCATGGGTCCTGCGACTGGAGGAACAAGGTAGTGCTGGTGCATGCTGGGTATGGTCAGCTATGATCTAGAATCAGTAGATAGAGATGGACCCGTACAACGAGCAGTTCCATGGCACTCGACCTGTAGTAGGACAGATCGAGTATAAACCCTGCAAATTGGCCGGGATACGAATCGAGCCTCCGATATCTGTCCCGATACCAATGACACTGCCACCCGTGCCAATGAGGGCGCCTTCGCCGCCGGAACTCCCACCGGAAATCAGTTGTTTGTTGAAGGCATTGATGGATTGTCCGAACACATGGTTGTAGGAATCAGACATCTGACTTAATCAGCATCTCCCATCATACGCAATGTAAAAGGGTGATTGCATACCATCAAAGACTGCGGCACATTCGTCTTGACATACAATACCGCGCCCATTGACTCCAACGACAAGGCAATACTGCTGGAGCTTTGCGCGGGTTTGCCAACTAGCCCAACCCAGCCTACATACCATTAATTAGCCAACGCTCCTCTCCCAGCACCAGTGATGCTCGAACATGGGTACGAACCAACGGTTGTATCATATCCCTCGACATCAAACCGATCCTTAATCGAAACCGGCAGCCCATGCAACGGCCCCGTCACCTTTCCTGTCTTTTCCAAAATATCATCGAGCTCCTTAGCCCGCGCTAGCGCCCTATCGAAGAAAATCTCCGTCAAGCACTTGGTAAGCTGCTGGGCGACGGCCGCGCGCTTACAGAACGCCGTTGTAAGCTGAACGGAGCTAATCTCACGGTTCGCCAGCATGGAAAGCAGCACAGTACTATCATTAATCTCCGTCCATTCCAGCTCTTTCTCCGTGAGAATATCACAAGAGCGGATTGCCTCAAGAGCATTGAGTGGCGGATCGGCAGTGATGGACTCCGGGAGACGCCAATCAGGTGGAATGGCGGCCAGCTGAGCTGCGCGCTTCTTGTGCACGGTTGATTTCCAGGTTGGGATAGTCATGGCTTTTGTTTCTATATAGCTTTGCGAATATTGAATGTCTTTGGTAAATGGGGAAGAAAGGGTATGGAGGATTGAGACTACTGATGGTTCCAGAGTCATACGGTGGTGGGAGGTCACAACGCCGGACTTAAAGCCAGACGGGTATCAGGTGTCCTACAAGACATTCCAACACGGTTGGCTATCATGGCAATGAACCAAGGGAGGAGATAAGTTGCACGGCCGGATGATATCGGTGGTGCTGCCAATCATGGGCTCCTGATCGCCTTATCCTGCCTATCTCGGGGGAGGATGGATTAGCTTTCTACCCGGATGATGCTGCGGGGATGGGAGGGGAAGCTGACCGGATTTGGTGCCGATTTCCCCTCACGAATAGAAAGCTTGCTTTTGGAGGGATGGAATGATGGGAAGGAAAAGAGGAGAAGGGAGAAGGAATGGAAGAGGCGAAAGAGGATGGGAGGGTCGGATAAAGGGCCCGCCAACCATGAAGCTCGGTCAGGCGCCGAGGCACCAGACTTACGGCAGAGACAAAACACGAGCAGATACAGAGATATGCTTGCTTGGATATTTGATACTATGGTACATATAGACGCCCCCTACACTGTGATCAACATGCTGGCATTCTTATACCAGGTTAGGAGCGGATTTTCCCCGTTCTTCGTCTCCGTGTCCTCAATATACGCCCATCGGCGCATGAAGTCTTCGTGGCTCATCACTTGCGTCAGCTTGCCCGTGACAGCACGGTAGATGTCTTCAGTAGTGTTGAAATCGGTAGGGAAGAAAATATCGAAGTATCCTTGGTGGACCTAACTCATAGTCAGAATACGGCCAATCTAGCACATGGAAGAAGGTGAGGGAGGGAACATACGAAGGGCGTCGATACTGGAACTGTCCGTCTCTTGTACCGCGTTTGCACAACGGGCGCATTCACACCCGGCACGGCATCCGGGAGAGTGTCAAAGTCACTCGCAATCAGGCGGTGGCCCGGGAAATAGGTGTTCAGAATATCGAAGAACTGCATGAGTCGGGTGGGGATGTACTCCGGCAGGGTGTAGCGATGGCCCTGCTGCCACGGCAGCTGACTGCGCATCAATTTCATGTACTTGGAGGTCAAGGGAGTGCGGAACTTCCGCCGCGCTGCAGCCTGGCGCACTCGCAAAAAGCGAGAAGCAATCGGATCCAGCTGCGTATTGTAGTACTCGAGAAACTCGCCGTTGGCGTCGATCAGTACTCCACCCTGCTGAGGCAGCTCCGTCTTGAGGTCGTAGCGAATCTGATCATGGGAAAAGTTATCGAACACCTCCAGCGCCAGGAAGAAGCACGGCGAATGCACATATGTATCCCAGTCGAAAATCGAGCGGTTGATAATCTCCACCCGGTCCGAATGGCCGGCCGCATCGAGCGAGTCGGTCAAGTTTTGCATCTGAAGCGATGCCAGCGACGGCGAAATCTCAATGATCTTGTACTTGGTCCGCTGGTAGACCTCGTAGTCGGTGTCGCGGATATAATCCAATATGTTCATCATCATTGTTCCATTTCCGGCACCCATTTCGTATATAATCAAGTCGTGGTAGGGGTACAACGTCAACTTGTAGTTCGACACCAAGTACCGTGCAATCGTCTCTCCGTAATAAGGTCGGAAAAGCTCCGTTGGCGTGTGCCACAACTGGCGAGCAACATCTGGATTGGTTTCATCCAGCTGGTCTTCAAATTCGTGGTAACGTTCCCCAAGCATGCGATAAAATGCTGGACCGTCCTCGATCTCGTTGAAATAGAATGGCTCTCCGGGGCGGAAAATGGTGGCATGTTTCGAGAAGTAGCCATAATTGTGATTGTATAAACTGTCTAAAAAAAGAGATGAGACAACATCATTAGCACCAGCGACCATCAAACACAAAGTGGATAGGCCTCCCAACCATCGATGAATTCTCTCGTCAGCATCTTCACTTGTCGCGGCCGCTCACGATGATGGCGGAGCTCTTTGGCCGTCACCAATGGATAGGCCTGCAATTGCTCCTCGAAGTTGTCGACGTTTTGCATGACATGTTCTCGCGGAGTCCATAGTGTTCCAGGATCTAGTTTTGAATGTCCAAAGATGCGTTGCTTGAAACTTTGGAAACTAAGGTTGCGAGACTGTTGGCGGGATGGGGTGGACGACAGGCGCACGCAACCCGGTCGGCGCCCCGACAGGGCAGATGAGGATCTCCAGGATTGTCGACAGGCAGGATGTTGAAACAGCTGCCGAAACAGCTGATTCAGGACTGGCGAGTCCATGAGTAGGGATTGGCGGCGAGCAGCAGCAAAGCGCAGGCCGAGGAGGAACCGTGAAAGACGAAGAGTAGAGCGAGAGAGTGAGGAGGTCAGGCGACGAATCACGAAATCCATTGGCGGAGTTGCTCTGGTTGGCCCGAGCTTTTTCTCCGGCCTCTTCTCCGACCAGCTTCTGACGTAGATGAAATTGATATGATTTATATTTTTCTCTTCTCTGCAGTCACTCGTACTTGATCCCCTATAAGCATGGATGACCGCTCGCATCTGTATATCGGCACTGCCTTCGTCGCTGGTGTCCTTCTCACGCTGGGGTTTAAAGATCTTGTCTACCCGGAATTAGAGCGCCGCGTCAAAGACTACTACTACTACCAGGCAAGCTCGCAAGAGAAGACAGCAGCAACCTCTGAAGATGCCTTGAGCGCGAGACCGGGTCCTCCAGCGATCGTTGAAGGCATTGAGGGCTGCATTGGAAACACACCTTTGTTCCGAATCAAATCATTGTCCGATGCGACGGGGTGCGAGATTTTGGGCAAAGCCGAAGTACGTCATTCCACTTCTACTTCGTCCATATCTACATTGATCTTGTAACAACAATAAACGGGGTATATCTAACAAGGCTATAGTTCCTCAATGGAGCTGGACAAAGCTCCAAGGACCGCGTGGCGCTGAGTATGATCCAAATAGTAACGCAATCCCGCCCACCCCTCTGGACTGTCTCTTACATTCCCCGCAGGCCGAAGAACACGGTATCCTGAGACCTCATTCAGGAGACACGATTTATGAGGGCACTTCCGGCTCTACAGGGATCTCCTTGGCTACCTTGGCCCGTGCGAAAGGCTATCTCGCGCACATGTTCGTATCCCATAGCCTACTTCCTTTCCTACAACTCTGCTACAAGCTCTCATATTAACGGTACTCCCCAGTTGTATGCCATCAGACCAAGCGATAGAGAAATCCAACCTCCTCCTCAAATTAGGCGCCATCGTCGACCGCGTACCACCCGCACCCATAGTGGAGAAGGACAACTTTGTGAACCGCGCGCGAGCTCTTGCGCAAGCGCAAACCGCATCGAACACAGACGGAAGAGGTTTCTTTGCCGACCAATTCGAGAACGAGTCCAACTGGCGGGCACATTTCAGTGGCACGGGCCCTGAAATCTATGCGCAATGCGAGGGGAAACTGGATGCTTTCGTGGCGGGCGCTGGGACTGGGGGTACCATCTCTGGTGTGGCACTCTTCCTGAAGCCAAAGATACCGAACTTGCATGTGGTACTGGCCGACCCTCAGGGAAGTGGCCTGTACAATAGGGTTCGTTTTGGCGTCATGTTCGACTACAAGGAGAAGGAAGGCACTAGACGACGGAGACAGGTCGATACTATTGTTGAAGGAATTGGGATCAATCGTGTGACGGCGAACTTTGAGGCTGGGAAGGAGCTGGTTAATGACGCAGTCAGAGTGACGGACGCTCAAGCTTTGGCTATGGCTAGGTGGCTTGTGGAGAAGGACGGCATATTCATCGGCAGTAGCAGTGCCGTGAACTGTAAGTGCTCCCAAGGATTCCTTTGGCGTGTCAATCATGCTAAATCTCCCATCACACAGGCTTCGCGGCAGTGAAGACGGCAATGAAGTTGGGACCCGGTCACAGGATTGTGACAGTGCTGTCTGATTCGGGTTCGAGGCATCTTTCTAGGTTCTGGGCCAAAGCCGGAGATGTTGGTGGCGCCGTGGATACAAAGCTGGAGGATGTTTTGAACGCGAAGGAAGAGGAATATTAGAAGCTACGATTCAGTGCGGACAGCATGGGGTTCGTCACAGGCAAAGAAAGACAAGGCAAGAGAAAAGGTATCATTAATGGGCCTCCGGGAAGATCCCCGGCCAGGGGCGACAAAGCCCAAACATGCTATTCCCGCTATGCATGATGCTGATGCTAGTGTCGGACATGGTGGCGGCCAGAACCATGCTCGTTGGCGCTGAAACCGACCACCTGGGATCCCCTCGGCCTTACCCGGACGAACCGTGGCGGTGGCTCCCATTCGCGCTAGATAGAACCGCGCGATTGTCTACGGCGTCCTGTCATCCAGACTTGCTCTAGTGGGTCGTGGCATGAATCTGGCAAAAGGTCGTGCTCGGGGCGATCGTCCCCACTGACTGGTTGCACGTCTTGATTCGAATCGAACTCTGACTCAGTCGCCGCGAATCGGCTTTATCCCGTCCTTGTCAGTCGACGCGGGCGCCCAATGATTATTCTTCGTGGGAACTAAACGGCTCCGCCACTCCAGAGCTGCAATAGTTCAAATTCGATCTCCGCAAGTGGGCGTCCAGAAAGTCTTGCACGGACGGTGGCCCACGAGAGGTTGTGTTGGTCTTTGATTCTGGTCAGCTCTTCCCGCTCCTGTTTGGTCCACGGTCTGGACAATGGAGGCGGGTTCGCTCGGCGTTCACTCCAGTGCGTTTTATTCCAATTAAGGAGTTGGGGCAGGTTTTTGTGTGGAAGTTGGTCGACAATCTCGTTCCATTTTCTCCCCTGTACTTGCCTCATCTCAATAATTAACCTTGCTTCATCTGGACTAATGTACGTCCGAACACGTTTCTTCGTAGGCGTCGTCGTATCAGGATCGCCTGGAGGGTTCTCCGCCGATACATTCGTTATACTTTCAGAAGAAGCCCCACTCTTTTGGGCGGAAGTGTTGGTCGCTGCTGCCCGCTTCTCTGAATCATGAGAGTCGGTTACGGCGGCCAGATGCTTCCGCATGGCTGCCTGATCATGTTGGCCATCGGGAGTCTGGGATAGAATGTCCTTCAGATGGGAAATGTAATCGGAACGAACAAAGTATTGCTGGCAAGACGCGCATCGGTTCTTCGCACGGCTTGGGGTGTGTGATTCCGAGCGCTTTCCTCGGATCTCCATGCCCCGTTTGGGCGTCGGCGAGGGCTCATAGTCTTCCTGCAACGGATCGTCGGATTCGTCTCCGTCTGGCGTCTCTGCAAAGGACCAGTCGCACACGACGGGGCTGGAATGATGCTTCCTCCCCTGCGGTGACCTCTGAGGCTTCGTTGCGCGTTTCTGTCCAGAGCCCCGTCGAGAGGACCAAGGAAGTGCCCAGATAGATCTTGATCCCGGTGGAGACTGAGACCGCACAGTATTGAAAGAAGGCGCAGGACGTGACTTGTTCCATGTAGGCGTAGCAAAGTCCCCGCTAATTTCAGGAACGCGCCATATCGCCTCCACCGCCTCACTGAACTTGACTTCCTTGGATTGGGCGGATGCTTCAGCCGCAGAGTTTGCTTTTTCGATGGCCGGTTTCCCTGTGGCATCTGCCGTCACCTTTCGGCCCCGAGAGCCACCCGGGTTATTCTGGACGCATAATGCAGTATCCAGCAGCGAGTCCGAACTAGACCCCTCGTCGTTGGTGTCCGGGTCGTCATTGGCTGCTTCGCCCATAATGGCGTCCCATGGCTGGTCCCGGACCAGCCCTGTTTGCGATGGCATCGACGCCGGTGGATGCTGCGATTGCGTGCCGCCGTCATCTCCTGCAGCATCACCTCCGATTTCTTCTGCATCAGGAGAATGAGCAGAACTGCCCAACGCAACATAAATCGCTTCGGGATTTGAAGGTGCAGTAAAGTCCGTCTCGAACAGCCAACCATTCTGTTCCCCGGTATCATCTTCACCCTCCATGGCCTGGATGTGGCCATTGTTCACAATTATATTTCCGGTTTGCAAATCAATTTCGTCGCCAACGTCGGTAAAGTCCTTGCCGTATTTTTCAAAAATGCCTTCGAAGATCGACTTCAAACGGAGATCATTCTGCGCACGTGCTTCGTGAATGTCCATATCGTCCAGCTCTTCCTCGGGTTCCGGCCCCATGGAGAAGCGTGGTCTTTTCGCAGGCCGTTCCATTGTCTCGTTGAGCTATAGTTGTATTATCTTGAGTGCGCTTGAGGGGGAGAGTAGCGACGAAGAAGGATTCCAGCGCTGCTTCTGCGGAACAGAACACCGAGCAAAAGGTCGTTTGATTCAAGGTTGTGGCATCGCCTGCTGAAAGCTCTTTACACTTGTAGTTAGTAAGAGGTAGCGCAAGAAGTAAAGCAGCAGAACTACCGATCCATAGAGACAGACACAGAACCAAACAAGGTAGAACAGAGTAAGTAGAACAGAGTAAGAACGGAGCAGTTATTGACATAGTAACTCCCGAGTACACAGAAGAGGGACATTTCAATGTCTGTTGAACAACAAAAACACATTCGAAGAGCTTTGAGACAGGCTCAGCTCGAAGCGTTTAACACGGACTATGCATACCTTTTAGAGTCTCAAACCAACCGACTTTGCACTCCGACTGTCTGAAGCTGCATTGAGTGAACAGAACCATTGAAACTCCCGGTCGGGGAAAGAAAGACGCCAAAACACGCGCCGCGCACGGATTGCCGCATGACGTCTCGCGAACTGCGATCCCCTGCCGACCATCCCAACATCCCTCTCGTACTTCTCGGTTTCTCCCTGGCTCCCGTCAGACAAACCACCATTTCCACTTCACAACCATAATGCCAGGGCGGCTATTCCCATCATTTCGCCATGTATTGCCAGAAGTGCCGGACTCCCTTGAAGTTGGATGGCTCTCTAGAGTCCCTCAACCCCGCCGCCTTCGACCTGCTGATCGGTAGGTAATCTCAGCTTTGGCCTCTCCTCTCTCTCTTTAGTTGCACGGAATCGAGCCGGAAATTAACCATATCTCTCGTCGCAAACTATCCAGGCTCAACTGGTAGATCCCTGCCAGATCATGGTACCCATTCGTCATCCCGACCTTCCTACCCGCAAGAGCGACGAGAGCTTTACGAC
This sequence comes from Aspergillus welwitschiae, assembly GCF_003344945.1. Lineage (NCBI taxonomy): Eukaryota > Fungi > Ascomycota > Eurotiomycetes > Eurotiales > Aspergillaceae > Aspergillus > Aspergillus welwitschiae. Next base: position 309,530 of record NW_020798725.1, read on the forward strand.
CGGGCCTCTAAGCATGCTACATCACCGGTGTATCGAAGATCGGTACCAGCTCCCCGCCAGGCAGGCAGTAATCAGACCAACCCTCCCAGGCTAGGCCGAGGTGACAGTGGTAACATGTCGTTTGTGATGCTCACGGAGTCTCAAGTTGGGCCGCCACATGGACTGTCTGGTATCAGCAGCGATAGTCCCTCGAACAGTAAGCCGCCGGTCAGCACACAGTCCAATGATCGCGGGCCGGACGACGCATCCTTCGCAGATCAAGTCGAACGAACAAGCCGGCTGTTTGATATAATCTCCGCGCGATCCGACATTGACCATCCTATCTGCACGGAATGCACCGAGATGCTCGTGGACGGTTTACAGCAACGACTAGTAGATGCCACAAAGGAGCGGGATGCATACATCTCATTCTTGCGAAACCTGAATTCCTCTGTCCCCACAGCTGAAGAGCTCGAGGCGGCCCAGAAGTCGCTACAGGAGACCTTGGACGCGGAAAAGCTCGCCTTTGAAGAACTCCTTGCGTTGGAAATAGAGAAACAAGCCTTGGATGAAGAAATCGCCGGCTTGGAGGAGGAAGCTCGTCAATTGGATCTTGAAGAAGAAAAGTTCTGGCGTGATCGCAATTCCTTTGCTTTGACTCTCTCCGATTTCCAGAACGAACGCGATGCGCTAAACATGAAATACGACCATGACTCTCGCCAGCTTGAAAGACTACAAAGGACCAATGTGTACAATGACGCCTTCTGCATCGGTCACGATGGCTACTTTGGAACGATCAATGGGTTGCGGCTTGGTCGATTGGCTAACCCATCGGTAGATTGGCCCGAGATCAATGCTGCTTGGGGCCAGACAGCGCTCCTTCTGGCAACCATCGCCGACAAGTTAGGTTTCCAGTTTCAAGGGTATCAAATCAAGCCAATGGGATCTATGTCCAGAATAGAGAAGATCGAACAGTCTCGACCATCCCCGGCTCAGTCGGCGCTGAGTGGAGCAAATGCGATGTCATCCGCACCGCCCAAGATCACCGTCCTCGACCTGTTCTCGTCGGGCGAGCTGCCTCTAAATCTTCCTTGGCTTCACCGCCGGTTTGATGCAGGCATGGTGGCGTTTCTGGAATGTTTACGTCAACTAGGTGAATTTGTGGAGAAGACGCCGGTGCCTGTGCCCTCAAATCGCCGGGGTCAGGCCAACACCGCAGTGCCCGGATTGAAGCTTCCATACGAAATTAAGCGCGACAAGATTGGCGACGCCAGCATCAAGCTTGGCTTCAACCAGAACGACGAAACCTGGACCCGTGCGTGCAAATACACCCTGACCTGTTGTAAGTTCCTGCTGGCGCATGCGAGCAACGTTGCTAGCGCGGGATCCAGTAATTCTGCTGCCGTCGCAGCAGCAGCAGTTGCAGCTGGCGAACAAGCTGGGATGCCTACGACTAACCCTACGACCAAATGAAGCCGTCATATGGTATAGACCGACAGTGCGGGATTAAACAAAACTGCAACCCCCTGCCCTGCTTCACTACCTTTGCAATTATTAATGGGACTGATTCCCATCGACCCTGCAGCTTACAACCCGATGTTGGGTAACGTACTTTGCTCATCATAGCTCTCACCGGATGGACCTGATGAAACTTGGATGGATGAAAGCAAATACCTGGTCATGAGCAGTGTGAGGTGGCAGCATGGCACTTCAGCATGTTTTCAACCCACCATGCTTTCTCTTCCTTGCATCACGCGGTTGTAGCATGACCACCAGCAGCAACCTTTTTCCCAGTGAAACTTAGCAGCATATGATCAACGATACCGCACAGTAGTTGCTATTTACGTATTGCCTCTTTTGTCTTCTCCCGTAGCCAGTTTTTGCGTCCGAAGCCTGGCGGTGTCGGAAGAGAACGATGATCACCTCGACAAGCCGGCTGGGATCCAGTGGACCGGCCCTGACAGGGATAGACAGGCAGGGAAGGTGTCACTTGAGTCTCCTTCTGGTATTGGCTGAAGGTTCAGCCTGCCTTGACAAATGCCTTTGAGCAAAATGTGGTAGAGACGGGAGATCGTCCTCTAGTTGTCGGGAGCAGTGTGTGAGAGAAGCGAGAGTGTGGGTGGGTTCTCCGGAATCTGACACGACCAGACACTCAATCCTGTAAGCGAGATGCAGGATTGGCTTCATGAATGACTCCTGCGTACGATTATCCTTGGAGGCAAGATAGACAGTGGGCCACATGGAGCCAGCCATGGCTTCCCTTCCAACGGACATGACTGCCTTGCCTGGACTTGTCTGCCTGCTTTCCTGCCTGTCTCACCCCCCATTGCTTCTTTCAATCACAGACACCCGCAGACTCGCCATCTCCTGCGCTCGCATCCTGATTGGACTGCAGCGCCTTCATCTCAATTTCGCAGGTCCGGCGTGTCGGGCGCGCCAAACCCCCAGGTTCCCTGCAAATCCGAACGAAAGGGCCAAATGGACGAAAGTTGACGCCGCGTCGCGGGTGCGAAAACAAAGGAAACAAAGGGAAAAAGCAGCCTAGAGATGCAGCCACCATCATTCGGACATTGTGCGGATCCATGGCGCCGGGTCTTTACCCACTTTCTCAATCTCGCTTTCTCACCCTCTTCCCTCTCGCTCCTGTTTCGTTTTCCCCCCCCCCTCCTTCCAATGTCATACAGATAGCCCAGGGATGATCCTACAACTGTCGCAAAAGAAATCATAACCTACTGCTGGGAATGTTTCGGCCCGCCCCCGGGGTGGCCACACCCCTAAAAAAACCACGCTAGATAACCCCTACATCCCATGCTAATCCACACGAGGAGAGGAGAAGAGGAGAAGAAGGAGGAGGTGGTGGTGGTAGTGCACCATCGTCTCCATCCATCCATCCCATTCCCTTTCCCCTCCTCATTTTTCCTCTTCCTTCTTACACTGATGTCCATTAGCGCATGGTCTAACTGACGGACTGGCGGGCGCGACACGCACGGGAAACGGAAGCACTATTCACGGCGCGACATTAGCGTCTTTCGCTCAGTTTTTTTTCTTTCCTTCTCCTTTCGTCTTTTCAAATCCCTGGTCGAATTGATACTAGATACATACACACATACACACATACATACATAACTAATTAGGAGATTTTGAAATAAATCCAAGTTACTATCCGTCAACCATCATCACTATCAACTTAACCCCCCCCCGACTTTCTGTCGGTCATAAATTCACAAACCAAATTACTAGGCGTATTCTCCCTCCGTAAGTAGTAAGTAGTTTATCACTCACCATGTATAATAATCTGTAATATGAATATCCCCAAGGGTCAGTTCCTCTTTTTCATATGTACTTTTGCCCAAAACCCCCCAGTACTTATCACCTACTTACTATATACTTAACCCCATTAGCCCTGTTTTGCTCTGATAGTCTAGTAGTACTTATTTCTCCTCACATAGTACTAACGTTAGTTTAGTTATAGCCCAGTGAACAAGGGACAAAACTCACACCGTATAGCCGTAGCTAATCCTACTACCTTACCTAAGAATTAAGCCAGCAATAAATCAAAAGCACGTTCTGTAGGTTAGTAAAGAGTATCTAGTAACGTATTTTATTTAATCTATGTATGTATGTATGCAAGTATGGATGTATGGATGTATGGATGTATGCCGCTGGTGGTTGCCTTGTTCCATATCCGGTGTATGTATTGATGCCGTAACGAGGTAGATACATACATACGGCCATACATACATATATACATAGTAGCCCGCCTGATTAGTCTTGAAAAACCGTAGTAATATTGTAATGATCGCGGTCGTGCATGCAGTGCTTTGTTTCAGCCCTTACGTGATGCTAACTAGACTAAATCTTGGGGCGGATGATATTCGAATGCGAGAGAGAGAGGGGGAAAGGAGGAGGGCATCTGGACTACTACTTACTATCCGGCTATCTGCTTACTTACCTAGATAGGTATGGGTTGATCATGACTGCATGTAGGTACTTTTGGCCGGGTGATTTCCGGCGGAGGAAGAATCAGAGACAAGAAAATGATTTTGCTTCTTGTATTTCTTTTCTCTCTGCGTTTTAATTCCTTTTTCTTATACTTATCAGAGGGTGCCATGGTGATATTGCCTCGGTATGGCGTAACGAGTTAGAATGGATTTCCCGACGCTGATAGGCAGGAATTACCAGGATGGAGTATCATACCGTATCGCGTATCTTTACACAGATAGCACAGATACGGCAGTTTGGGGCAGGGAAGGGAGGGTTTGGTGGGCAGGCTTCGATGTGGTTAGAGCTTAAGAGGCTAGTCCTCGAGAAAAGAAATCAGCCGTCAGTTGTGATATGTCGTGGTCGATAACTTGATTCTCACGACGCCGACGCACTGCGATGATCGGCTGAACTTGGCCTTCTAGTGCCAATGCATGGAAGCATTTTGAGTAAATCCTATGTCAGCTGCAAAGAGAGTGCCCGACAGACAGCAGGACGCCGAGGCGTTGAAGCATAGATCCCCACCACACTGGACGGAAGGATTGAAATGTTCGGCTCTTCCGCAGAGCCCACTAGGTTAGCCTCACCATGTTGAGCAACATTCGGATAGTGCTGACCCAAGCGAGGATGGTCTTTCGGATCTGCTGGCGGACACAGCATGTGAAACCTTAGATCGAATGCTGATGGTGGACACTCCAACCCCAAGAACGAGAGCCATCAGGGGCAACAAATCAATCCAGCACAAGCTCTTTCACCATTCATCGGTCCATATCTTACACCGTGCAATGTGGCTGGCTGGAACCCTCCCACGAGGATGGGCGATCCTTGAAGAACATTGGCTAGCATACGCCAGAGCAAGAAAGTGAGTTTCTGTCGTCCTCAGCTGTGCTCAGCAGGACTCAGCTCACTCTGCTCTATGGGTCACAGCAGAGGAGCAGAGTAGACATCATCAGGACCAGATGACACATGCACTATGTACAAGGTTGTGGAAGGTTTGCCCAAAAAGTGCGAAAGTACCAAGCTGACCTCTGTCAGCCCTTGGCTAACTGGCACACCTTGCTGAATGTCCTGGTTCGTTTTCCAAGGCAATGCGCAGCGCCGGGGCTCCAATAGCCTGAATCGTTATCGTGCACCGAAGCAGGTGGATCGGGCTATAATGGCAAAATGGTGCCTTTCCCACAGCGTTGTACCGGTACGGAAAGGTAAGGAACACAAAGCCACTAACCATGGCTTCAGGTAGTTATATCACTTAAGTATAGAGCCCTAGGCAGTCTGTGCTCCCACCGTTCGTGCTCTCTGTGGCTGTTCTGATGTCATCAAACTTGAAGATCCCCATGGGCTGAGTGAGTTCTTGCCCGCAGTGAGTGATGGTGAGACACCGATCAGGACAGAAAGTGTATTGTTCCCCGAGGGTGCTAGTGGCGAATCCCATGCACTGGTCGACGACGGCGAAACCAAGTTGATCAGTGGCCGGTTTAGTGAGGCGCACAATACTTGAAACGAACCGATTCCAACCCTGACAGCCAAAAAGAAACAACAGTTAGGGTAACAAGAACAAGGACATTGATCCAACCTACTCACTTGTCAGACTGCATTGATGTCTGTTCATGTTGAGTCTGAGTCCCTTGAGGCAGCCATAATATTTTCTAAACTGTAAGGACAGGAACAACACCAGCTACTGAAATCCTGAATATTCCACGGTAGTTGTGCTCAGGCCGACTCGGCAAGCTTGGACAGGTATTAAGAAGGAAGATAGTCCATACAATGGCTCCGGTCGTAAATACCGTACCTATGCTCTTGTTGTATTTTTGCATCCCCGGCTGAAGTTTGGGTGGGAAAACCGGGCGGACCTCCGATCCGAACCGTCAATTTGACGGGCCGAAAGTTCCAGCTGTCGTTGAATGTCGTCCCAAGGTTGTTCCATTGCGAGCCAAAGACGTGCAGTCTACACTAAATCAAGGCGCTCTTCTTCTGGAGATATACGCGTCATATTGGAGGTCCGAGCAGCGGGGACGACCTACCAACTATACTGTTCAAGGGAGAGAAACGTGCTGTAGATGATAATCTGTAGGTGTGAAAGTATAGCCGGGCGCCCCTTGATAACAGCCCGAGGTGCGTTGTATGTTGTTTGCCTCTATCGACTATCTCTAGTTATCGTTCAAGCGGAAGAAACTTATATAAGCATAATGTGGCATCATGGCTGGTAGCAGAGAACGTTTGCGCTGTAGGAACAATCCCTTCAATAGTCCAAGAGAAGGGGCAAATGCCGTTGACGGATCGCCCGCGATAGGGCAAGAAATCCTCCGCTAGGTGTGCAACGAATGAGCTTCAGATATGAGACCCTAGTATAACCGCATTACGTGGACGACATAGATGCCGGCCTTTCGCTTTCGCTATATTGAGACACAAATGCCAGAAAGTTGAAGACCAAATAAATGCCAACATATTGACTGTGTAAACAATACTTAACGCCAAAATTGACTGGACGACGGGCTCGACTGTCGCTCCCGAACTTCCGAAGAGTGGCATGGCCCGCACATAGGCGGCTGTGGTCACCACCCAGTACATCAGGCGAGCGAGCGACAGATGAGCTGCGCCGGCGTTATTTTCCCTCCATGCCTTGATTGGCATTGGTTTGGTGGAGGGAAGCAATGACAGAGCGTCCAAGCCAATAAAACCGATTTCTCCAAACATGCCCGCCATATGAGGATATATAAAAGATGAAAGCAGTGAAGTTGAATCCGTAATCTCCCATCCCGAACCTTGACCCAAATTATATGCTGATATTAGCCGACCCCGGCCCGTCAAAGGCAGTCATGAGTTACGACCCTGACCACGCTGCTGTTCGTCGCCGCTGGAGTATTGGCCTGCCGAGTCCGTAGGAGATGTCGATGCCGAGGTGGATGCTGCAGATCAGGCGCTGTTAGCAACTCTGACGATCATGGCGAATGTTGTCTAGCTGGGAATCTTCACCTGTTGACTGATAGAATCGCTCCCCTCGTTGCGCTGAAGGGGACCTTGTGTTGTTGCCGTCGAGGATCAAAGACTGTCGAGCTTTGAGGCGTTCCTCAGCTTCTCGAATCCTAGCCTGAAGCTGTTCCAATTCTCGCTCCTGGATCATCATTTGGTGTCTCCTATGGTTGAAGGGCTCGTCAGTTTCGCCGCATCGACACAAGCTAAGAAGCGAGACAAGACCGCAAATCATCAACAGCCCAAGTGGAACCTACTTTTGATCGATGGTCTGTGAAAGGTGATTGACATCGGAATCAAGCGAAAAGGCGCTATCCAGCGCCGATGAGAAGGCTTGTGCCATGGTCCTGCCACGTCTTGGTCAACGCCAACGTTCGGGAGAGAAGAGGATCGCAAGAGAGGAGAACGAACGACTGTGGGCGGTTCTTGGGCTTCCATTCCTGATCGATATCCGACATTTTGTTTGGTGGTTGTCAAGGGCGTTGATTATGGGGCACTGGTATGGAGGATCGAAACGAAAGGGGGGGTAAAGTTGGATGCGAGAAGGTTGGGAAGGGGGGAAAAGGAGTATGTGAAATGAAGTCCAAGACGTGGAGGGAGTTTAGAAGCGCGCGCGTCAGGAACGGAACAGGGGGTTATTAAGTGGATATGATAGCACGGATGGGGTGGTCCTTGCGCTCAGAGTAATTAAGAGTGGACAAGGCGAGGAACAAAAATCACCGAAGATTTCAAAAGATTGATTGTATAGAAGCTTTGATGACGGAGACCAGGACCGGCCGGGATCTAAGTAATAACTATAAAAGGGGGCAGCGAGGACTCGAGCGATGGCTGGAGGGGAAAATCGGCAAAATTGCAGACACCGTCGCACTACTGGAGACCGGCCAGGTAGGGAGGGACCACTTTTGGGTTATTGAGTCCGATGGGGATGGATGGATAATGACAGGGGCTGCACGATCGGCGGGGATGACGATGGCAAGCGCTGGGGGGGGATCGAAGTGGGATGCAGGGCCGTCCGCGGCTTTAATTTCTTGTCGCAGGTATAGAAGCAGCCGTAGAAAAGCGATGGAAGCGATGGCGAAGGAAGAGGAGCAGATGGATAGATGGATGGAGGGTACTGGGTGTCAGGTCTGTGTCAAAGAATAGTCAATTTGGGTAAGTTGAAACTCATCCATGGGTGGTTCGGGTGCTCCATGATTGCCTTGGAGGGTAAATAGTGCAGCTCCATCGTCCTCACTAGTCGGGCGGTAGTGGAATTGCATCGTCCACTCTGCCTGGATGCCCCTGAATCCCGTCCCATCCTCAAGGACGGAGCCGCAACCAATGGGAAATTATACGGTCACGTGAGAGCAGATCAGCCCCTGTTTTGGGTCTTTGTTGCCTTGCTGCCACCCCCCGCCCCTCTTTATTGCCACCCGGCCACTCGTCTCTCTCTTATTGCAGATCCGAGTCCCATCCATCTATCCATCCATCCATTCATACTTCTTGTCGTTGCACGACGCCGTCTCTATTCTATCTACTGAAACATTGGGACTGCCATGGGCATACCTACTGTATTGAGTATTAAATTACTATCTCCTCACGAGATATTCCCACACGGATCTCCGTATCTGTCAGTTTCAACGTCCGCGTCTTTCGATGCCTTCAAATCACATCCAGTTGCTTTTTCCCTGATGTGCCAATTAGAGATACCCGCATAGAAAGTGACCAATAAAGACTCCCAAACAGGCCAATTTTGGTACACCACTCCAGCTATTGATATTTACATGTCAAATTCTAGCAAAGCAAGCCTCAGAAGATCGCAAACTTACCGTTTAGCCCATCGCGATTATGCATGTCACTTACGAGAGCGGCCACTAATGCGATGATCCCTATCCTTCCCTCTCAGCTTGGTTCTTCTTGCCAGAAATAGAATAGAGGTCGGCCTATATCGCAGCCAGAGTCAGCTCAACTGTAAGTATGTATGAGCTAGCTCCTATTATGAACTCCAGGAAAGGTTTGGTAGCCTCTGGCGTTTCAGGCGTCTGTGCTCTCTTTGGGGTTCTACATTGATATGTCTATAGACCTGGTCCATAGTATTTATAGCTTGAAGATCGGTTTACATATCACAGATGTGCTGCAAGACGTCTGTGTACCTGCATGTACTATTTTGGGGTTGCGCAACATTCCCGTCTCACCCATATCGTCGGCCAACTTATGAGCAGCCTGATAATCCAGCACGCACTACGGAGTACTCAGGAACCAGTATTCCACTCGTCGTCACAGGGCAAAAGAAACTTGGTCCCAGGACATGCACGAAGCCGTCCATTTAATCCAATTTACCATCAAGCACATGTCTGGAAGTTGACCAAGCTCCGGTGACCTCGCTCATGAAAGACCCGCTGAATCAGTGGCCAATGCTATGGTCACTGCAACAGGTGATGGGCAAGTCCTATTCGTATGCCGCACGCTGGGCGGAGCCTACAGTAAGCCCAGAGAAATGCCAAAAAAAGAAGCATTATACAACATCAGGATAAGACTGGGTCGGAGATACTGATCATGTATTGTTAATGGCGAGGCGAAAAACATGATACTCAAGTCAGAGTATGCAATCGTATTCCCAATTTATCCTCTCTCCAGCATCTGCGCACCGAGTAGTATATTTGGCGACGTTTAAAGATATTTGAGCTTGCCTTCACTAGGTTCCATCGTAGAAGTCCGCATGGCTTTAAGTTGCACGCTAAGTGTGGCCACAATCATTTGGTGACAATCTATCGAAACCGGAGTTGTGTGTTTCTCGCTCACTTGCGTCGTATGCGTTGTTGCGCACAAAGCCTCGGTGATATACGATGCGGACGGCATGCCGATGAGCAGCTCCGCTTGCAGCCTGCCGATATAATCGCAGTCAATGTAGTTAGTTTACGTTGGATTAAAATCTTACCATCGATCTAAGCTGAGAGAAGCTAGCTCAACCATGGAAGACATCATATCGGAAATAACGGATAGCTCCGAGTGTGTCGGAGGTGGCAGCTCATGCCCCGCTATTTAGTCCCCTTCCCCTCTTCCCTTCTGTCAGCTTTGCTGTCCTCTTTCATATCTCAATCATTCAAGCCTCAATCAGCTTACAGTACACATCGTTGATAAACAATCATGGCATCCCTCCCCGCCGGAAGCTGCTGTTACCAAGGCGTCAAGCACGAAGGTGAAGCCAAGGGTAGCTTCTCGCAGCTCAATGATTTCGAGATTTACACCAGCTCTCCTGCTGACAAGTCCACCGAGAATGGTGTCTTGGTGTATGTTCTGCCTTCAATTATATCCAAAGCAGATCGAACTAACAACAGGAAGTATTACGGACGTGATCGGCCACCGCTTCATCAACGCTCAGCTCATTGCCGACCAGTTTGCCGCCAATGGCTACTTCGTCATGATGCCTGACCTTTTCGACAACGACGCCATCCCGCTCAACCGCCCCGAAGGTTTCGATCTCATGGCATGGAAGGGTGGTGCATACCACAAGGACAAGAAGCCCCATACTCCCGAGGTCGTCGACCCCATTATCGAAGCATGCATCAAGGAGATGAGAACTAAGTATGGATGCAAGGTATGACTTCCACTGATGAGTTGGGTAACTAGAAATGAAATCTAACATCTATCAGAAAATCGGTGCCGTCGGCTACTGCTTCGGTGGAAAGTACGTTGTGCGCCATTTGCGCCCCGGCCAGATCGATGCTGGATATACCGCCCACCCTTCTTTCGTCGAGTCGGAGGAACTGAAAGCCATCAAGGGCCCTCTGGCTATTGCTGCTGCGGAAACGGATGCAATTTTCCCGGCCGAAAAGCGCCATGAATCTGAAGAGATCCTCAAGGCCTTGGGCCTCCCTTACCAGCTTAACCTCTATAGCGGTGTGGCGCACGGCTTTGCTGTCCGGGGAGACCCTGCCAACCGGACGGTGCAGTATGCTAAGGAGAACGCTTTCTTGCAGGCTGTTCAATGGTTCAAGGAGCACTTGTAGTGTATTAATCCTTGTCTAAAACAACCTACCTGCAATGGGAGATATGATGACCTCAATGGATTGTAGGCGTAATGGCCTTATATATCAAAATGTTAGACCCTCTCAATGAACTATGTCAATCACTTATATCTGCAAGAATATGTGACTCGTCATTATCATGCAACCATGATATTCGAAGATCGATTTCATGCAAAGTCTCCAATTTCCAGGTGAATAAGAACTAGGGCATTCTTCACATCCAGCACTCTATACGAGCCGCATAGCTTGAAGTTGAAATAATCTCTTTGTAGTACTACGCTCGGCTGTCTATATCTGTACTGAGCTATGAGCTATAGCGCGGCTAACATCACGCAAAAGGATCCAAAAAGGCGAAAGACGCTAGCATCAAGTCCACCAATGGGGGCTGTGAATGGGACCATGTCAATGACAGGGCGCTGCGGACATGGTGCAAGCGCGATTTCTCATAGTTGATCAATATAAGATGGACTTTTCTGTTGCTGATCATTCCATTCATTTGCTGAGGGTGAGGGATGATAAGTATTTTACAGAGCCTATCTGTTCATTATTATTACTAAAAAAGAGTCTGCATAGCTGCGTTTGTACATGCTTTTTAAACAGATCTATGATATAGAGTTTCGCTCTTCATCCATCATTCTCGACATCATATTCCCTCTAGCATACCATCCACCATGGTCAGATTATCAGACGAGGAGGTGATTCCTAACGAAAAACCCCATAATCCAAACGGCACCTCCCCCTCACTCCCCCTCCCACCCATCGACCACGGTAAAGATGCCTGGTTCTTTCTGGCCGCCTGCTTCGTCATGGAAGCCCTAGTCTGGGGGTTCGCCTTCACCTACGGTGTCTTCCAAGACTATTACAGCACACTGCCCATGTTCCAGAACTCCAATAACATTGCCATCATCGGAACATGCGCCATGGTAAGCCTTTCCATCCCTCCCCTTCCCCTCCCCAAAACTAACACCAATTTCTAAACTCCAGGGAATAATGTATCTCGACCTCCCCATAATCTTCACCCTATACCGCACCTACCCTCATTATCAGCGTCTGGGCTGCGCCCTCGGTGTCCTAACAATGTGTCTCTCTCTGGGCCTCTCCTCCCTGTCCACAACCACCACTCACCTGATCATCTCCCAAGGCATCTTCTACGCCATCGGCGGAAGCATCGCCTACTCGCCATGCATCCTCCTAATGGAAGACTGGTTTGACCAACGCCGGGGCTTTGCCTTCGGCGTCATGTGGGCCGGCACCGGTTTAGGCGGCGCGATCCTCCCCATCGTCATGGAAACGCTACTCGATCGATACGGGTTCCGAATAGCGTTGAGAGGGTTCGCAGTTGTGTTATTCGTGCTTACGGCCCCGTTGGTATGGTTCGTCAAGCCTAGAGTGCCGCCTGCACTGCGGAGTACCGGAGTGGACGGCGTAGTACAGCAGCAAGCACGAAAGCCGCGACTCAAGGAAATCCGATTCCTCTGGACTTCAGGAACATTCCTCCTCTTCGAGCTGTTCAACATGGTCGAAGCAGTGGGGTACTTCCTCCCGTCTATCTACCTTCCCTCGTACGCAAGAGCCATCGGCGTCTCATCAGGAAGCTTGGAAGCCCTCACAGTGATATTATTCAACGTTGCGTCTGTAGTAGGGTGCGTAGTCATGGGCGCCATTATCGACCGATGGGACGTGACGACCTGCATTCTGGTCTCGACTGTGGGATCAACGATAGGTGTGTTTCTCATCTGGGGATTTAGCGTCTCGCTGGGTCCGCTGTTTGTGTTCGCTATCGTGTATGGGCTTTTTGCGGGCTCGTATACGAGTACTTGGCCCGGGATCATGAGGGAGGTGGTCAGGAAGGATGGTGCCGCCGAGTCGAGTATGGTGTTTGCTTGTTTGGCGGCTGGTAGGGGCGTCGGGAATATTGTTTCAGGCCCGTTGAGTGAGGCGTTATTGGAGGGGATGCCATGGGCTGGAGAGTTGGGGTTTGGGTTTGGGACCGGGTATGGGAGCTTGATTGTCTTCACAGGGGTGACGGGGTTGGTTGGGGGTGGGAGTTGGGTCGTTAGGAGGGTGGGGTGGCTGTGATTGGCATATAGGGGAAGTCTGTTAGAAAAAAGTATTGTGCCTTTTTTTTTTAATATTTGCTATGGATGCGTAGATAGATAAAAGATTGTTTGTAGTTGTATAGCATCAGCTGATCTGCATCTATGGTCTCCTAGAGGTTCAGCCTTACTCAGAACATGGCCACTGTCACGATACATTCAATAATGAACCAATAACTAACCAGCTTTTATTCCTGGATACTGTTCATAAAGAGTCAGAATTAAGCAGCATCAACTAGGAGCCGCCCAGCTACTTCGCTGTTGTGGCTGAGCAGTAGCAATTACTGCTGGCCATTCAGCCCCAATGTCAGCCCGATACCTGATATAGTTACTGCTACTAACTTCTTTATCTCGCACAGGAATCTCAGTCCGTACACCTGACACCAGAAATCCACGAGAAAATCCCAGAAGTCTTTATAATAGTGAGATAGAACCAAAAAAAATGACCTTTCCCACTGAAATACTCCGCCTGATCATCCAGCATCTCCTACCTCAATTGCATTTGCCAGAATTGTTGCGTGCGAGAAAAGTGAACAGTGTGTGACAACCAATCATTCACTTCAAACATGAGAACTAACAAGAAAGCAGGCTTATTTGATGAAGAAATCATTAATTTTCTCTTGAATGGCGAGGACCTGGAGGATTTATTTACATTCCTAACCAGGTCGGATCTAGATTCATCGCCATGGGGTACTTTCCCCGATCGATTGAAGCGGCTTTATCTGTATCGAAAGCTACGGGAGCATCCGCAAAAACAATGTGCTTTTACGTGTTTTGTGCAGGAGGTGATAGAGTATCAGTTGGGGGATGCTCCTGCAGAGGAGGAGAGGATTAAATTGACTGAGAGTTTGATTGATGTTGCAATAGCGGGGAAAAACGATCCATCGACGATGTTCCATCCCCTAGTATGTCAATATTGGATTGATAAAGTGAACAACAGGTTCAATGAGCCAATCGCAAAGTCGATGCCAATCATCTTGGCCTGCATGGCCATCTTACGGGGGGATTGTGCAGAACTGAGCACAGCACTACGGGACGGGCTGGACCCAGAACAGATATGTCTACGATTTGGAGTCATTCCGATGGATGTCGCAGCGCAAAGAGGGAACAGAGGGATTGCAAAAACTATGGTGGAGCATGGATGTTCCATGTGGTACACCATTATCTATAGCATCCCCATGAGTGCTTTGACCATGGCTGCGATAAGTCGAAATAAAGACGCGCTGGGAGTATGGCTTGAGCACCATCATCAAGAGAACCATGTTGACCCCGCTAAGCCGTCTTCTTCATGCAAGCAAGCGTTCAAGAAGTTGGCGCGCAGGGGCGATGTAGAACTGATGGAGTTCTTTGTAAAGCGGTATCCCCGGGTATTGAATGATCTCCTGAAGCCTTTGCAGCTGGCTGTTTGCTTCACACGTTTTGAAGCGGTGCGGTGGCTGTTTGCTCATCTCAACGCTCCTCTCACACCTGACCAGGGTAGACGATTGTTGCTCAGCGTCCTGGATGGCCCCTGCGCCTGGCCGCGAGTATCACAGATGGTGCAGCTACTTCTGAAACTTGGGGTTAGTCCAAATGGAACGACTCGGCATCGGACACCATTGCAAAAGGCTGTAGCAGCTCGACAAAAGGAAATTGCCGAGATCTTGTTGCAATATGGAGCGGATGTTAATGAATTTCATCCCCGTAGCACGGCGGTGGGCAGACAAACCCCGTTGATGCTAGCTGTCCGGCAACGGTCTGTGTCTATGGTTCAGCTGCTTTTGAGAAATGGCGCAATCCCAACATATACATGGAAGCGCAAAAGATACACGGTCCATGAGAATAGGAAGCAAGTCCAGAATCTGGAAAAGGTGTTGATTGAGCTTGGATGGGAGGAAGAGGAGGTGAGGAGGCATGAAGGCTGGGACTACTGGGTGCTCTCGGAAAAGCTGCCGCCAGTGACTCCCAGGCAGGAAAATAAGTCCGGCAGGCCCAGAAGGGCATTCCAGCCCCACACGTGACCGGACAGCAGCCAGTTCCCGTTTTGGGGGGGAAAACGAAAGGGAGGGACTTCCATTCTGGAAGGAACAAGTCTTTCCTCCCGGTGAATTGCCCGCAACGGTGATGCCATCCCATCCCCATCCCATCCTATCCCTCCCCCCGTCCCCTTCAGCCATCCATCCCCAGTCCCGTCATCTCGCCTATCCTTTCCATCACTCTTTATTCACGAACCCATTACCGCTGTACGTAATTCAAATTTAGCTTCTTCTTACCTTCCCACGGCCTCCCCTTCGCGACTCCATCGCGTTCTCCATCCTTTTTGACCTTCCCTCCGATTTTTCCCTTGCGGTCTCCCTTCATTTTTCTGCGCGGATGGTCTGAACCGCCACCCCGACCTTCACTCACGTTCGCGTCTTGTCGGCCTGGAATCTCAGGTATCCGTCTCTTGTCCTGCCTGGTGCTACCCACGACTCTCTACAGTGATACGACGAGGGACTTGTCGCCTTTTGGACTGAGCTCGTCGGGCCGACAATCGTGCGATCACTTCTACCACCGTGGCCCCAATCCCTAAATATTGTCCCCCCAGAGGCCGATTCGACGGGCAATGGGGGATGCCTCCTCTATCGGTCTACACGCCTTTTGAATCTCTCCTCTTCTTCCAGTCTCTCGCCGGCCTAGAATCTCCCCCCGCGAATTTTACCTCCATCTCCGATGTGCTCCGCAACAATCCCTTCATTCGAGAGAATGCCGCCTACGATGCGGGCAGACTCAGCCCAGAAGCCTTGGAGGATCTCTACACGACGCTGATGCGAGATGGCTGGGACTCGACCAATGCTGGACCCAACGGCCACCATGCCGAGAGTGCGGCCCCCAATAACCCAAAAAAGCGCAAGATATCCAGTCCTCGACCTGATGGCTTGGCGGACAAAGTTCATAACCATGCCAGCAAAGTGCCGGGGCTAGTGTCGCATTTGTATGCCAGATACAAGGAGTTGGTAACGCGGGAGATTGAGGATGAAGAGCAGAGATATAGGGATATCAGAAAAGAGATTGACCAGCTACAGAAGGAGGACCGCGATGCGCTCTCGGAGACCTCCGCAAGACCGACAGCGGCGCAGCCGATTGCGCCAGCGAAGCAGGAGCCCGCGCCAGAACCGATGGATGTGGATGTGAAGGAACAGAAGCCAATTCAACGGCCCCGCGATGAAGCTATGCATGTTGCGACACCGTTGGTAGCTGCTGATGTTAAGCAGCCTCTCCTGGAACCGCAGCGGAAGGAGCTGGATACAAGCAAGCAACCCGCGAAGCCTGTCGCGCGCCTACCGCAGGAACCCCAGCCTCTGCCCGCGCAGTCTGTACGGCCCGTCGAATTGCCACCGGCAGATAAGACAAAGCTCCAGCAACAGCCTCAGCCTCAGCCACTGCCCCAGCAACAGCCTCAACAGCCACCGCAACCGTCACCTCGTCCTCAGCCCAGCCCTCAGATAGCGACTGGTCGGCCGCCTCAGCAGCCACCGGTCCCGAATGGAAAGGCGTTCCCGACACCAACACAACCAACTATTGTGCCCAAGAATGCCCCTGTGAACCACGCACCAGTGGCCGCGCCACCTGCTCCGTCGCCAAAACCGCCGAATGCCTCAGTACCCAGTCCGGGTGTCGCACGCCCTCCCGCTGTTACACCTTCGCAAGCTCCGCAGAATGCCGGTGTGCCAATCCCTTCCACTCCGCAACAGCAAGTTCTGGCCAGCAAGCCCTCTGCCAAGGAAGGTCAGTCTGTTCCAGCTGCTAGCCCGGCGCCTCAGCGACCTCCACCGCAGGCCAGTTTCCAGCAGTGGTCTCTAAACAAACCTCCGCAAACGCCGCAACCTCCCCCAGCATTCGCAAAGCCGAAACCAGAACCGACGAACGCCGCTGTTGCTGGGCGTGCGGTTCAGTCTCCATTCCCTCCACCCACCCCAGCCCTCGAAAGCAAGAAGGCAGCGCAAGGACCACGACCAACCCCTGGCCCGTCGACTCCAGGTCCTGTGCCCGCGGCTGCCCACACACCTGCCCAGAATATTCCACCGCCCGCGTTCCAGACTCCGGTTGGGCCTGCGCAGGGTTCTATCCTTTCGCGGCCACCGAGCACACGGCCTCTTAGGCCTTCGATTGACACGGGCGTTCTTACACCTGGCTCTCTAACGCCTTGGAAGCGGACTCCACGGTTGAGCATCCCCCACTCTCCTCGTTCGCCCGAGCGACCACGGCCAGAGGAGATCAGTCCTATCAGTGAGAAGGCGCCGTCTTTGCCGGGATCTCGTGAGCCGACGCCAGAAGAGCCTGAGCCTCGCCGTCGAAAGCGGAGGACGGAGACAAAAAGTAATGGGACTGGCGCCGATCAGACCCTGTCGATTGATGCAGAAAGCAAGGGAGGGACTAAAAGGAAGAGTGAGAGGGGAACGCTGTCTAGCGGTAAGGACCGTGACCGAAGCACAGCGTCGTCACGAAGCCGGGGAAGGTCTGTGTTGTCACGGGATGAAGAGTCCACAGCAGATACAGGCACTGGATCCCAGGCAAAAATCAAGCATGAAGTACCCAGTACCCCAGCTGGCATCCCAGAGACGGCTGAACCCGAACGTCCCTCGGTCAGTCGGCCGAGCAGGGGGCGACCGAAGCGCAAGCGTGCTCCGAGTGAGAGCCTAGAGGCCGAACCTACTCAGTCGGAGCTTAGCCAGCTTACTCGCGTTGACCCTAATCAGTCGACGACGTATGTAGTCTGCGCTCGCAATTTCCCTCGGACCGGAGCTCCTATCATGAGTGAACTGAGCATGCACAAGGTTGCGGGAACCTTTTCCAAGCCGCTGACGGAACGTGACGCACCGGGATACCGCGATCTTATCTATCGGCCGCAAGATATCAAGACTATCAAGTCGCTGATCCACCAGGGCAGCAGGGCACTGGCGGCAGCTACGGAGGCTGCAAGCACACCGGCAGGCGACGGGGAGTCACCGGCGCCGGGTACAGGGACCCCTTCTAAGAATGCTGTCCTTATGTTGCAAAAGACAGAGGACATCATTCCCCCAAAGGGTATTGTCAATTCGGCGCAGCTAGAGAAGGAGTTGATCCGCATGTTCGCCAACGCCGTGATGTTCAACCCTATCCCTCAACGTGGCTTTGGGCCTGCTTTCCCTATGATCAGCGATAGCGGATCAAGAGAGAGCACGCAGGTTCCCGAACACGAGGAGGGCGGTATCATCAAGGACACGCTGGAGATGTTCGAGGATGTCGAGCAAGCCGTTACGCGATGGCGCGCAGCAGAGCGGACAGCGGACGAATTTGCTAGCAAAAGCATCCTTTCGCTCCGGCGAGGGAGTGCCAGTGATCTCAACACGGATAGTGCGGATGAGGTCAAAGGATCATGAACGATGTATGCCGCACTGTAGCGTACTTGATTGATGTATTATTACTATTATTATTACCCACATGTTCGGAAAATAGACGAATGCTTCCCACATGTTCCGCAAAGAGAACATGGTAATTCTATTTCATAATCATGAGCTTTTGTATCCCAGACAGACTGAGACCACATAACAAAAAGACATCTATAGTAGTCATTCATATGCATCATGCAAAAACATCACTTGACATCATCACAAACCTCACGCCGCAATCGCTTGGCCCGGCTTTGTCCTCCCCAGCCCCTCCTTCGCATAAAAGTCCATAGGATAAACCCCATTATTCTCCGTCTCCCACCCATCTCTCACCCCCAACGCAATCAACGCCTCATACGGCGTCAACAGCGGCCTCGCAAACGCATACCCCCAATCAATACTCAACCGCGGACAAGCAATCTGCACCCAGCATTCCACATCCGCCATGGACGCCAACTTACCCGGGAAAATCTCACTCAGGAGGAGATTAACAAACGGGATGCCCCTCTCATTCAAATGCCTCTCAATCATCGCCATCGTATTAGGGTTTCCCTGTCGTCCCAACGAACCCAGAATAATCCCCCACTTCTTCGCCGACTTCGCCGTGTTAATCGCATCCCGGCGCAGCGTGTGCATTTCATCGTGAACATACGTCTCCCGGGACAACGTCCTCGAGTACGGATCATACCGGTACGCCGGGATAGCCGGATTATGAATCATCGCGGACTCGAGGTGGAAGCGGCCGTCGCCGAGGTACAGGAGGATATCAACTTCGTCGGCGGAGAGGGTCGGGGAGGTACATCCCAGGATTTCTCCCTTGGAGAGAGGCATGATCTGCGGGATGAGGACCTTGAAGCCGGCGCGCTCGAGAACGGGTTTCAGTCCGTGGAGGGTAGCGTTGAATTGGATCGTGCCGACTGTGGCGATCGTTTTTCCGGGTTGGAAGTTGCGTTCTAGCGTGGCGATTAGGTGTGTGGTGTCGATGCTGATATCGACGAAGATGTAGAGGGTCTTGATCTTGGTCACGTCTACGGGGATAAGGCAGCTGTGTGCGTAGTGGACAAGGAGGTCGCAGCCAAGTGCGCGCGCTGTGTAGTCGTCGATGCAGCAGGCGCCGTAGGTCACGTCGCCCATGATCAGGGTTTCGATGCCCGGGCAGAATTGAGTCAGGATGTCGGAGATGGTTGTGGCGAAGATGAGGAGGCCTTCGGGGAATTGGAGTGCCACGCGTTTGGCGCCCGAGGTGCGGATGCGGTGGATGGTCTTGGGGATCTCGAAGGAGTAGTTGCGTGGGAGGAGTTCGATGGCGGCGAGGATTTCAGGGTCTTCGAGGATCTCGGGAGGGACTTGGTTTAGGGTGCGGGGGGTGCGGCGGGGGGTGGCTGTATTTTGAATGAAATGTTAGTTGAGAATTATAAATAAAAGTTATGGGTGTTCGTAGTATTGGCTGTTAGAGGGGTACTGACCCTTTTGTATACTGGTGGTCTCGACATTTTGTGCGGTGGATGATGAATCCTTCTGAGCTTGCGCATCTGCTGTCCGACGACCGACGAACCTCTTCTTGGGCTGTCGCAAGGGGGCACTCGATGGCACCGAATCTTCAGGTATGCCGTTCATGATGTAATGTGGGTTGATCGAGAGCGATATGGAGCAACGATAAAGTGACTCCAAAGTGGGATGATGGATATTTTAGGCTGAGTCAGCAGGGCGGGTCAGGTGGGGTCACGCCCGTCGGCCTCGGTCGGTTCTCCGCATTCCGCAGGACGAGCTGATCAGTTCATCCTGCCATCACCACTTCTCTCCTCATTCCCAGGGAGCTGTCGCGTGGTTCGAATTCTCAATTTTTTATATCTAGGAGCTTCTTCTACATGAGTCACAGCTGATAGCAATTGCCAAAATGATGACCTTCCGACCTCGAATGAGCCTCTTCTCTGCCCTTCGCACGGCCCCAGCTCGACGCCGCTTTGCGACTGAGGCGCGGTTAACCACGGACCATGTCCGCATCGTCGAAGTAGGGCCACGAGATGGTCTGCAGAACGAGAAAAAGTCGATTCCACTCGAGACCAAGCTTCAGCTTATTGAGAAGCTAGCTAAGACAGGTGTAACCACAATTGAGGCGGGATCCTTTGTGCCAGCGAAATGGGTGCCCCAGGTACGGACGTCTGCTTGCATCCGAAAGGAGGAGTAACGACGACGCCACCTCTCCTTGGACTACAAAACTAACAGATCTATGTATGATAGATGGCTAGCACGGCAGAGATCTGCGAGCACCTCCTCCAGACTCCCCCACAGTCACAGACCGCCATTGCCTACAACTACCTCGTCCCTAATGTGAGGGGTCTGGAGAACCTGATCAAAATCATGGATGCCACAGGTGTCCCGGCAGACACGACAGGATCTGCCACGAAAACCCCAACAACAACCGAGATTTCTCTGTTCGCATCAGCAACGGAGGCATTCTCCAAAGCCAACACAAACTGCACAATCGAGGAGTCACTAGATCGCATCCGTCCAATCGTCTCGCTAGCAAAGACGAAGAACATCCGAGTGAGGGGCTATGTTTCGGTTGCTCTGGGTTGTCCGTACGAGGGTCCGGATGTATCCCCATACAAGGTGGCCGACATCACTGCAACGCTACTTGAAATGGGAGCCGATGAGGTGTCGGTGGCTGATACCACGGGCATGGGCACGGCACCCCGCACGATGAAGCTACTGCAGGCTCTGAAGGCGGCCGGGATCGCGAATAATGATCTGGCGCTGCACTTCCATGATACTTATGGACAGGCTCTTGTCAATACTATCGTAGGGCTGGAGCATGGTATCCGCATCTTCGATAGCAGTGTTGGTGGTCTTGGTGGTTGCCCTTACTCGAAGGGTGCAACGGGGAATGTCTCGACAGAGGACCTTGTACATACCATCCATGGTCTGGGCATGCACACTGGTATCAACCTGGAGGAAATGGCCAAGATCGGCTCCTGGATTAGTGGGGAGCTGGGCCGGTTCAATGAGAGTCGTGCGGGCAAGGCCATACTGGCGCGGATGGAAGAGTGAAATCAGTACTTGCAGATAACTTAACAGTCTTGTTAAATAGCTACCTTAGCCATCATTCATATCTATTTGCTGATGCCATACAAGTACCTTCTTTTACGACACACGCCCTAGTCATTTGAGGAAAATTTCACAGTAAACCAGCAGTATACTACACGATTTCAAAAAATACAAGTAGGTTATCTCGCATCAAACGGCCACAACCTCTCCGCCTTCTCCACCGTCATCCCCTCCTCCCCCCTATTTTCAAACTCCCTCGCCGTCTGTATCCACTCCTCATAAGCAGCGCGATGCGCATCCCTCGCCGCATCCCAAACATCATTCGGAATCCAGCCATCAGAGTCCGTATTCAAAACGTCCTTAAGCCATAGCTTAAGGCCTTGGACCGCTTCAAAGTCCTCATACTCCCTAGCATGTCTTTCCCGTTCTTCGTCCGTTAAAGAATACGGACACGTTCCCTGCAATCCCAGCTCCGTCCACCGATCCGATAGCTCAATAAGATCCTGACGGATAGCAGCCGCACTACCTGTCCATGTCAAATGGGTGTAATGGAAGAGTCGGAATAAGGTCGGATCAAGGAGTCTTGCGGGTCGGAGCTTGGGGACTAGGCCTACTAGGGCGACGTTGTAGGTTTGATGGCAGATTGAGGCGTCTTTGCGTTCGCGTGCTGTCGTGATGGTGATAGGTGTTGTTGGTTGTTCGTCGTCGAGGTGTGGAGGAGTGGCGAAATCGGGGGTTTCGTTGGCGTAGACGAAGGCTGGTTCGATGCTTGTTGATTGCCAGTCTATCAAGCCAGTGATGATAGTTGGATCTTCTGGGGAGACGTAGATGTTCCGTTTGTGATAGTCAGGGTGCGAAAGAGCTGGCGTCGCAGCATCCTGAATGCGCTTATCTTGGATCAATCTCTGCATAACTGCTTGGCTTGTTTTTATTAGTTGGATGTGGTCTTGAATGGTCCCTTGGTGAGGGAGGCCATGCTTGATGGTTTTTTCTTTGGGCAGTCGTGAGAAGCCTGTCTCACTCAAGCCTTTGCAGTAGCTTTGGAGGTCGCGCCCTAGAATTGGCACACTGTATTAAACATTGGGCACAGTGTGTATGGAGGTGTGAGACTGACAAGGACCGCAATTAGGGCTTGGACTGCCGTAAAGCTCCACCTCTCCTGGGTTCCTGTTCCAGAAGATTGGACTGCAGTGCGGCCCAATACAGAATCCCTGTTCGAAGGGGATCTGCAAGTGCGCTTCGAGGGGCACATTAGAAAAGTATAGACTTCCATATGCGGGAAAGTCCAAGGATGCCATCTGTTTGATTACCATTGACAGGGCCTTGGTACATAACATATGTTGCGCAGAGTTCATATTCGGCCAAGTTTGATGTAGTTTTACTCCTTCAGCATGTTCCTGAATTATAAATTCAGTGCCGATCGCATTGGCTGGGTCGTCACTCCAATCCAGGACTTTGGGTACTGGAAGCGAAAACTTGGATCGTACTACACCAGTGACATTATTAGTGTCCTATCAAAGCTGCATCATGTAGAAGGAGGTCAGGTTCAGTCCTACAATATGCCATTGTCGCGACTTCAGAGTTGGTTGTCAACCTTGGAGGGCCGGCAATACTGGTCGGTAGCCTCGCCACGACACGAAAGCTTGTATCCATGGTGAAGATAAAGACTCTATTGAATCCGCCTTCTCTTTTCTCATACTTGGTGACCTTAGTTGCACCTGGACTTAGATGAATGACTCTTTCGCAGAGTGCAGAAAAGTTGAATTGTATGCGGCGACAATCTCGTTGGAGTTTGTCGCGATTCAACCACCTTCCTCCTGTGTATGTGTATGGGTCATCTTCTAGTAATGATGGTTAGTGACGGAACTGTCTTGCTCTTTAGTGAGTAAATACGAACGAGGATTGGATTTTGAAAATCGGAGATCAAGGAAGGGGCGTGACGACGGAGTGCTATGTTTACTTCCACGTTGGAATGATTGCCGCTGTTGCGGCGAGTGCGAGTATCGCAAAGACTGTATATTTCGTGGAGAAGGCCTCAATCGCTGCAAGGACCGAAGCATAGTTGCTGTTGGACTGCTACATCCAACTAGGTGGCCTAGTAGTTGACTGTGTACAGCCCCTAATCAGTTGCCCGTAATGTTTTGTCAGTTTCCCATGCACCAATCAGAAGGGATGATTTAGCGCCCATTGACCACAATCGCATGCCTTTTGTAGGCGACCTGTGTATCGGAAAGTACACTATGTACGTTCTGGTAGCTGAAATAGCTACTGATTTGTGATTTGCTACTTCGGGCCAATAATGAGCTGGCCCGATTCACTCCAAAGCATTCATCCCGAGTATAGACCAGCAGGTAAATGTACAAAATTTGAAGACTTTATCGAGGTAAAATCCGCAGTATGTTCACGACTGACCAGACAAGATCAGGGTTTTCGAAACGAAGTTCGATGGTGGCATAATATACACATATAGCACAAGATGAGAGAGGAGAGCGGGAAGTAGAAAGCTCTATAACCATGATACAATCAATAACCAACGCCACTCATGCAAACAGACACCTAAGTCAACCTCCACATGCACCTTTTATATATACCAACATCAACGGACATCAAGCAGAGCAAGGTTATCCTCTTAGAAATCCGTAACCCGTCCACCATAGCTCCAGTCACCCTCAGCACCCCACCTCAGAGGCTCGTTCTTCGGTCCACCGATCTCTCCAGTCTTGGGGTTCTTCTCTCCTTCAAACTCAGGCTTTACTCCGTACTTCACATCGGGATGCAGTTCCTCGCCTTTGCCGGTGGCGTTGATCTCAGCTGCCACTGCGGGCTCCGAGTCGGGCGATTGGTTGATCTGCGGGGTACTGAAAGCGCCGGTGGACTTGCGCTGGAGCTCTTCGAAAATTTCTTGCTCCTCTTTAGGCAAACGCGGAGGGGCCGGACCGCTGGCAAATGCGAAGGGAGGCTTGTCGGAGAGGAGGGCTGCGCGAGTTGAGAAAGCGCGAAGAGGGAGAGAGGATTTGGCGGGGAAGCGGATGGCGGTGCGGAGGAACATTTTGATTGTTGCTTATTTCTTTCGTATTATTGAGGATTAAATGGAAGAATTTGAGGCGTCCGGTAGAGACTGGTCCTGCTTGAAGCTGATTGCGAGTTGGAGAAAGAAGATGCGGAGTGGCGGAGGTCGGGACGGAAGAAGGAAGAATCGCGATGGCAGAAAGCATTACCCGATAAGCCCTGATCGTCCCGATAGCAGTCGGACTTTCTGCCGGCTGTTTGCACCCCCGGCGGTGAGCTGGACGGCGTAAGCCATGATTTATAGATCCCTTGAGGTGATACAATCCTAATGTATAGATGCTCTGCTTATTGGATAAATTGGAATTGGAGGTTTCTCATGGAGGACAAATAGCAAACCGTATAACATAATAAGAGTTGGAAACTCTCCCTTGGATCAAGTCCCCAACGAATACTACTGCATTGAGTAAGGCGTCACGTGGGACCGCCCTTTCTGGGCGGATGAGCCGTGACACGCTTATCATCCTTCAGGTACCAAGTAACTACCTCTCTCACCGTCAATCCGCTTCGCCATGAGAATGCCCCATTGCAGCCTGCCTACTCCCTGATCGTATTGGCTATTGTGATCAGTCCTGTTGTATTCGCCCTGGAACGTTATTTGTAGCATACTAGAATCACCTGGATCCCTTCCTCTATCAGGTTATGTCTTCTGCTCCTGACGGGCAACCAATGCTGCCTCTTCCTGGAGCCCCGTCTTCTTCATGGTCCCGATTTCGTGAGAGATTCGGTGCACTTTTTCATGGCGCTGACCCCAGAGTCTGTGTTGCATTCTGGCTACTTGGTAAGCCGTTGGCCGTCTTGTAGACACCGCGAACTGATAAGAACTATTCGTGGCTCACTGACCGGCATGCGTGACTCGCAACAGGATTGATCAACAATGTCCTCTATGTTATCATTTTGTCCGCAGCCCTCGATTTAGTTGGTCCTAGTGTCCCCAAGGGCGTTGTTCTTCTCGCAGACGTCATTCCCTCATTCGGAACCAAGCTGATAGCACCCTACTTTATTCATTTGGTTCCATATCCCGCTCGAGTATTGTTCTGTGTGCTATGTTCAGCCGTGGGTATGCTTCTGGTGGCCCTGAGCCCAGCGTATACAGATGGCGGTTCAATTTCCACCAAAATCGCGGGCATTATTCTGGCGAGCTTGTCGAGCGGAGGAGGCGAACTGAGCTTCCTGGCACTGACGCACTTCTACGGCCCGTTCAGTCTGGCAGCCTGGGGTAGTGGTACCGGAGCCGCCGGGCTGGTCGGTGCTGGTGCGTACGCCGTCGCAACTACCTCTATGGGGCTCAGTGTCAAGTCGACACTCCTAGCAGCTGCCTGCCTGCCAGCAATTATGGTTGTGAGCTTCTTCGCCATCCTGCCAAGAGCTCCCATACGGACATTGGCCGCTGCACCTGTTGAGTATCGTGCAATTGACCAGGAAGATCGGGATGACCTTCTGGATGAGCGGCACGGTCTACTCGGCTCCTCAGCTCCCCCGAGCCGAAACAAGAGGAGCGACGCGAGTCATGAGCTTGGCTTGCAGGTGTTCAAAGCTAACCTGCAGCGAGCTAGGGGACTTTTCTTTCCCTTGTAAGTGCACGCTAGTATCATCAAGCAATAATTGGCATGCTTACATTTCCGCGCAGTATGCTCCCCCTTCTGCTAGTCTATGTGGCCGAATACACAATCAACCAAGGGGTTTCTCCGACCCTGCTGTTTCCACTTAAAGATTCGCCGTTCGAACATTACCGTGCATTTTATCCCGCGTACAATGCGATCTATCAGGTTGGTGTTTTCATCTCGCGATCATCCACGCCTTTCTTTCGGATTCACGATCTTTACCTTCCGTCACTGCTGCAAATCATCAATTTGGTCGTATTGACATTGCACGCCTTGTTTGACTTCATCCCGAGTGTGTACATAATATTTATAGTCATCTTCTGGGAGGGGCTATTAGGGGGGCTGGTTTATGTCAATACATTCGCCGAAATCGGGGACCGGGTGCCGAAGGAAGACCGAGAATTCTCGCTCGGAGCGACGACTGTCAGCGATTCCGCCGGAATTTGTATAGCGGGATTTCTGGGAATGGCGTTTGAGGTCTGGTTGTGTGATTGGCAGGTCGCCCACGGTCGGGACTATTGCCGAAAACTATGAGCAGTAGAGAGAACTTTAGAATGATAGGGAAATGAAATGATATACTACGATGCAATCTATATATAATAGATGATAATAATTTCTCATGCATTGTCATTGTTAGCTTCAGTAGAGCGCCAACCGGAAATACCAGAAGAGGAATAGCACATGAGTTGTCTCGTGGCGGATTTGCATGTGACCGGGCCCTCCCGTGACTCGGCACGGGGCAACTCTCCGCGCTTCCCTTCGCCCACTAAATACCACCTTGTCATTAGTCTTGCTATCATCATCCAGCTAGCCACCGCGGAGGGCCATCAGTGATCGACGCCAAAACCCGGCTTTTGGGCCTCTGCCAGACTAACCCCGGTTATTCAAGGACTGCTTACTGACCCTTCCCAGATGACTGGATCACCATGCATCTCCTGGTGGGGATTTCACATGCATCACTACGTTTCTTCAGCTGAACCATGGATACCCTCGCTCTACGCCAACTACCCTCTTTCTCCCCTCCCCCCATCCCCACATACCCCGTACTTGGGTCACTGAACTGTGCCATTATTGACATACTTTGATAATAAACAGGCTAGTGGTCTGCTTGTCGGTTGCTCACCTGTTCCTCTTTTACAGTGGTTCGCCGCTTTTGTCCATTCTTTGTCCTTCCATACTGCCCCTCCCATCGTTCCAGTGCGCAGCTGAAATATGACTTTTTCCATTTGATTATCTCCAATTTTTTTTACCTCCAATATATTTAAAGCTTCGTGTATATTCCATAGACTTCTTTCAAAGCCTCTATAGACTGCTGCTGCCTGATTGATACCCGGGGTTGTTTTGGAAAGATGATAGGTAACCGACGGCCCAGCGAACCTCATGGATGTGATGAGGCTGCTGCTAATATATACATCCAGACCACGTCCTTGGGCGGCCATCTACAAAATTCCGGAAAATCCAGGTTCTTGCTGTACTTGTATTCTGGTCTACCTATCTATTAAGGTGCGTTTCGATTGGTGTCGTCTGCTACCGCTGTTTTGCTGACAGACCACTTGTAGAGGAAATAAAAATGGCCCTCCTTTCATCCGCAAGATCTCATCGCGACTCTCGAAAAAGCTGAGCGTCTGGCAAACCACTGTCATAGTCTTCCTCTGGCTCTATATCTGCCGCAATTTTGCAAAGATTGTTGGCCTCGAGTGTCCCGAGCCTTTAGCCAATCTATACTCGCGCTCCTTTTTTCGGGCAACATGGATTACGACAGGGTTAGATGCTGGCTTCTGGACGGCAATGGGGATAAAGCCAAAGTGGCTACGAGATATTGCGTCTCTGGTTTTCTCCGGGTATTATCTTATCGCAGCCGAACAGGCAGACGAGAAGGTTCGCCGGGTCCGTGCTACGCTCACCGTAGAGCATATGCGTGTGTCGTGGAATAAGAGCACCACACCGTATCTCTGGGCACTCGCTAAATTGGGCCGCCCGCGGCTCACGAAGTACCCTCCGCGTGCCATTCGCATCCCCCGGCCAGCGTCCTCAATATACAAGGAGCCGACAAATGCGTGGCTTTACTTTGATGGGTCATTGGCCGCGCTACGTGATCAAACATGCATTGTCCTGGATATTCCTGGAGGTGGATTTGTCTCGATGAGCCCGCGGCATTCCGAAGACCGACTTCTGGCTTGGGCAGCGAGAACCAAAGTTCCCGTACTGAGTCTCGACTACAAAAAAGCACCGGAGTATCCGTATCCGTATGCTTTGAATGAATGTTATGATGTATATCACTCCATTGTCTCCACCCGTGGGCGGTGCTTGGGCCTCAACGGACGGACTCGTCCTCGTGTCGTCATCACTGGTGATAGTGCTGGTGGTAACCTCGCTACTGGCGTCACTCTTATGATCCTTCAATCCGGCAGTACACATGCCTCTAGATGGCAAGGACAAAACATGCTTCCGCCTCCGGATGGACTAGTTCTACCATATCCCGCGCTGAACATGAAGATAGAAAGCTGGATGACGGAAGAGCAAATGGCTTTAATACAAGAGAAGAGCACACGTCGAACCAATGAGAGCGTGCTTCGAAGAAAAGATATGGACTATCACCGGTTGACGCCTTTTACCTCTCCGGGAACGTCGTTCGGAGATTTCCAGCGTGACTCGTTCTCTGACGCGGATCTGGAAGTCGGAAATTTGGTTGACGCTACCTCGGAGAAGTTGGCACAGCAACAGAAGATGGACGTCACTGAAGAGGAGGTGGCTGCCATCACTGAGCACCAGCCTAAGCAGATCCGGACACGACTGGCTGTTTCATCGATGATATCGTATGTTAATGATCGTATATTAACCCCCGAGATGATGAGGGCAATGATCATCCTTTACATCGGACCGCACAACCGCCCCGACTTCAATACGGACTACCTACTCTCCCCAGCCCTGGCTCCGGAAGAGCTCTTAGCACGCTTCCCCAAGACGTACATCATCACAGGAGAACGTGACCCTCTAGTCGACGACACGGTCATCTTCGCCGGGCGACTAAGACAAGCTAAGCTCCGCCAATTCCAGGAACGACAAGAACTGGGCCTCGAAAAGTCTTATCGCAGGTTCAACGCAAAGGACCATGTCGAGGTTTCCCTATTACCCGGGATCTCTCACGGATTCATGCAAATGGCCGGCTTCTTCCCCGATAGCTGGAAACACATCTACCGCTGCGCAACTTGGATTCAAGATCTATTCGACCTCGCCCAGACTAAGAAATCATCTTCTGGCCACCTGAGGACCCTCACCAACGGCGCACAAATGCCAAAGGGGCCCAAATCCGTTCACCGCGGCAATAGCTCCCGCAATCATAGACGTCGTCTCACGGGAGAGTCATCCGGCGACGAGGATAGGCCTCTCGAGATAGGCATCAAGAAACTAACACCACTGACACCATTGCATCGCAGCTCCAGCGCACCCATCGACAGCACCGAGATTGATAGCCAAGATGTCGCTGCCAAGGATGGCGACAGCGAGGATGCTAAAAAGGAACGCATCCGTAGCGTCTCCCGAGGCCGAACTCTGCGGCCAGGGATCACCAGAAAACAGCGTCCCATACCCATGAGGTTAACGATCCCTCCTCGAGACGGGTATATCTCTGGATCACCGAGTCCTATTCCTTTGCGGGAAAGAAACCGGAGTATTAACAGTCTTGCCAGCGAGGAGGACCTGCTTGACCGGCGTATGAATGGCTTGGCTGGAGGGTTGATGGGCATTGGCGAAGGTGCTAGGACGCCTTAGCTGCCATTATTGGAGGATTTGTTATGCATTGGATACGCGATTCATGAACTTATATAGATACCTTACTACACTTGAGCAATCTAGCGAGAATCTGTACGTGGATATAGAATATGTCCAGATTAAGTTACCAACAGTAGAATATAGAAACAGTAGTATTGTACCAAGACAGTCACTTGACAAACATGAAGCAGTTAGTTGTTACCGGTTATACGCGGACATGTTGGAAATATGATAAGTAATGACCAGGAATTGAAGCTCCCCTCAATTGAATCCACGTGGTGTACATAAATGATACATCATATACCATATCCTATAGTATCCCTTTTACTACCGATCTACATATGTACAAGTCATCACACCTCAATGATACATCATCTCATCTCATCTCATCTCATATGCACGCATTCCCATCTGAAAGCATCCAATCATCTTCCTCATCACCTTTTTGTCGTCATCCGCTGAAATCAAGAGGTATAGTTCCCCTTCGCCGAAAGACTACTAATTCTACCGAGCAGGAACTCCAACTGGCGGTAAGCCGCACCAGGAACATACTGCGGGATTTCTATCACAAGGAGGAAGCAACAGTCAGCACTCTCTAACATTCATCATACCTTTTCCAAAGGGATATAATAAACTTACCATGACCAGACAAATACACCGAGCTGAAAGTCAGCCCGCGCTCGGTATGCGCTGTACCCAGGTATCCAGCGCCAGCATCAAGGTTATACGGGTCAGGCTCATCGCCCCAGTACAGCTCAGCCAGACCATAATGGTAAGGGACGAAGAGCGGTTCCACGGGAGGACGCTGGAACCCTTGCTTACCGTTCCAGGTCATGTTCTGGATTGTGGCGAGCGAGCCGTTCAAGAAGAGGAGGTAATCGAGCCAGCCGTGGCCGATGATAGTGTTGTTAGTGCGTTCGATGACGCTGGGTAGGGGACCCCAGGAGCTGGGGTCGCTGCCGTCGCCGTTCGCGAAGATGACGGTCTCCGAGCACACGGAGTAGTCCGTTGGAGGGACGTGCAGGATCTTCTGGACGTCGGAGCGGTTGAAGTAGTTGTTTGGGCCGGAGGCGAGGGAGGGGAAGCCGAGCACGTCCCAGAGGTAGGGGCAGAAGTCGATCAGGTGGTAGTAGTTGAAGCAGGGGTTGATGTCGTAGGCGGCCATGACGACTTCGTCCCAGACTTGGCAGTCTTCGGTGATTTCAGGGGCGGTGGGGAAGGGACTGGGGGGTGGGTAGGTGATGGCTTTGTCGAGGAAGGCGTTGTAGCCGCACTTGTCGGCTTTGGCGTTGATGTAGGAGAGGAAAGTGGAGTTTAGCTGGAAGATGTTGTTGTAGTGGTTCAGATGGCGGACGGCGGGGGCTGGTGGGTGATGTTGTTAGTGGTGGTGGTGGTGGAGGTGGAGGTATATGAAGGGAAACATACAGTACATCATGACCGAGTCGCTGTTGATGGACGGGTCGTTGATCTGGATACCCTTCAGGTTGAAGTAGGTTGTATCCTCCTCGTTCAGCATGGCATCGGCAATGTAGGGGACGTACATGCCCGCGTAGCTTTCACCGGTGATGTAGACCTTGCGGCCGTGCAGGTCGAAGGTGTCGACGAAGTGCTTGAACCAGCTGTTGAACTGGGCAGCCACGTCTTCCTCGTTATTTACGGTCGAGGGGCCCGGGGAGAAGCCTGTGCCGGCGGGTTGGTCGATGTAAACCACATTGGTGAGGTTGGTCCATGAGTATGGATTAGGAACGGGCTTGTAAGTGCCAGGCTGCCAGAGGAATGGGCCGTTCTCTTGAAGCAGGCCGTCTAGGGAGCTACATCCGGGGCCGCCGTTGAGCCAGATGGTGATCTTTGTTAATTGTTAGCTGGGTGACGCATGACCGGAAAAAACAGAGCGACCACTAACCTCATCGCTGGCCTCTGGATTTTGCGAGGGGAAGAACCAGAAGAATAGGCTAGAATTGCCAGTGGGCGTATTGGGGAGAAGGCCGGCGTAGGACTCGCCGACGTCGAAATCGACTTCGGGGATGCTTGTGCCATTGACCAGGAATCCTGCAATTGATATTAGTCAGAACGATAAATGCGGTAATTTAGAGACGGAATCACACACTTGCAGTCTTGTTAGTCAAATACTCAAAGTCGGTGGTTCGGCGCTCAACGGGCACGGAGCGAGACGCTACGCTGCGATGCGAGAGAGGGGGCGGAACAGCCCGACGATGAGGATTTTGGAGACTGGTGGCCGAGCCGACCAGTAGTAATGAAGCAATTGCCGTGGTAACCCGCATACTGGTGATTCTCCCTTCGGAATGGAATGAAAAGAGAACTCACTTGAGCGGAGAAGTTTGAACAATTCATACATCGTCGGGGCATGCGTGGTCCCTATTTATGTAGTTCTCCAGGCGCATGACGGCCCTTCTGCGCATTAGGCAGCATTGTCAAGAATGGACCCATCTCATGCGGAAGCGAGGTAACTGCGTGTGGGCTCATTTGAAAAACTCTCCCTATTCAGGCAGGTCTCCGCTTGCTTTGTGAGGGGATGCAGAGGAGGCCGTCGGAAAGCCGGATGGGGGTCTGGAGAGAGGTAACGGTGGTCGGTGGAAGCATCGGATCTGCAGGCAAATGGATACTGGCATCGACTAGTCGCGGAAAGCGCCTGCGAATCATGAAGCGAGGTTAGATGATGAGGTAAATGAACTCGATCGACTTACCAGGATTAGGTCTCAGATTACCGGTAGCTGCTTGCTCAGGACGACGTCGAATTGACTGGCCATTATCATGGCAAATGATGATGTGCTGAAGCCACTCAGGGGAACATGCAGGGATACCATGTAACCGACGCAGGCTCCCTCCACTTCCATATTGTCATGACGCCACAACCACGCTTCGCGTCGGCTTTGCAATGGCATCCTGCCGATACTGCAAAGTTCAAGATCATCCCGTCCCTTCTTCGTTGTCGGTCCCTTAGGGTTGGGCTGCATCCGCGGACCACCGAGACAACCCGTGGCCCATGAGCGTACCAATCACCGGCCGAGAACCTAACGTATGTGGAACCTTGTCTCAACTATAAGCTTCAGCACTCCATAGCACACGAACTAGGCAGTCGAAGAATGGGGAATAACAATGGTCTCCAACGCACTATATGAACAATACTCCGACAAATAGTTAGGACGGGTTGGATCCAGGCAACTTCGAGCGCATACTGTAAGAGCACACCCATAAGCTTAGCTAGTAAGGCAAAAATACTCCTATGCAGATTCTGTAGAAGTTGGTAACCACCGGCTGTATTCTTTGATGTCGCTGTAGATTGTAGCTGGCTGAAGCATCTTGGGAGGCAGGACTTGTACTGATCCCGGGCAGTCACTAGCACTGTGACGCAGAACCATTCCTCTAGAGATGTGATAGAGAGGCCTGCATGCAGCAATTAACCGAGAGACATTTGATATTTCCAGGGGATGTTCGTAATGCTTGTGAAATTGATGTCTGCCCTGACGGCTGTTCTTCCGACCTGCAAGCCATCAGAATAACTGTCCAACACAATACTTATCTGGGTTTACCTGTCTCCAGTAATTATTGCACCCAAGCTGTAAGGTACCGCATAAAAACCGTGAAAGACAGAGGGGAAAGACATCAGAAATCTAGAGAGTATCGAGGATCCCAAGAAGTTGGGGTGGGAAGCGATGGATAACCCAAGACTGATTCGCTCACATGATGCTGCAAATGGAACAAACCACGGCCTTTTCACTTTTGACTCATTATTTTCTCTAAGACACCCGAATACATGGATTCGACAATCTCGAGCTGACCAGGATCTCGTTTCTTATTATCATGTATGGTGCTCTGATGGTTTCAATTGTTCTTTTTGTATGGAACGGGCACTTGCAAGGTTTAGTATTCTCATTTGTCCATCGTCTACTGACATCTCTTGTCCTGCTTGGGTTAGGAAAAGGAATCCTTGTCTCGAGTATCATATTACTCTGGTTTCCATGCTAACAATGGTACTAGTGATTGCTTTAGTGAGTCAGCGCGTTTGCAAGATCTACTTCAAAGCATTACGACACTAGAAAAGCAAACGGTGCTGTGCTGCCACTCACTCTACCCAAAACAAAGCGTTGGTAGGAAGCAAGCAGTTGAAGGGTTCGCAGAAGATGGGCCCTTAATTTATTTTGACGTCTCTCATGAAAAAGCAAGCACGTTTCTGTACGGTCCCGCGTATTGGAAAAAGCAATCGCAGACATTGAGTGGCCCACAGCTGTTCGGATTCGATCTTCTATCATGCAGGGACTTGAAGCCGTTGATCGGCAATTTGCCGATTTGTGAAGTGCCCAACCGGTAGCATACCGCATGGTTGACCTGGACTAGGTACATTACGAACTGTCTTGGTGCTTACAGCCGATGAACCTGAGACCAGGACGGTCCTTGGACAGAAGTTACCTGAATCGCAGCTTCGACTCAAAAACGGTCCTTCTGGATAAAATTAAGCTGCAGGGTAAGGCCCAAACCATACCTTTCCCGATCAGATGCGGTCTGAGGGTCCCTCCGGCCGGCAATTATACGCTGAGTTATAGAACCGGACACGCGATGAAGCAGTATGCATCGTTGCCTGTTCATTGAAGGAAAGTACTATGGACTTATTTAGTTGTGCGGGAACGTGACGCTTGAGCTCACTGCTGAAAATGAAGTTCCAATTCAAATTTGTGTACTATATCTGTTACTGACAAGAAGCATGACGATTTCAACGGACCAAATGAGGCAATACGTGCACGCCGTATCGCCGCATAACCGAATATGACTGATATCTTAAGTCCAGGGCGCGACATGTCTGTTGGGGTGGGAAATACATCCCTGTCATAATCCCCTATCTGGTTGCGCTCATGCGACCTCAGTGGCACCTTGTGAAGCGCCTCATAGTCATCAAGTTGTCCCTGGGCTGGATGTGGCTTCACATTTTCCCGTGGCAGTGGAGGAAGTCGTTGCGCTGCTGCTGGTCGCTAAGCTTAGACCCCCAAAGTCTGGCTCAAAGGGCATAT
Source organism: Aspergillus welwitschiae (assembly GCF_003344945.1). Classification (NCBI taxonomy): domain Eukaryota; kingdom Fungi; phylum Ascomycota; class Eurotiomycetes; order Eurotiales; family Aspergillaceae; genus Aspergillus; species Aspergillus welwitschiae. Next base: position 344,466 of record NW_020798725.1, read on the forward strand.
CGGCCAAGGAAAGTGACTGGGGGCTAGTCTACCCATATCAAGACATCAGTTTGAACTATTAAGGACCGCTACAACATTCAAGCTTCTCGGTTCTGTTTGGGCAGGCGCGAGCAAGCCATAGATGGATTCCGTTGGCACCAGACTCGATTGCCGACAATTTCCTTTCTCCGTTGACCAGAATTGCGAGGTCCCTGCGAGAAAATGTATCTCTACTTTATGATTTGCGACCGGTTTTTCTCAAGTGGTCATCGCTCCATCCTTGTCAAGTTGTCAACCATGGCCCGGCCGTTGTGGCACACGCCCCTTTGCGGTCGGGAGCATTGGACGCGGTCCCTCTTTTTAGCAGCTAGTGGCATCATGGCCACTGAACAATGTAGTAGGGTGATTGATCCGACGCTAACACGCGACGGCGGCTTTAGTTTAATGATCTGATGGGAAGGTGTGCATGTTATTGTGCTTGGCCCGTTTCCGGTGCTGCTGGACGTGATCGGGGTTCGGCTTCAAAAGCGGAACCGGCTGTGAGCCTCGTCATCGGCTCTCCATTGACAGTCCAAGGATTTGAAGAAGAAGGGCGTTGATAAAGATACTGATGAACAGAGTGATACCAAACTGCAACTGCCGGGATTGGCATGCAGCACCCAATAAGTCATCCGATTGCATCACACCGATGCACCAATGGGTGATGATAATCGTCATGATGGAGAGGGGATAGGATCATCATGATTGGATGGTCCGTCCGTCCATTGGAGCTGGTGCTACCGTAGGAGTGCCACTAGTCGCAAGATAAATGGGGACTTCTGAGTTAAACTCACGCAAGACGAGAGGTGCGAATATTCGGAACGGGGCTCCGGGAGCTGCCCAGACTTGATGAATCCTTTCTTTCTGATCTCTACTTTCTTCATCGCAAACACGTGAGCACCCCCCTGGAGCAAGCCTGGAAAACAATGGCAATCGATGCATTGAACGCAAGGACTGTTTTTTTAACCAGTGAGGTTGCAAATCAGCTGCAGTCGGAGCAATGGTTAAAAAGTTAAGATGATGAGCATGACCGACGTGTTCCCCTTCACCGCAGACGGGATCTCCATGAGGTGCTTCTCCCTAACATCCGAACCATCGCCGCCGGCAATGGCGTGCTCTGGAGCTATACATCATCATCATCCCCATCCCCATCCACTCCCTCCATCTCTTGTGCTCGTCGGCATGTTACTTAACTCTGCCATCCCAACGTCTCACAGGACCATGGATCTCTTGCTATCTGGGCCTGCCTTCGTGTCACGCTCTGCCCCCTTTTAAATCCGCCCATCCTCGTCCCTCCTCACTCACCGCATCGACCTCCCCGTCCGGGGTTTTCTGGTATCTACCCGTCGATCGCCTCCCACCACCCCCCTTCTAGATGCAGCACGTCGGGTCGGCGATTTGGGACCGCCAAATGGCCGCCACAACCCACGTCAACGTCCGCGATGCGGGTAGCACTCAGCCCCTGCTCAGTGCTGACGAGTACGATGCCTATTCGTGGGTGTTGCTTGAGGACCATCCGTTGCGCTCCCATCCTACGGATTGCTGTCCCGGTGTACTTTGGATGCTTCGGAAATGCTGTGCCGCAGTGACCAAGAGATGGAGTGATCGCGCACTTACCCTGATTTGTTTGTTCTTGATGTTCTTGTACGTCTTTACTATATCATTCAACAGCAGTATAATGAGCATATGATCAGGGTGTACTAACTCATTTTTAGAGTGGCGATTCAGTTTCTCTCGCTCTTGCCATATGGCGTCTCCTATCTCTTCTTACACGAGCAATACAAAGCGCAGTCGGGGTTTATTCATTGGCCTGCGGAGTTTGAAGGCCAGCCGGCTGCTTGTATATCCTACAACCCACGAGCTCATGCAGATGCCATCCAGTACTCCCTTGCGGCGGGCTGTACTGGAGTCAAGGCCGATATCTGGGTACAGGACGATGACATCCTTGTAGGCTCTTCAGTGTCAAGCCTTAGGAACGAGTCCACGCTGCGCAAGGTGTATCTGGAGCCACTACTGGACCACCTTGATGCTATGAGTTTAGCCGAAGCGCATCCTGACCAGGACTTCATGCCGGCCACAACAGGACTGTTTGGACAAGATGCACTGCAATTCAAATTGTACTTGGAAATCCGGTCATCTGCAGAGAAGGTGTGGCCTCGTCTCTTGTCTGAATTGGCGCTTCTCAGCGAACGTGGGTACCTTACCCATCGAAATGGGACGCAGGTCCTCCCAGGGCCTATCACTGTTGTTCTGACAGGTCGGGAGCAAGTAAACTTTGATGGACTCACCATCAGCCCTGAGAGCGTCGGCAATAGTGTCTTCTTGGATGAATCATACGTAATGGGGTCTGAAGCGTCTGCTGTTGTACAGACCTCGACGGAAGAAGAAAGGGAGGCTTCTGAGCAGGACCCACGAGAAACCTTTTCAGGCGTCGACGGACAGACAGTCCTGGCCAATGCCCTCCAAATGTACAGTGCCTCCATCAACTTCAGCGTGACCATTGGATCGCCCCATCGCGGGCGATTTTCTCGGCAGCAGATCGAGAGGATCCAGGATCAAGTGCGAACTGCCCATCAAAAGGGGCTGTTGGCTCGGTACGAAGGCATACCCTGCTACTCAGAAGGGATGCGCCGCACTATTTGGCGTATCTTGGTTCACGAGGGGGCGGACCTCATTGAAGTGGACTGGACTGGGTGTGCTAGCCGAGGCTGGCGGCGATTCTTCAGCATCGGGTCGCGGGGGACCGTCCCGGCCGCCAGCCACCCGCTGCATCCTCGCTGGACATGGGGCGAGTAATTGTGTCCCGTGAGGTGGAAATCCTTCTATATGATAATGATTAGTGCTTTGAATGCAAGTGATACCCGACACTGTAGGTTAAATTTGTCCTGCCAGTGAATGCTCTCAAGACCAAGTAGTGTGCCAGCACAGCTACGTAGTGAGTGGCGATGACACCGACCACATGAACTAACTGAAGGAAGGGGCATGCAAGGGGAGGTTGACTTTAAATCATCAACAATGTGGGGAATGCCATCGATCTCATAGTACATGCCTTGGCAGGTATCTAAGCATTACAATGATCCAGAGCTAAGATTAAAATGGATGATTGAATGAACCGAGGAATGTACGCTGACATGTTAGAGGGGTGTAAACTAGAAGCAGTTACCATATATCTACTATTCGGACCAGTCTATCTCCTTTGAATTCCTTGTTTTGAGTACTCCGTAGTACTCCATTAATCACTAGGAGTGGCATGTATGATGGGTTGATATCCCCGGCCCCCTTAATTGTGGCCAGTACTACGCCCTTTTCTGCGGCGCAAGACCATTCAAAAGTTAGAAATTTGTAACGAAGTGCGATGAAAAAAAAAAATTAACTACTGTACATAGATGAGTTACTAAGTAGTGCTGACTGAGGAAGAAGAAAGGAGGGTCACATCAGTCAGGGATCGGCAGGTTCAGGCATTGCAGGGTGGGGAAAAAGAGGCATTTCTGGCTGTCATTAGTCATGGCTGCTGCTTGCTGCGCCTGTACTCCATGCTTGATACTTTCAGGGTGCCAATCCATCCTGCAGGTCGCAGCAGCAGCAGCATGCCTTTCGGGCTGCACGGGAGTACAAGTATAGTGCTACTATACTTGGTATCTGGTGTGTCGCTAGCCGGGTTGAGGCGGAGTAACTGAAACCAGCCAGTCATTGTTGTAGGGGTACTGCGTAGATAGTATGACTTTTAGTTCCCCTTATCTCAAATTGTTTTCAATTCCTCGGTGTTATGTTGGATGCTGCCTTCATAATTCTGTGTCAGGAAGGAATTCCGCACATCTGGAAGAAGAAAAATAAATAGTCCTGAGATGTTAGATTTTACCCACCCACCTAAGTAGATTATCCACTGGAAGGACGCATGACACGTCGCCGGCTGCATGGCATGGATGCCAACGGGCAGCGATCGGGTGGAGAGGGGGGGAATTTGGAAGAGCGGCCAGGTTTGAAGGATTGGGCATCGTTAGTAAGAGTGGTAACCGTGATGTATCGAACACTAAAATGGAGGGAATTGTTAGATAACTAGTAAGTAGTATGCAATTAAAACTATGTGAAGTCCAAAGGAATTAATTGTCTAAGGAGGGATCCACTCAGGTTTCCCCGCTTTCCCACGACGGCCCCATCGGGCCAACTTGGATTTGCAGCCTCTCCGACACTCAGTCGAGCTCGTCCTTTTCTGCTTCGTCTGAAATCGATCCGACTAGCAGCTCTTTTGCATGCGCTTGATTGGCCTGAAAGCCTTCCGATGTGTCCTCCAGGGAACTCTTGCGCCGTTTCCCTGGCTCCGTCGCTCACCGTTTTTCCCTAATTCTCTTCCTTTCCCGTTCCCTCGCTCGCTCTCTCGCTTTCTCTCTCTCTCTCTCTCTCCACTCGTCTTTTCCTCTTTCTCTTCCTCTCTCGCTTTTCCCCTTCTCCTGCTTTTCGCTGCGTGCTTCCATCTCTCCCCTCTCTCCGTCCACAGAGCTTTCGGAGCTGGTTCTAGTTCCATTCCATATTCATCCCCCTCTTCCCCTTGCTCTCCATATCCTCTCTCCCCTTATCACCTGCTGAATTGAAACGGCTACCAGATCCGGCTGAAGATCTCCGTGTTCTGTTTTTCTTCTTCCTTCCCCACCCTCCCGTTCGGGGTCGATTAAACTCAACTTTTACCGCCATTTCGCGACCTTACCTTACTGACTGACAACTATCCGCGCCCGAACCCAACCCAATTCTCTCTCCCTCCCCCAAGTCAGTCAATCAATCAAACGTTCATGCTGCCAGCAACCCCCATTCGTCCCAACCCACCCCTCCCCTGAAGATGATGATGGATTTTCAGAAACACCATCCTCATCATCCATACCATACGCACCCATCGATGTTGGGCGTCGTCGCCCACGACCCTCGTGCTGCGCCCCCCGCGCCGCCAGTTCGCGCCTACGGGCCTCCACCACCATCACAACCTTCCTCCCCACGCATGTTTTATGACCCTTTTCATCGCCGCGAACCCGAGATGCCTCGATCTGGTATCACCCCAACCTACAGTTACCCGCCCTCCTCGGTCCCTACCTCCGTGGCCCCCGTCTCATACGCCCATGAGAACGCCTATGCGGCATATCGGACAGAAAGCAATGGGTATCACACATCATCAGCGAGCCACGTCTCGCTAAAGGAGCAGAATCTTCCCGGGGGCAATCGAGAGTCTGAACATCGTCCAGACCCTCATTACTCGGTCAGTCACATCAACAAGCCCGAACGTCGGATGGTATATCGTGAAGGTAGGCAACTTGCATTTTCTTTGGATATGATATCGCTTCAATTTATATTAAATTGCCCGATGACCACCAAATAACCTTGTTTCTCTGCGCGAGTTCTCTCATTTCTCTTTGTCTGTTGTTTTCTTAATTTCTTTTACTTCATGCTGCGATGTGACTACGAACCCGGTATGCGGGAGTTTCAGGCCATAGTCGCGTCGCGATGACCGGTCTTGTGGGAGCATGACTAGAAGCAAGTAAGATGCGAGAAGGAGAAGGGGCTGTCCGGGCTGGGAAGATGCAAAGAAGAAGAAAAAAAATTTTCCTCTGGTCGGAGTCTAGCCATCTGCGATGGTGCAGTGTGGCGCGGCTGCAGCATTTGTTTATCCGTACTACAATCCCAGCGTCACTGCCAGATTCCGACAAGGAACCCAAACTTTGTGCCCGGCAGTGCGAGCCAATCAGGGGCGGTGCAGGCGGCGCGTCTGTGGCGCCTGATCGACTTCCAGCCCAGGAAGCCTCGGGAACGCTATGCCTGATTCGGGCTAGTCTGGGATGCCAGGGCATCGCTTCCTAAGTGGGACTAGCGTCGGACATGAGCTCGTCCAGGCCCAGAGTCACGGGTTCTGCCCCAGTTCGGAACTCGCTTTGCTTGTCGCGCGCCATTCTTTCTTCCTTCGCCGCCCATCAGCTGCTGCCATCGTCATCTTCCTCCCTCCTTCACTCCCATCCCCTTCCCTCTTTTTTCGCCCCCTCAGGTCCTTTCTTTTCCCTGCCGCTTGCTTACCTTTACTGTTCCTACTATCCTCCCGATTCAACTCTTATCTGCCCCTTTCCTGATTGTCGCGTTCCCTTATAGCTCCCTCGTCCCCCTTTGCATGCGACATGAATCCTCCCCCGTCGCATGACCAGGGTCGCCGGAGGTCCTTGGGCAGCAGTGGCAGTCCCGCGTTCCCTGGTGAGTCGCAGGCCGTTGGACTCGCGCAACGATCTCCACCAGTGTCCTTGTTACCCTTCTTGCTGCCACCACGCTTGCTCTTTCTTGCAGTGTTTCCTGTTGTTTATGCGGATCGGACATATTGGCTAACTCCGACTTCTCCCTTATCATAGGTGTCCAAGAGCAGTCCGCTGCGCCGCCATTAGGGCCGCGACGTATGCCTCCTCCTTCACCACCCCAACACTATCCCTCCAGAGGCCAAACGGGAAATGCTCCGTCCCTGTCCACTCCCTTCTTGTCGCGTGAGCCTCCCAGCAACCCGGCTCATCACCGTCCAGGGAGCAGCATGTCGATATCGTCCATGCTAGGCTCGGACGCTGACCGACCAGGCCGGGATGTAGGCTCTTCGTCCATCTTTTCGCGTCTTCCAGTCTCGTCCGCCCCGTATGGGAACGCCCACCCACCGTCGGCTCCCGGTGCCATGTCCCCGCCGACCGCGCCAGCGCGTCCGTCTCCGCTCGAATACCCCGGTTTCCGACGCTCCCAGACCCCCGAGAAGACCTTTGCGAAGAACCAGCCTTCACGTCCGTATCGATCCGGCTCCGGCGGTGTTCCCCAACCGATAACAGAGCAGGCCAAATTCGGTGGCTTGTCTCGTGGCCCGTCATCGTCGCAGTATCCCGACAAGCCCAGCTCCACTCATCCCTCTCCGCAAATCTCGTCCGCCGAAGCCCCGTATAACGAACCACGCCGCTTAAGTTTCAGCGGACCCGCACCTCGTCCCAGCAGCCAGCCGCAGCACCTTGAACCACCATCCCGCACCACTGGCTATAGTCCGTTGTCACGGCCTGCTGCCGTGGCCGGTCCCGGAGAAGGACCGTTTGCCGGTGCGCATCAGCGAGCAGCATCATATATGGGCCATGAGGCCCAGCACCACCGGTACGGAGGCCTGTATGCGGATCGACACGCGGAGGAACAGGCCCATCGTGAACGAGAACGTGCGATGGCGCACGAGGCTGAAACAAAGGCCGCGTCTCACCCTCCATCGCGGTACGGCCCGCCTTACGGGGACCGGGAGGCTGCAGCCCATCGCCAACAAGGCGCGTCTGCCTGGGATCTTGGCCGCTCCCAGCCCCCGTCGCCCGAGACGAAACGGTTTTCCGTCCCGGAGGCGGGCTCCGGGTTTGGCTTTGGCGCTATCCAGAGCTACACCAAGTCTTTGGGCTCTCAGCTCGGAGGGTCGCGACAGCCCTCGCTTTCCGTCCACCCCCCTCCCAATCAGCCGCCCCCTCCGTCACACGATCAGCCGCCGTACCTCAGCAAGCTGCAGACCGAGACCCGCGCCTTTCCGCCCACCTCGTCCGCCGGCCCACCCTCGGTCGTTCACTCCGCGTCGTCGGATGACCAGCGACGCAAAGGAAGTGATGAACTCATGGCGCATCGTAACCTTCTTGGGGTGGGATTAGATGCGAAGCGAGGGGGACGCGCATCGCCGCTTCCCCAAGCGGTGCAGGGTGCCCAGGCCCAGATCCTCGGTCCTGCGGGCGAGGCGGGGATCAAGAATGAACTTGGCCGAGTGTTCTCCGGGATTGGAAGTGGTGTTGGAGGGGTTACTGCTACCACTGGCGGCAGTGGCCCTTCGACTCCCATGGCCCCGAGCCCGTTCAAGCGCGACAGTGCGGCTGGTCGGTCCAGCAATGGAGAGACAGACGATCCCAAGATTGCTCGGCCTAGCTCAGCGAACGGGAAGCGATCGAGAAAGTCGCGCGACGAGGACGGTCGCGCCGAGAGCGAGGCGGCCGCCTTGGGTGCCCGCGGTCGACGGAGCCGGCATCTCCATCACCACCATCATCAGTACGTTATTCCTTATTCTTCTAGGTATTGTAGTACCCCATGCTAACGTGCACAGCCATCATCATCATCGCCATAAGCCAGAAGAAGAAGCTGCCGCTGCTGCTGCTGCTGCCGCTCTTGGCTCTAGCCGTCCCCTGTCCTCGGTAAATTTCTTCCACCGAACGGCTACCCCCGGGGAAGGCAGCGCATCCGCCGCGGCCCAGGCTCTTGGACATCACCACCACCATCACCATCATCATCACCACCATGCTCCCCGACCGGCCGGAAATACGGCTGTCACACCCATGCGCGAGCCGCGCACGGTCGTTACCATCGAGCCACTCCTGTCGAGCGTTGCTCATCTCCCTCGACACCACCTGGGCTCGACTCTGTATGCGCCCCGGATCGGCGCACCTACCGAGAAGGCAACCTTGGAAAGTGCCAAGTTCGGTTACACGACTACACCGCTTCCATTGCCTCGCTTTGAAGGCAAGGAGAACTGCACATTTACGATTCGTGTGCCGCGTTTCCGCATCGACACCAGCCATCGCGAGGAAATCTGCGCGCGTCGCGCCCTCTGGGGCACGGGTGTGTATACGGACGACTCCGACCCTGTTGCCGCGGCAATCCACTCTGGCTTCATCCGCGGTGCTTGGGGTGAGGACGTGGATGTGGACCTACTGGACCTGGAAATTAGGGATTCGTATCAGCACGCACCTAAGACGGCGCAAGATGTTGGAGCGGAAGATGGCGAGCGACCCCGGGTGCCGCCCGTGCCACCAAACGACAAGGACCTGCATATTACGCTGCTGATTCTACCCCGGCTGGAGCGGTACGACTCCAGCGTGTTGTTTGGATTGAAGTCGAGAGCCTGGGAGGGCTCACATGACGGCATGAGCTTCAAGGTGCAGCGAGTCGAGTGGGTAGATGAAGGGGTCGGGCGTGGTGAGGAGCGCAGTGGCGAGGCGCGGCGCAAACGTCTGCGCAATCTGATGCAGACAGGAAGGATCTGCACAGGACCGGGGGTGATCAAATTGGAGCAGCTGCGAAACGGGGTGCAAATCCCCCGACGTAAGCAGCTGGAGGGACGGGAGTCGATGCAAGTATCTTGACTCGGTGAAGCTATCTGAAGTTCAATGATGGGACTGCAGTAAGACTGTATCTGCAGCTGATGGCGTTGGGATTTTCTATGTATTAGCGAGGCGTGGCGAACTGAGACTCTTAATCTACGGATATTGGCTTAATCAAGATTAATTCAAACCTCATTCTCGATGTAATGCAGCCCTCAAGTCACTTTAGAAGATTATTAGAAGGAAGGGAATCCCCTTCTCCCATGAACACCCTCCAAAGCCACCCCCCCTTTAACAGAAACCCCACATCCGCTCTACTCCCACCAATCCCATCCCCTCCACCATTATTCTTAATCGCATCCTCCTCATTCCTCCTCACCACATCCTCTACCTTCCCCTTGTATATTCGCAGCAACACCTCACACCGCTCACAGAGCAGTAACCCGCATCCGACACCCATCGCCTGAGGCTCCGTCACTTCCTCGAGAAACACATCCCTACTCTGAAGTCTCCCACATCCGTAGAACGCAGGGTGCGGGCAGAGAGAACACCATGGACTAGAAGAAGTGGATATCGACGTAGCAGCAAGATTAGTATACGCCATCTCAAAATCAAAAGTATCAGGATCGTAGCCCTTCAACGGAAGGATCTTATGATTTGCTGATTCAGATCCTGATGTAGACGGTGTTGATGGTAACTGCTGTCCGCAAAGCATTATTCGTAGCCTCTCCAACGCACATGTCACGCATATGCGTGTTTGCGGATGATGATGATGATTATGATGATGATTGGTAGAATTGGGTATTTGGGGGTGGAGTTCCAGGTAATCTCCTGCTTTATTTCCCGGGGGCAGGAATGGTAGCACGGAGATTGTCCGCGGGGGTTGGTAGTGCCCGAACAGGCTGTAGGGGAGGGATGGGCAGAAGGAGCAGGTTTGGGGGGCTGGAGTGAGGGTTATGGGGTGGGTGAGGGAGGTGGTGATTGTGGTTGGTTGGATTATTGGGTAATTGTCTTCTGTTGTGGAGGGCATGGGGATGGGGATGGGGGGTGTGATGCATGGGTTAGAGGCTGGGGTTAAGGATGTGACAGGTATAGACATAGGTTCGCAGACAATAGTATCCCTGATGCATTGTTCACATGGGTATTTCATCCCTGTGTCTGTTTCCTGTTCTCCGTTCTGCTCTTGACCCTCCATAGAAGTACCTCCTATGGAACATACCCTCCCTCCCTCAACGCACGCCTTGCACGACGACGATATTGACATCCGTTGTTCAGCATCATCCATCTCCCCAACCGTATTCATATCCTCCATCATTTCAAGTCCCTCATCCCTAATCATTGGGATATCATCATCCTGATACATCCCCAAACTTGCCAGAAAGGTCTTTCCGGATTCGCTATCCATGTTTAACTTGATCTTCACGATGAGACTCAAGTTTTCGTTTTTGGCTCGCTTCAACGGCTTCTTGCGTTTTAGATATGCTCGCTCGATTCGAGGATCGTAGTCGTCGTCGTCGGTGCTGTCGTCTTCGTCGCGCCAGGAGGTGAGGATTGTGTTGGGCGTTGAGGTGGGTGGAGGGCGCTTGCGGAGGGAGTATTCGCGGGTGGTGGTAGTGGGTTTCTCTTTGGTAACTCTTTGTTGTGTGCGTCGGCGTTTGGGTTTGGGTTTGAGGAAGAGGCGCTTCGCTTGGGCGAGGCGGGAGAGGAGGTGGTGGAGGGTTGGGGGAGGTGGTTGGGTGGACATTTTGTTGCGTGGTAGTAGTAGGAGGAGGAGGAAGAGTTAGGTTAATTATTGGTGGTGCAGAAGGAGTTAGTAGAGGGAGAGGAGGAAGAGCAGTTGGGTATGGTGGTAGTGCTGAGATGGAGTGAGGTGAACAGACTGGGCTTGGAGGTGAGTAGCACAGGTTGTGGGTGTGGATTCTGAGATGCGAATATCAAGTGAGGCTGTACTGAACCCTACTATTGGAAGCATGCTGCTTACTGTGGTGGTTATACCTCACTGATTGGGTGTCACTTCACACAGCTATAAAGTTGCAGTATGACAGACGTGATCTACATCTTCAGTCTTAAGGGGTTCTTGACATGTAACCGGGGTATAATTCAAGTCATATCCTCCTCGCAGATACTCCTAACAGCTCACAATAAACATCACAGTGACATCTGACCAACATATAGCAAAGACTCTCCCAAGGACCAATCGCTCAAATCCAACGCTAATTCCAATCTGACAATTTCGCTGAACCAAAACCAAGACATACACACAAGTTAGCAAGTTATCCATCTCCCCTCAACAAATGATCACAATCTCCTTCTTTCAACAAGACATACCCTAAGCACCGCCTCCCTATCTCATAGCACTAGCCTTATCAACGATATACCAACTATAACACCATTAGCCATGGAACCTATCTCACCAGTCAGCCAAACGTAGGTAAATACCTACATAGAAAAATAAACCCCCGCTAAACCCAAAAGGAACAAGGTCCCAAAACCGATGAAGTACAGGAGAAACCTAAACAAAGCTCCACAGCACGAGCGGCGTCCTAGAGACATTTAGAGAAGAACAAGCACTAAAGCAGGTGTAGTACTCACTAGGGGCTAGGGTAGGTCTCGGTTCCAGCGCCTTTGTTTGCTCCTGATCACTTGTCTGTTCCTCAGGACTGCCTGGCCAGGCGGTGTCACATGGCTGAGCCTGTGCAGTGGCATAAGTCGACAAGGGGATGTTTTCCATTGAGGGTTTATGGTTGTTGGCCTCTAGGTCGATGATCTGCGAGGAGGAATAGGTGACTTGGCCGTCTGTGTACTTCATTTTGGTGGATGTATAAGATGAGTTCGAGGTGGTTGTTTAGTATATTGAGGTTTAGACGTGTTCGTGGTTGATGCGGATGAAGTGGTGGGTTTGATGGGACAGAGAGTAGTATGGTAAAGGGAAAGACAGGAAAAGAAAGAAGATTTCTGATGGGAAACAGAAGTTCCCTCTGTGATGATGCCATAGTATGTCATGTCGTGGTGAAGCCGTTCCTGGTGAGTCAGATTGTGTCGCGATTGTGATGTAGATGACTTTGACATTTTACGCTGCGGAATTGTCACTATTGATAGAGAATAGACGCATTATCTTGACTCCCTAAGACCTAGATTGTGATACTGAAGAGGTTTGCATCAATCGCCATTCTAGTATATATATTTGTCTATAAGTTACGGAACACGTGATGGCAAGGCTGTATGATGGTATGTAAGTCTTCTATAATTGAGCGATTTCACAATTAAAATATGAGCCTAAATAATCTGATCCATGTACTTGAAACAGAGATGTAGTAGATTGTGTGACATATCATTGGCAGATCTTTTCTCCTACTCATGACCTATAAGCAGTAAATCACTTGGTTTGAAGCAACTCAATTGACGACGCTGCTATCGAGGACATACAAACTCAACTCAACTAGTACAAACTTATACTCGAAATACTGGTAGATAAAGACGTATACCGGTCAAATTATACTATATAGGCGGTATGTCTTCATGTAGGTTTCAATAGGATCATAATTCTATCTTTTATACCACATCCGGATGGACTCCATGGATAGGTATAAAAGTCTGTAGGAAAACCCTCTTGGGGAAGAAAACCTACAGAGATCCTTCCTACACTCGCTATAGAGCATCTCCATACAAAATAAAATCCACTTGAACCCTCAATAAGTTCCATGCATCTCCACGCAATAGCCAACTGTTCAACTATGCTGTTTTCGTTGTCGGGGTGAGCCACTTCTGCACCCCAATTAGCTTACTACCTTGCTACTATGTGAGAGATCTATATACTCACATATACGACGACGTTCGCGCATCTTTTCCATTCTGTCCAATTCAGCGGAGACTATCTGCCATCCGGTATAGATTTGATGCCTGTTTCACATTAGCCAGCTGTTTTACAAGAGGTCTCAGACGAATTTACCAAGTCTCGAGGACTGCTACGACGTCGATGCCATCTCGGGTGACGTACTGCCCTCTGCGAGGTATACCAAGATTAACTGGCTCGCTGTCATTGGTGGCGATGATGTTGTTATAATTTATATTGTAGTCGTTTTCGCTCATATTATTTCTGTTGTTTGTGGCGGTGGCAGTAGCGGTGGCGGTGATGTTGTTATTGTAGTAGTTATTATCGGGGCTCTTGATATCTTTGTCGGCAGTCTTGTTGTTCCTATTATTATAGTTGTCCTTGGCGATCTTATTGTCGCTCTTGTTGATATTATTATTGACGTGGTTGATATTCTTGCCATGATGGGCAGTTGTAGTGGTAGTCTTCTTAGAAGACGTAGGGATAGATGACATCTCTATAGTGGCGGAGGAGGTCTTCTTGGTAGTCTTCTTCTTCTTGGAGGATTTGAAAATAGAGGAGAAGGTAGATGAGAAGGAAGGCATGGCGATAGGAGTTTGTTAGTAGGAGTAAGGATGAGTAGTTGCCTGGTTGAGATGGCTGGCTGAGATGTATAAAATAAAGTCGGAGTTGAAATTTGACCAAGAATAGATATTGTTAAAGATGCTTTGGTGAGCTTGTTGTTGTAGAAAAGTCGAGTTGAGCGTGGGATAGTAGTAAACGAGGTGGTTGTCGAAGGAGAAGTTTGGAAGCAAACCCACTGGAATCTGGACGGGTTTTATAGTCGACAAAATTCACTGTAGAGCTCATTGTGACTCACTTAACTATTATTGGAAATATAAAGTCATGATAGTCGTGTTTTGACGTCTTCTGCGGATTCGCGGGGAGACCACGGCTTGATGATGCTATACATGATTTCACGGTGACTGGCATACATTGTATTAAAATACGGGAACAGCCCACGTATGGGTCAGTAAAGTAGATCAGCGTGTAGGCTATGAAGAAATAGAAGAGATCCTATACTAGCGCATTCAGGACATAGCTGAGTGATTCAACAGACATACTGAGTTGGTCGAGATCGACGAGACCACTATATACATTTTTTAGAAAACCGGGCTTTGTCCGAGTCGGCAGGATCCAGCTCGATGGAACAAATGGAAGGAGAGGTCTAGATACGAGCATGATATCTTAATATGTAGTGGCTTGTAGTAGCTATGCGGTGTGAGGTATCTTGCGACAGAAGCTTGGGGATTGCAGCGTAATATTGCAGGGTTATCTATAAGACTTGAATAGAATCTAGCCTATTTATAGATAAGCCTAGATCTGTAGAGCATAAGTGTGTTTGCAGACTTAGCTTCGCTGGTGGCATAGGTTTCTGATAGTGAAATAGACTATTAATATGCACTGAATCGTTATATATCTCATCGGATTGGTCTATGTAAGCTCCCCATATAGTCACACGTCGGAGTTGCTTCATCGTAGTGGTAAGACAAGCCATGTTGAACCCCCTCGAGCTTAATAGTATTCCTCCTCATAACCATCATCATAATCTTGATCGTGAGCAGCCATATACTCAGGATACCCATCGTCAATATCTTCTGAAAAAATTATCCTCTGGCGTAGGGGCAGTATCAGTCTCATGTGTGCTCCATCCCGAGTAATCATTTTTAGCCCAACCTAGTTCTACTGAGGACAACCCAGTCGATATAGAGCGCATGTTCCAGCACCCAAACGAGGATTTCAGACGAGCACTCGTGCACAAGAGTAGGTTCACTGCAGCCGCTCAGGGCCAAGTCCAGTCATTGCTGCGACATGAACGGTTACGCCGATGGATGACCCACCATCACCCCGATCTGATGCTCGTCGACGCCAACATCAGTTCGTCCGGCCGGGAAAAGGTGTCTGCCATATCAGTCTTTTGCGCCACCTTGGTCTCTAGCATGATCGAAGTCCATCCTAACGAGGTGGTTGTCCAATTTTTCTGCGGATTACATACCGCTCGCCTGGATCCCTGGCACGGGCCGAACGGTCTGGTCCGTTCTATCGCCATGCAGCTCTTGTTGAAACTAGTCAAGATGAAAATTCTAGACCTGAACTTCATCAACAATCGGGACTACCTGAGAGACCTCGAGGAGCACGACTTAAATGCACTTTGCGAGTCACTTTACTCGCTCGTGTCTCAGTTCCCGGCCGACACAACAGTGTACTGCATCATCGACTCCATTTCTTGGTTCGACAAAGACAAGACTTTCACGGATCTCGCCGCCGTAATGGAATGGCTGCAATACATTGTTGAGGACCGGTCACTGATTCCTATGTTCAAGATACTGCTGACAAACCCGATGAAAAGCACCAGGAGAATGAAGGAGCTGCCGGTGTTCAAAGAGAACCCGGCTAGACTTGTTACTCTTTCCTCGAGGAATCTGGTGCCCATGGGAATATCTAACAGAGCAATTGAACGTCAACTTTCCAGATCCCCGTCACCGTCACCGCTCACGCCCAAGAGGGGCTTGCCTAGGACTCCAAGACAGGAAAGTTATGACGATGATTATGATGGATGGTAACAATCTATGTAATAAGTGCTGGCGATTTGGCTGCTTAAATGTTCATGACTTCATGACTCCACCTGAATGATAAGGGAATTAAGATCAAGAGCATATTTGATACCCATGCTATCCTGTAGTTACGTGGCGGCGTCTGGAGTTGCCGCTTCATTATGAGACCTGACGAAATAAACTTGCTCGAAACAGGCAATATGCAGACTGATGCGGTAGATTAATCGTTCTGTAGCTAAAGTACACATTTGAAATCACAACGCCCGAAACCCCATCATAAGTGTTTAAAAAAATGCTCCATCCCTCTGCCAGCCAGACCCATCCAATCAAAAAAAGTAACTGCGCTAGTCAAGGGTATTCATCATCAGAAAGAACATTAAGCCAGCATCAAAGGCCAGAAGAAACAACACCAATATAAACCATGTCCAGATCAGCTCTGAAAGCTGTACATGCGCACTTCGCAGTCCTCACTACCAGTAGCAAACCGACTGTCGCCAAGTCCGATGCAGGTGACAGGGCCGGAGTGGCCGGTGAACGTGCGCTCACACTTGCCGGTTCGCGGATCCCAGATCTTGATCATCCGGTCCTCGGCCCCAGAAACAATACGCAGTGTATCCGCTGCCAGGGCCCAGACACCCTCCAGATGGCCAAAGAACGTACGCAGGCACCGGCCAGTGCTAGTCTCCCATAAACGGATGGTCGAGTCCAAGGCGCTAGTAACAATGTAGCGCGGTGGTGCTGTCCGGCCTGACTCAAAAGAAGGACCAAACGGTGAACTCTGAGAAATAACCGCATTCGACTCGAGGCCAAGCGTGGCCTGAAGAGATGCCGGCTCGGTGTCGCCGGAGACAGTGCTGAGGTTGTCGTTCTCACACTCAACATCATGCTCTTCGAATTCAAATTCCCGGGGAAGAGGAACCACTTGTTGAACCTGTCCCACATGGCCATGGAATGTCCGAATGCAAGACTTGGTATCCAAATCCCAAAGCCGAACGGTGCAGTCGTCGGACGCCGAGAACACCGTGCGAGAAGCCGTATCGACCCGGACCGCGTTGACCCAGTCCGTGTGTCCTCGTAAGAGGCAAGTTGATTTGTCCTCGAAATTCCAGATCTTTACGGTCTTATCAACAGATGCGGACGCGAGAATAGTAGCATCGAAGTGCAGCCCGATTACTCCGCCACGATGACCAGTATACGTGGAAATGCAATCGCCAGTGCGCCAGTTCCAGACTTTCACGCTGCCATCCATACTACCACTGATCAACTTCGTGTCATCAAACTGCAGGCAGCGGATACCCGACTCGTGTCCCCGAAGAGTACGAATTTCCTGGCCAGTGTCGGTATCCCAAATCTTAATCGTCGCGTCGTAGGATCCGGTTGCCAGGATGTTGTCCTCGAATTGCAAGCACATCACGCCATTCGTATGGCCTTTGAAGATTCTGATCGAACAGCGTCCGTACTTCCAGTTCGTGCCCACTTTGAAACGATCCTTGTACACCTCCTTCCAAGGCCTGTATCGGGTTTTGAAATAATCTTCGCTTCCTTCTGGGCGCATCGCTAGTGACTGACAGTGGCGTTTGACGACTGCAGTCTCTTCCTCGCTTGGCTCAGGCTTTCGTTTACCGGTACCAGAGCTGTCGGCGACAGGCGAAGCATCTTCAGGGAGCGCAGGAGTCGCTTTCGGAGACGTGCTGTTGACGTCCCAGGTCGTAGCGCGAATCTCAATCTCGCGCTTCGATTCACGGAGCCTCTTCCGATCCAAAAGGGGGAGTCCCCAGCCACATTTCTTGCACTTGCGATGAATATGTTGCTCGCACATGCGATGCCAGACCACGTCGTCGTCGGCCAGTGCCCTCCAACGTCGCGAGACTTGTGCAGCTTTACAAAGAGAAGTGGTGTCCAGGTAACACAGGATTTTGAAAGAGATCTCCGGAGGAAGAGCGGCAATGAAATCGATTCGGATGAGGTCACGGACGGTGGTGGAAATGAACGAGAGTTGCGGGAAGCAGCATTGAGCCATAATTCCCTGGAGTATGAGTTTTCGGTGCTTGGCTGGGGCGGCTGAGAAGAGCGACCAGACATGCGCAATGCCCTGCTGATCACTCTGAGGGAGCGACTCCAACTCCTGGGTACCCGTTAGTCCACGATCATGATTGGCAGACAGTTTCTGCTTTCTCCTTCGGACGAGATTGGTAGAAGACATACCCGTTGCAATTTGTCCATTGTCGGTTCGTCGGCCTGCCGGCGGCACTTACGGTCTGGGCGATGACGATAGCAATAGCGGGAGTTTGCGCTGCTCAAGGCGGCAGGTTCTCTATTTTGCGATCCGAGGGGGGCGTATTGGTCGGGAACGTGCTTTGCGAGGAAAGGGGCGACACTTTTGCCCACGAGCTTGGCCGAAGTTGCTGTTACGTTGCTGCGATTGTGGGGCTTCAGCTGGCTATTGTCGGCATCAGCATCGATCTCCTCCGCGGACTCGGCGGGGCCACCGAAGATCGATGTGAAGGGCGGAGGGGAGGATATGGTTTTGTCCTCCTGAGGCCGTGTGCTTTCCATCTTGCTGAATGAAGAATTCTGGTAGATGCTCTCACGCGACGGCAGTCCGAAGTCGTGCCACTGGAACCGCAGCGCCGCTACTCGCTCGCTAGCGTGGCCTCGGCTACTGTAACCAGCGAACTAGAAGCGCAGTTGTGGATAGCACCAGGCTGTATGTCTTCAAAGGATACTATTTCTGCGACAGATTTCTGGCGCAGATATAAAGAGAAGGAAGGTGGTGGCGAGGTAGTTGGAAAGGTGAGGACCCTGAGGAGAGAGGGTTGTTTGAGTAAGGTTGAGTAAGTTGCCAATGACCGGGGCTGAGGACGGAGAAGGGTGGACGGGAGGCGGGAGACGGTCGCAAGTGGTGCAGGGCGATTAAGGCTGTTAGTACAGAGTAGTGTAGATGGACCGATAAGAAGAAACGATAGGAGCTTGATCTGGACCAGCCAATCTCAAGAAATGCGACCAAACAATCCTGGGGAAGGAGTATAAATATAAATGCCGAACAGAAGACTTCCAGAAGAATAACGAAAGGAAAAAGACGTGATCACGCAAAGGCCGATGATGGACTCGTGCTGCCAGGCTCGATTGGGTCCAATCACGTGCGAGCGATGGCGCCATCGCCGCCTCCCGTCGCAACATCTCGACTTTCACTGAGGAGTTACCGCTGCTGGTGGTTCTCTCCAGCGATCATCCCCCCCGAACTATTGCTATTTGGCCGCTGTCGCCATCGCCGGGGTCAATTGCGGATCCCCGACTTTGACTCAGATCCTCCAGACGATCGGCTATCTAGTTAGTGAGGGAGCTGGAGTCGAGCTGGCTCTCGAGCCGAACTCCCATGGGCTCTCCGAGACGCTAAGGTCGCCTGCCTGAACTCCGTCCATCCCGTCCTCTATCGTCACCTCCCTTTCCAATCCCGCATTTTCAGGCCTTTGGTCTTTCTGACCCCTGCTGCGAGGCGCAATTGCTCCGCTCAGGTATTTTGGGTCCTATCATAGCGTCGAATTCCTGGAATAGCATTACTCCCATAGCTCATCCAATCTCACACTTCTCACTGACGAAGCGTTGGGTATCAACCACCAGCTCCTCAGACCAGTCCTGGGGCACGATACCCCCCCTCTTGCCTTCCATCCTGCTTCTTCTGCAGGCTTCCTTGTTTGCTACTGCAGGCGGTACGACAGGAAGCACGGTCGACGGAGACTTACACAGGTGTTACCTTACTAGGTCTTGTTGACCAGTCATCTGCAAACTCACCGCCAGATCCTTCTTTTTCCAGCAGGCCCTCGTCGATCGCACATGAAACTCAGAACTGACGAAATCAAGGACCTGATAATTTTCTGATTCCATAATTGTTACAAGCCCATGAGGTGATTGTGCACTAGATTTATGACTTCTTACGACATAGCTACTGTAACGTTGCCCCGAAACTTACTCCTTCCGGCCGTTGAACGGCACTGCCCTGAACCACTACACTCTTCTGTTTTATCGGGCATTATTGGGCCATTCTGTCAGGCTATCACGCCAGCATTCCTCCTTTCGTTATAATTTCCAATCAGCGCCAATTACGCCGACCCCTTTTTCAGAATGTCAGCATCGGCGTCATTATCGGCCGGCAGTGATGCGTCTGGCCCCGGTTCGCCAGCAGGAGACCAGGGCAACGCCCTGCCTCAATTAGATTCTCTCATTTCTCACCTGGTGGCAGCAAAGCGGTCTCTGTCATCCATCAATCACGTGTGGCGTGCGAATGAAATTGTGACTTCCGCTCGCTCTGCATTGGAAGAAAGTGTCGTGATTTCCGCACGGACTGGCTTTCTCCGACGCGGGCTTAACAATCAACTACGGCTACTTTACAGTGTACGCTCTGAGGTCGAGGAAGTTTCACTCAGGGGCCGGTCGGAGTTCGCCAGTGTTTTGAAAAGTCTAGACACTGCCGATGCCCGACTGAGAAAGACCCTCGACTCCTTACGGGATACAATTGTTCACGCTTCATTTCGTCCCGAGGGCGAAGAACCCAGAAGCTTACATGACTTTGTGGATGAACGTGGAGTTGAGGAGCTTCGTGCAGCTTTGAAGAGCTCAATTGATCGTACCAATGAGGCGCAGGCGGAACTGGATACATCCAACTCCGCGTTCGATGATGAGCTCCAGTCCATCAAGCAAGCTCTGGGTAATTACCGAGAAGCTACCAAGTTAGCTTCCTCATCCTCCTCTTCTTCATCCGCGTCTAATTCAAGCCTGCCGTCATTGTCATCAATGCCACCCATGTTACAGTCATTGGAGATGCATGCGCAGGAAATGGCCAATCTGCTAGAGTCCTTGGTCCAGCACTTTGATCTTTGTGTAACTGCTGTCAAGCATACGGAAGGCGGTGGAGCTGCCGCGCGATCCATTACCGGGGATATGCCCGCTGCCGTCACTGTCAGTGGCCGTGGAGTACCGAATATCGAGCAAGGCATTCATGACAACCTAAACGCCCCACTTGATCCCTTGAGTGAGTCTGACTACCAAGAGATGGTGAATGTCTTGATCAAGGATGCAGCAGAGGCCGAGGACGTGGTCATGGAAATCCAAGATCGTATCGGCGATATGGAATCGATTCTTGAGAACATTTTGTCTCAACGTGATGTTCTTCTCTCCATCTACAATGCCACTATTGGCGTCTTCCGACACCTTTCATCTCTTGCAACTGCGCGTCTACCGGGTTATATTGCTCAGGCACACAGCTTCACTCGTGTTTGGGGCGAAGAGCACGATCGTATTAACGGTGGGCTAGCGGACTTGTCGGATCTTAATACCCTTTACGACGGGTTTTTAGAAGCCTATGATGGCTTAATCCTGGAAGTGGCACGCCGACGGCACGTACGACAGCGTGTGGAAAAGGTCCTTCGTGAAACGAAACACAAATTGGATCAGCTGTATGAAGAGGATGTCAATGCTCGCGAAACGTTCCGAGTCGAGCAAGGGGACTATTTGCCATCCGACATTTGGCCTGGTATCGGTCGCGAGCCGATGCGAATAGAATTTCGACGCATATCTGGCGGTATCCTCAAGGGAGCGCCTCCCGAGCAGCCGGATGCACAAGACCACCCGGCCACTGAACCCAATGAGCCCCAGCCAGGGCCCTCTGAAACGACGGAGGAAGGGGAAGTTATCCCACATTTACCCAAATCGCTGGTTGAAGAGGCTCTCCATCGCCTCAAGGCGAGGAATAGACAAGCCATGTAGTGCTCTGGTATTTCAGAGAGCTCGTCAACCTCGTGATCGCCGGTTGACATTATCAAAGGGGCTTTTCTAGGCAGTCATGAAATATCGTAGACGACCTAGATGATGAAACACATTCAGGATTTGTCCTATCCGATACCGGCTATGCCTCTTCTGCCATATCAGGTGGATTAACTATCCGTGAGACACATACTCCAGCGTATCTTCCTGACTCGCTAAGGATGTAAGTGCTTATAGAGTTGTCCATCGTGGCAGTTGGTAATGGACTGGAATGAGGATCAAAGAGAGCTCTGATAGGTCGTCCAATCTTTCATATAAATGATCAAATATCTAGTCGTACATCGATCATGCTTCTGTTTCAGGATATAGCAAACAAGTAGTTTTAAGAATGGGCATTCTACTTAGTATGAACTTATGCTGCCGCCGAACATCAGTCCCCTACTGACCATAGTGTCCCCAGGGGGTCGGTATCATCCGTTGCGATACAGTTGCAGTACGATAATAAATAATTGTAGCCAACTATATGCAATCACTGACTTATCATAACTACTAAATAGTGTATGTCAAGGCTATATAGTAATGTAATATTTGTAGGCAACTCATGATTGTTATAGAACGATTATCGAAGTCCGCTTATATATTTCCGGAGATGGTCAATACTACTAGTGTTAGCAGTAGCATCCAACCGGCAACTTTCAGACGTCCGTTATGTGAAAACTTTCTTACTGAACGGCACTACTAATAGTAGACCTTTTTCAGCCGTTGATGGAACTGGCATGATATCACTAGTAGCACTACTTCTTAACTACTGACATGCGATTACTACAAGCAGAAGTTCCTAGCTACTACGCATGTTGCAATCAACCCGACGTATCGAATTCGCATTTCCCACACCTCCATATGCAGATCTATATGCTCATAGTATAAACTGGAACTTAATATATATATGCATCCAACGAACCATAACCCACCCAATGAAAGGTCATAAAACATCATGAGATCATGTGCATTCCAAACAAAATAATCCAAAGAACGACTTTTGTGTTTTTCCCATAGTAGCCCAATTATCACCAAAAATGCCTGCATGCATATCAAAAAAGAGAAACAAGTGTTTAACTCAACTTCACTCCCTCATTTCTTCTTTCTCGAGGACGAAGAAACAAGGCGTTTCTTCATATGCTTCGGCATCTTATTTGCGCGCTTCTCGCGCTTCTCCTCCTTGACCTTTTGCTTGTGGTCGCGCTTCTCGTCCTTATCTTCGAACCGCTTACCGCGGGGCGCTTTCTTCGCGAACGGGTCTTTTTCTCCATCTTCCGAGTCGGATCCCTCAACGGATACGCCGCCGTCAGAGCCGGCTTCGGATCCTTCTTCCTCATCGCCCTCCTCGTCGCGGTCTTCTGCCTTCTTCTTCTTCTCGCCTGCGAGAAGGTCCCGGTAAACGAGGTCGTCACCCTTACCGGCGCGGACTTGCTCGGCGTCGCGCTCGAAGTCATACACCTGTTCCAGGGTTTGAGGGATGTATTGTTGGCGGAAGACAGCAGTGTCGACTTCTGTCTCGCCTTCGGTGTTGTTGTTGCGGGTGGCGAACAGGTGCTCGATGGCCTCAAGCATTGGCTCTGCGGGCGTGGCAGTGGTAGGGCCATCGCTTGAGATAACGAATCCGAAGACGGCCCGTTCGGTGAGGACGTCAACGTTCTTGCGGCGGAAGAAGTCGCTAATGTTCTTGATATCCATACGCAGGAATTCCAAACTGCGGGGGTGGTCGTGCTCAACACTCTGACTGACATCGATGATGTGGAGCTTGTTCTTGTGGTAGAGCATGTTGTATTCACTCAGATCGGCGTGGACCAGGTGGCAGGTCTGGTACATCACGCGCATGTAGCCAAGCAACTCCATGTAGATCTCGCGCCATTTGGCATCGGGGTCGGGGATGTTGAACTCAACGTCCTTGAGTCTGGGAGCGGCGATACCCTTGGAGTTTCCGACGAAGCCCATGACCAGGACGTGGAGGCGCAGGTGGATGGGTTCGGGGCAGGGGATGCCGGCGGCGTAGATACGGCGCAGGTTACGCATTTCCTTCTCCGCCCACAGCTTGACCATTGCCCGGTTGTTGCTCTTGCTGTATCCTTGTCTGAAACGGAATTCACCAGTGACATACTTGTCTCTGTCCTTGAAGACGAGAATGCTTGTCTTGTAGACCTTGATGGCGCGGTGGAGGGGCGTCTCCTCGTTATCGGGGTATGAGATAGAGTAGTAAACGTTGGCTTCTTTACCGGTCGACAGACATCCGTGAATCTCGGAGACAATCTCCCGGTTGATCATCTGTAGCAGAATCATACGGGTGCGGGGATCCAGCACCTGTTCGGAGGTAGCGCGGTCCGCCCTGTCACCACCCCGATCACCGCGGGTCGCCATGCCTGATTGCATATCGTCCAACTTGATCTTGCCGGCATGCTTCGTCAAGGACTTCACTTGATCGTCCACAGAGGCGCGAGTGTTGACGGACGGTTTCTGGGTGTTCGTCTTCGGTAAAGTCCACTTGGGAGTATTCGGGTCCGCAGAGAGCTCGTTCGTTTTGCGCTGGCGATTGTAGGATTTCGTTAGGTCGGCGGGATTCGACGAGGTGAAGTCTTCTTCATCGAGTTCTTCTTCGAAGATATCATCATAGTAGTCATCCTCTTCGTCTTCATTTTGTTGCGCCGCAGAGTCTTGCCCCGCCATAGCGGGGAGGGAGCCGTCTGGGTTGACATAGCCCTGGTTGGGAATGTAGGTATGCGCCGGGTTCAGGCCATCAGCCAAGCCGGACGCTTGCGCGTCAGCATTCGAAGCAGCCATGACTGAATGTAAAGGGTTGAAAACCAGATGTGTGTAGAAGCGAGGTCTTGCAATTGATCTGAAAAAAACGGGTACCTTTTGGGTGTGGGACAGGCAGTGGGCTCACCGCCCGGCAGAACCCCGCGGGCTTCCCAAATGGAAGTAAACGCGTGCAAAAGATCCGGAGCTGATCGCCTCGATAACGCGTGGCTCCCCCCAAAGTCAGCTTCGTCGCATGTCAAGCATCGACCCCAGCAACCTCCGTGCGTCGTCCCTTCACATCGCCGCCCTGCTTCGTCCAGTCAGGGCCTAGGCTCCTGATCTCTTTCGCCTCGGGCGCGTGATGACTGGGTTGTTGTAATTGCCCTGATCCCTCGTGTCGCGCGTGCTTCGTCAAGATGTACGTTAAACAGATTATCATCCAAGGCTTCAAAAGGTATGTTGCAGCAGTGTACCAATGGCAATCCAGTGCACCTTTAGGCTAACTGCAATCGCCTTACAGCTACAAGGACCAGACGGTCATCGAGCCATTCTCCCCGAAGCACAATGTCATCGTTGGTCGTAATGGCTCCGGAAAGAGTAACTTCTTTGCGGCCATTCGTTTCGTCCTCAGCGATGCTTACACCCACCTGGGCCGAGAGGAACGCCAGGCCCTTCTTCACGTGCGTATCTCGTCGCAAGAATCAGCACTCTGAGAGGCTTACAAAAGAATAGGAAGGTTCGGGATCCGCTGTGATGTCGGCTTACGTCGAGATCATCTTTGACAACTCTGACGATCGGTTTCCCACTGGCAAACCGGAAGTGGTCCTTCGCCGCACCATCGGACTGAAGAAGGATGAATACACGCTTGACCGCAAGAATGCGACGAAGTCCGATGTGATGAACTTGCTCGAATCCGCCGGGTTTTCCCGTTCAAACCCCTACTACATCGTGCCTCAGGGTCGTGTCACCGCTTTGACTAACATGAAGGATTCCGAACGTCTCAATTTGTTGAAGGAAGTTGCGGGAACGCAGGTATATGAAGCGCGCCGTGCAGAATCGTTGAAGATCATGCACGAGACGAACAACAAGCGATCCAAGATTGACGAGCTACTGGACTTCATCAACGAGCGTCTTGCGGAGCTGGAAGAAGAAAAGGACGAGTTACGAAACTACCAAGATAAGGACAAGGAGCGCAGATGCTTGGAATATACGATCTACTCTCGCGAACAGCAAGAAATCTCCAGTTTCTTGGACAGTCTTGAAGAACAGCGTCAAACCGGCGTCGAGGATACCGATCTTAACCGTGACCGTTTCATCCAAGGGGAGAAGGAAATGGCCCAGATCGATGCTGAGATTGCCGAATGCAAGCAGCAGATTGAGTTCCTGAAGGTAGACAAGGCACAGCTGGAGGATGAGCGTCGTGAGGCCTCCAAGGCCCTTGCGCAGGTGGAATTGCAAGCAAAATCACTATCGGACAACCAAGTTGCCGCTCAAGCCTCGAAACTACGCCGCGACGAAGACCTGAAGGCTGTTCAGAGTGCTATCCAGGAACGTGAGCAAGAGCTGCAGCAACTGATGCCTCAGTTCAACGCCGCCAAGGATCAGGAGGATACTGTAAAGACGCAGCTTACCGAGGCAGAGACTGCCCGTCAGCGACTATACGCCAAGCAAGGTCGTAACTCTCGCTTCCGCAACAAGAGTGAGCGCGACAAGTGGCTGCAAGCGGCGATCAAGGATAACTACGCTTCTATCACTTCTGTCCAGGGTGTATTGGCACAGACCCAAGAGGATATCAAGGAACTCGAAAATGACATAGCACTCCTGGAGCCGGAGAGCGAGCTCTTGCGCAAGCAGATTGATGGCAGAGGCGACACGATCCACTCCGTCGAACAACAAGTTCAATCTGCGAAGGATGAGAGAGACCGGCTGATGGATCAGAGAAAGTATGTATTCCATGGTTTTGTAACCGTTTGTTTTTGGATGAGTGTGATGAGCTGACGATGCACTAGGGAGTTGTGGAGAGAAGAAGCGAAACTGGATTCGATCTTGTCGAATGCCTCCCACGAAGTGGAGCGTGCCGAGCGAAATTTGTCCCAGATGATGGACCACAATACGAGCCGTGGCATTGCTGCTGTCCGGAGAATTAAGCGCCAGTACAACCTCGAAGGAGTGTATGGCACTTTGGCGGAGCTGTTCGAGGTCAGTGATAGGTACCGGACCTCTGTCGAAGTCACAGCGGGCCAGAGTCTGTTCCACTATGTCGTCGACACCGATGAAACCGCTACAAAGGTGCTCGAGATCCTCCAGCAAGAGAAGGCTGGTAGAGTTACGTTTATGCCATTGAACAGACTACGATCTAGACCTATCAACATGCCCAGGGCAAGTGACACTATTCCCATGATCGAGAAGCTTCAGTACGACTCAAAGTATGAGAAGGCATTTGTTCACGTGTTTGGAAAAACCATTATCTGCCCGAACCTTCAAGTCGCTTCTCAATATGCCCGCAGTCACGGTGTCAATGCGATCACACCGGAGGGAGATCGTTCGGATAAGAGAGGTGCTCTTACTGGTGGTTTCCACGATTCGCGGCAGTCACGCCTTGATGCCGTGAAGAACCTGGCCAAGTGGAGGGACGAGTATGAGACGAAGAAGAACCGTGGATCAGAAATTAGAAAGGAGCTCGAGCAGCTGGACCAACTCATCACAAGATCGGTTGGTGAGCTGCAGAAGTTGGAACAACAGAGGCACCAGGTGCAAAACAGCAGTGGACCTATGCGGCAAGAACTACGGGCCAAGCGCGACCTTCTGCAGAAGAAGAATGACAACCTTGATGCGAAACGACGGGCGCTTCGCAACATCGAAGGCAACCTGGCAGCGGTCACTGACCAAGTTGGCGCATTTGAGGCGGAATTGTCCTCGCCCTTCCAGAAAGCGCTCAGCAATGAAGAAGAAGCGCGCCTAGAGGAGCTCAACAACACAGCTCAGGAGCTCCGGCGGCAGTACCAGGAGCTTTCCAGCCAGCGCAGTGAGCTGGAAGGAAGGAAATCCGTCCTCGAGGTTGAGTTGCGGGAGAACCTCAACCCGCGGCTGGACCAGCTTGTCGGCCAGGACATGGACTTGGCGGACGATAGCCAAGGAAACCTGAAGGAGACACAGAGAGAAATGAAGCGCCTTCACAAGGCCCTGGAGAAACTTGGTCAGCGTCTCCAGCAGGTTGACGAGTCCATCGATCAGGCCAACGCTCGCGTGGGCGACCTGCAACAGAGGAATGCGGAGACACGGCGAGAGCTGGAAGAACTGGCCAAATCTATCGAGAAGCACCAGCGGCGCATGGAAAAGAGTATGCAGAAGAAGGCTGCCTTGACGAAGCAAGCGGCTGAGTGCGCTTCTAATATCCGTGACCTGGGAGTTCTCCCAGACGAGGCTTTCACCAAGTATAAGAACACAGATTCCAACGCCGTAGTCAAGAAGCTCCACAAGGTCAACGAGAGTCTCAAGAAGTACTCTCATGTCAACAAGAAGGCGTTCGAGCAGTACAACAACTTCACCAAGCAGCGAGAGGCGCTGACAAGCCGGAGAGAAGAACTCGAAGCTTCCGAGAAATCTATCGACGACCTCATCAACGTGCTTGACCAACGGAAGGACGAGGCCATCGAACGAACCTTCAAGCAGGTCTCCCGCGAGTTTGCCAATGTCTTCGAGAAGCTCGTCCCCGCTGGCCGTGGACGTCTGATCATCCAGCGTAAGACCGACCGCGCCCTTCGGCAACCCGACGAAGTCGACTCCGAGGACGAGGAGGCCCGCGAGAGCGTCGAGAACTACGTTGGAGTTGGTATCAGCGTCAGCTTTAACAGCAAGCATGATGAACAACAGCGTATCCAGCAGCTCAGTGGTGGACAAAAGAGTGAGTGTAACCCCTTGTCTTAGTAACACTTTCCTCAATCTCCATACTAACCCACCCCTAGGTCTTTGCGCCCTGGCCTTGGTCTTCGCCATCCAAGCCTGCGATCCCGCCCCCTTCTACCTGTTCGACGAGATCGACGCCAACCTCGACGCCCAGTACCGAACCGCCGTTGCGCAAATGCTGAAATCCATCTCCGACTCGACCAACGGCCAATTCATCTGCACTACTTTCCGACCCGAAATGTTGCACGTGGCCGAAAAATGCTACGGCGTCAGCTTCCGGCAGAAGGCCAGTACGATCGACGTTGTGTCGAGAGAAGAAGCACTGAAGTTCGTGGAGGAGCAGAAGTCGTAGACGAGCTGATGTGCTGCTTTAATGATGACCTGGGATGTTGGATTGCAGGCGTATATGATGGATGGGCTTCTTATCTGTTTTTATCTACTTTTCTTCTGATGTTGTATGAGACAAGCGCACGGTGGATGGTGATTGTGTAGCTTTCTTAGTTTATTCTGTACGCTACAGATCTTTCAGGTCCGGTCGAGATACTTTTTTTCGATTGATTCGAGATTCCCAATCTTATGTTCTTTTTCTTTTCAAGTTCTATTGGCGTTTTATCCAATGGCGTCTGTCTTTGATCTATACCATAAATGACGTCTTCCTCCACTCATCTAACTGTATCTCAACAGTCCCCGTCCTTCACATCATATCTCACACCAACTGTATAGTTAACGCTTCACCCCCTCCTCCCCGGTCCACTCAGTCAACAATCTCTCTGACACATCCCTAACCAGAACATGAACATGTTCCAAACTCCTCACACTCTGCAAAGCCGCCCAATTCTTAAACCACAGCACCCGATCCCTCGCCTCCGCCTCACTCACCCCTTCTTCCCGCATTACCGCATCCACAAACGTACGCTTAACAAACGCCTCTATCAACGCCCGCGACTCATCCGTCACGTCCCCGTTTTCTTCCTTGACTGCCACGGGAGTCCGCAACCACACTACAATGTGCGAGATTCCGGGCGCGAGACCGTAGGGCCAATCGTTGCGCAGGATCTTGTAATCGGATGGGTCTGCGAAGGGGATGGGGTTCTTGTAGGAGAAGATGGTGGTTTCTGTGGAAGTGGTGATGGAGGAAGTTGGGGTGGATGTGGATGGGGTTGTGGTGGATGATGAGGAAGGGGAAGAAGAGGGAATAGTCCAGCCTAGACGCTTCTGGCAGATGTAGTTTGTGATAGTGCCGTACTGTTGCTTGGTTTGATGGGACCAGGCCAGGTAGCGGGTTAGATCGGAGGGTTTCCGTTTTAGGATGCCGAGATCGTTGCGTGCTGGAAGGTTTGGGTGATCGGGTTAGTACGGAGGAAGTTAGGTTGGGAGTAGTGAGGAAGGGTTGCGGGGTAAAAGGGGGTATAGTGAGTTATGGGGGTAAGAGAGTTTAAAGTCAGGGACTGGAATGCGGAACCATCAGATATTGGTTGATGGGTGGGTAGATGGATGGAATGATCGAGATGGATTCGAGGAATGAATGGATGGATGGATGGATGGAGGGTAGGGACGCGGGGGGAAGGCGAGCATGTGAGGGGTAGAGAGAGAGTAGTGGTAGTAGTAGTTCTCTTTTTCTCTCTTCCTCTCCCTTTAGCTCACTTTACTGTATGTATAATCATCCAAGGGGACTTCTGTCATGCGTAAATCACCTACCGATGATGGACTTGAGATCCTCCCAGTCATGAAGCACGAACTCCTCGTCGGTCTGCGCGAGGACTTGACGATCGACCTCGGTCAAATTGAAGGCCGGAGGTTCCTCGGGAGTCATGGCTTTTTGTCGGCCGTTTTAGAAGGGTCAATGAGACTGTGGAAGGGGAATGACTAGACTAGCGGACAGTCGATGGGGTCCGCTAGGAAGGATCAGTCGAAAGCTAGCAAGTAGGACGGAATTATTTGTCGAGATAGGAAAAAAAGAAGCAGCGAGGGAACCGTGAACGAAGACGGGAATGCTTACCCCAGGAAAGCAAATCCCCAACGGGACTGATTCCGCGCACTGAATGAGTTGGCTGTTCACATGCTGACTGGGGCGGTTTCTCCGCACATCGGAGGTGCTATTAATCTTGTCATGTTGTTGGTTGATTATTCTCTGGTCATATTCTGATCAACTCATTCATCCATGGCAGCATTTCATACTCTTAATTTATTATCTTCACCGATAATCAATTGATTTGCCTCAACAAACTTATCGATAAGCCGATCCAGTGGCCCGATCGGGACTGTCTTCCCGTGACCGACACCGAAAATTACCGTCACAAAACCCCGACACTCTCCTCATCTCCTCACATTCTCTCTTTCAATACTCAACTCTCCCTCCTCTTTTTCTTTCCCCCCTTTACCCTCCTCCCCCTTTTTAATTATTTGTTTCCTATTCTTTTATAATATCCTAGGGGTTACCGGAGGAATTGCCAATATGAGGTATGTGCGCGTGCTACTCGCTCCGTGACTGATGGGCGGCTAACAAAAACGTTGTCGCAAAACAGTGCTTTCTCCCCCGAGAACATCACCGGGGCCTTCATCCCCTCGGCCCTGTTTGTCGCCGGAACTTTCTTCTTCAAGCAGGAATTGACCCCCTTTGCCGTTGCTCTGGCTGCGGTGCTTGTGGGCTGGAAGGTTTTCAGCAACAGTACGTACAGGAACGCTGATCGTATGACTTTGTTTGCGGTCTTCTGACAAGTCTCAACAATTCTCTCTAGAGCCCAGAAAGGTCCTCAACCCCGGTGATTTCCAGCACTTCACCTTGAAGGAGAAGAACGACATCTCTCACAATGTCACTGTCTACCGTTTCGCCTTGCCCCGTCCCACCGATATCCTGGGTCTCCCCATCGGTCAGCACATCTCGCTTGCCGCCACCATTGGCGGTAAGGAGGTTGTCCGCTCCTACACCCCCATCTCCTCGGACAATGAGGCTGGCTACTTCGATCTCCTTGTCAAGGCCTACCCCCAGGGTAACATCTCCAAGTACTTGACTACCCTGGAGGTTGGTCAGACCATGAAGGTCCGTGGCCCCAAGGGCGCCATGGTGTACACTCCCAACATGTGCCGTCACATTGGTATGATTGCCGGTGGTACTGGTATCACCCCCATGTACCAGATCATCAAGGCTATCAGTCGCAACCGTCCCCGTAACGGTGGAAACGACACCACCCAGGTCGACCTGATCTTCGCCAACGTGAACCCCGACGATATCCTCATGAAGGATGAGCTTGAGCAGCTGGCCAAGGAGGACGACGGCTTCCGCATCTACTACGTCCTCAACAACCCTCCTGAGGGCTGGACCGGTGGTGTCGGTTTCGTCACCCCTGACATGATCAAGGTATGTCAAACCTTCAGCGTCTGTCTTCCTGCATTGCCCACTGACCGATTTCTCTAGGAGCGCCTCCCTGCTCCCGCTAGCGACATCAAGGTTCTGCTCTGCGGTCCTCCTCCCATGGTTAGCGCCATGAAGAAGGCTACCGAGTCTCTCGGATACACCAAGGCTCGTCCCGTCAGCAAGCTCGAGGACCAGGTCTTCTGCTTTTAAAGCAGCAATGAGAGATGACTTCTTTGAGCGAAATGTGCGGACGACATAGACTGTCTCTGCAGGACAGATTCCGGTAATTGATAGATTGTCGATAGAAAAGCCCGTTACGGGCCGACCGTTGGTCATCTGGGTGCTTGATAAACGGTGTCATGAGTCAATGCGAGAAGACCAATAATTACCATTTCGGATACAACATACATGTCACTTGATATTAATCGCAGAGCGCCGTGCGTCAGACAACATCTTTAGGTATTGTATGATTACGTCTATTAAGACTGCTGTACTTCCACCATCGAATCCACCATAGCCAGGAACTTCTGTTGGTATTCGTCGGCCGTCGTTGTAATTGTCATGGGCCCCTGGCGACCAATGACATTGAATGTCTGAATCACCCCCGTCATGGCCTGGGCATGCAATTTGTGTCTTGCCCAGAAGAAATCCAACAACACTGCACGGTACTTCCACTTCCCATCTGCAGACTCTAAGCCGATGCGCCATGGAGTGTGCCTGCCAACAACCTCGGGCTGCGAGGAGGCCGGAAACCGTACGAGGAAAAGAGAGTAATCAACTGCATTGGACGACCGGAGAAAGTCCGTGTCAGCTTCCAGGACTCGCTTCAGGGACTCGTATTGTTCTTGCGAAAGCCGGATCTTGTCGTCAAATTGATCGGCAATCTTTCGCAGCGTATCTTCGCTGACCAGCGGATCAGGTACCAGGTCCCGCTCTGGATAGAAATAATCTATCGGCTTGAGGTCGTATTTCTCCCATTGATCTGCGTTCGGATCCTCGGTTTTCCCGTACAAGATATTGTCCATGATGATGTGATGGGCTGGGGTGGACCCTATAAGGCTCCCGAGGGTCGGATACGGCGCATACACATAGTCGGTAATCCATACCAATAAGGAATCGCGATGAGCGCTCATATATTCGTAGTATGGCTCGAGCAGATCCTCGCGGAAAAAGGAATGTTCAAAGTGTCGGGGGAGACTCTTGACAAGAAATTTGCCATTGGAGGTCTGGAAAAAGGTCTATATCAAAGCAGTCAATCAGTACACAAACATTCCAATGGCCTTTCATGGTGTTCATACCGATCCCGACAATCCAAGATCGCCCATTGGTTTCAACGGGACAGTTTTCTTCTCATCCCGGAAGCTCGCCTTGTACTCATTTTCGTCAATCTCCCATGTTTCGCTGCGCAGCTTCCGGAAAAGATGACTTCCATATCGGAAAAGCTTAATGTAGAAGATACGGAAGAAGGCTAGGATGCGCCCGATGAGGGTCTTGCGGAAGGTTGCTGGGTCGCGGAATAGAGCGAGTTGGATAGACTTGGATAGGGCTGCCTGACGACGACTACTACCCATGATCGCGGTGGATATGAATGAATGAGGGCAGAATATATCGGTGATGATAGTGCATGGCTGTTTGGGGGGTTAATATGAAGTTGAGAGAAGTAATTGCCAGGTTTGGGACACGAGGTTGCGTTGCTGGCGCTGCAGAGAACCGTGACGTCAGAGAAGGGGGTGGTCTCATATCCGCTCACATGACATGAGGGTTTCAGCAGTCAGATGACTATATTTCACGTGACTCTCTCCGATGAGTCATGAGGGCAGAGCTCACCGCCCGGGCAGTATGGGCGATTGCCGAATGGAGGCTCAGAGCAAAGAAAAAAGTCCCCCCCTCCAAAGCGAGGCTCTCGATTCCCCTCCATTTATGGGTCGCCATCTGGTAAGCGGGGCACGCCGATTTTCCAGCGGCATTTTCCAGTCTGTCCGCTCATACTACACACAAAATAGTCGCTGCTCCTGCGCCCGCGGTGCTTTTTCTTCTGCTCATTTAAATCCCTGGCGCTCGTCTTTTTCCTCCGCGTCGCTTTTGAAGAACAAAGCTGCCGCCATGACGTCCGCTTCCGACCTCGCTGTCTCCGTCGAGGGACTCTCCATCCAGTCGACCTCCGAGACCTCCAAGTTCCCCAACTGCTTCCCCTCCCTGAACCCCGTCGACGTTTACAGAGAGCACATTGCGGAGGAGCTTGCCAAGATCACCGGTCTGGACGCGGAGAAGATCTTCTCCCGTATCGCATGGACGAACTCGTTGGACAAGGGTGACCTGGTGTTGCCGGTACGCGACCATCATAAAAACACAATTGGATTGGATTTTGTTGGGCCACATGACACCGACTAATGGAGCATGTTATCTCTAGGTCCCCTCTCTTCAGATCAAGAAGAACCCCCAGGAGCTGTGCAAGGAACTCGTCGAGAAGTTCCCCGAGTCCGACCTCATCCTCCCCCCCGTTGCCTTCGGTCCTCACATGCAGTTTTTCTTCCGGCCGGAACGTCTCACCACCAACGTCGTTAGCCGTATCTTGAAGGAGAAGTCTGCCTTTGGTACCAATGGCAACGTTGGTCTGCGCGACCCCGCTGACCCCTCCAAGGGTCGCAAGCGGATCATCGTCGAGTTCTCGTCTCCCAACATCGCCAAGCCCTTCCATGCTGGTCACCTGCGCAGTACCATCATCGGTGGTTTCCTTGCCAACCTCTACACGGTCATGGGATGGGACGTCATCAAGATGAACTACCTTGGTGATTGGGGTAAGCAGTACGGTCTGCTTGCCAATGGTTTCAAGATGTTCGGTAGCGAGGAGGAGCTGACCAAGGACCCCATCAACCACCTGTTCAACGTCTACGTCAAGATCAACGGTATTGTCTCCGAGCAGGAGGGCCCCATTAAGGAGCTCAAGGAGCAGATCAAGGCCAAGAAGGAGAAGGGCGAGGACGCCGCCGAGCAAGAGAAGGAGCTTGCCAAGCTTGTTGATGCCAGTGAGGACGAGAACGCCCGCCGTTACTTCAAGAGCATGGAGGATGGTAACCAGGAGGCTCTTGCTCTCTGGCGCCGGTTCCGTGAGCTCAGTATCGAGAAGTACAGACAGACCTATGCTCGTTTGAACATTGACTTTGACGTCTACTCTGGAGAGTCTCAGATCAAGCAGGAGAGCATGACCTCCGCTTACGAGACCATGGAGAAGGCCGGCGTGTCCGAGAAGTCCGAGGGTGCTGTCATCGTCGACTTCACCAAGCACGGCGCCAAGAAGCTTGGAAAGGCCATCATTGTCCGCAAGGACGGCACTCCTCTCTACCTGACCCGTGATATCGGTGCCATCCTCGAGCGTGAGGAGGCCTACAAGTTCGACAAGATGATCTACGTCGTTGCCGCTCAGCAGGACCTCCACTTGGCTCAGCTGTTCAAGATCACTGAACTCATGGGCTACAAGGATCTGGCCAGCCGCTGCCAGCACATCAACTTCGGTATGGTGCGCGGTATGAGCACCCGTAAGGGTACCGTCAAGTTCTTGGACGACATCCTCCAGGATGTCCGTGACAAGATGCACGAAGTCATGAAGAAGAACACCGAGAAGTACGAGCAGGTCGCCGACCCTGAGGGCACTGCTGACATCCTGGGTATGTCCTCCGTCATGGTTCAGGACATGACCGGAAAGCGGTACGTACATCCCTTTTGCCCCATGATAGCCTCTCAAATTGCTAACGAAACACAGTATCAACGGCTACGACTTCAACCTGGATGCCATGACCTCTTTCGAGGGTGACACCGGTCCTTACCTGCAATACGCCCACGCCCGTCTCTGCTCCATTGTGCGCAAGTCCGGCCTGAACGTCGACGAGCTCGACACGGCCAACCTGAGCCTCCTGACCGAGACCCACGCTACCGACCTTGCTCGTCTGCTCGCCCAGTGGCCCGATGTGCTGCTCAACACGACCCGCACCCTGGAGCCCACTACTATCCTCACCTACCTGTTCCGCATGACCCACGTGCTCAGCTCCAGCTACGATGTGCTCAAGGTTGTTGGTAGCGAGCCTGAGCTCAAGAAGGCCCGTATGGCTCTGTACGAGTCCGCCCGCCAGGTGCTGCACAACGGTATGCGCATCCTGGGTCTCAGCCCTGTCAACCGGTACGTTTAGCCCCGTTTCCCACCACCAAATATGCACAACACTAATGAATCCTCTATAGTATGTAATGGAAGCGACCATAAAAGATATACATTTAGTGTGACAAAATACCAAGCATCGTTTTTTAGCGTTTACATCACGTTCAAGTGACTATCAATCACACCGTAGGATCATTAATGAAAGTAATATCTTTAAGCCGCAATAATACTCCGCCCCATGAACCCCGAAATGATCGGCACAACACATTACTCTCGTCCGAATCTCACATCGGGTCGTAGTCTAGATCCCATGAACGATCACCGAAACTCAAATAAACCCCGCAAGGCAGGCAGCCAAACGAGCGGGTATGTAACTTGTAGACGCCGTCCTCGGGAAACACCAGTGCCAGTGGGGACGCTCGGCCTCGGGGACTTACCAATGTGATCGGCTTTGCTTTTTGCAATTGCAGGTTGTACCAGATCCTCGGGATCCTGCAAAAGTTTATTTTGGTTTCTTTTTAGTAGAGTTCTGGTTAGTAATAAATTGTTTATTCAGAATCTGTCCTGCATTGTCTGAACATGTGGGTCACGTGGTTAGTACGCATTGGGGGATTTTGGTTATAGTATATGATTTGTGTTGAGAATGAATGGAGGGTTTTATGAGACAGTTGAGTAGACTTGGGTTTTGAAAAAGATGTAACTTTGATTAACTTACTACTAGTAGTATTTGCGTTTTGTCCAGATGGGTGAGTTGAGGGGGTGGATTGATTTGTTTGAAGGGGTCATTTAGTTCAGGTGTAATATCGAGTCATTATTGAAGGCTACTGGTATATATATCTTGGTTGAAGTTGAAGTGCGATGAATGAACCACAGATTATCTTAATAATGTTGGTTAACTGTAGTACTGGGGCTCTTACAATGATAATAGATATTATGGTAGCTGCTAGCAGTCGAGAAGGATTCATAGTATCCATTAGTAGTAAGAATATATTTGGTAGTATGCATAGTTCTCACTCAATGGTGATTTAGTTAGCTCACTGACTATATACTATTCAGGCTTTGAAAGTAAAGAACAACCCAGTGAGCTTTCCTTTGGCCCGTTGATACCACCATTTAGTAGTCAAAGGAAGGAAAAGCAATTCTAGACGATACTACTCATCAGGTACGTATATGTCCTTGGTGAACAATGCAAATCTGACCACTGAACTTGAATTGTTTACGTCTCTTCGCTATATTGAATTCTTAGAATCATGCTCGGACTGTGAATTAAAGTGGTCAATATTTTATGCATGTGTTTATTCTGTTATGGTCTTATGTGACCAAAGTGACTGTCGTAGTTAAGTAAGGCGATGTGGCACGACTCGTAGCACAAGGGCTTGATTCATCATTTCTACCAATTAGATACCCTTTGGAATATAGAAAGGCTGTCACAGTACGCTTCCTACCGCTCTTCTCTTGATGGGACCTGTAGCCCTTCTCTAATTTCATCATGAAAATACGAATCTGCATGTTTCCTTTTAATTGAACATCGGAAATCCCACGGAACATTTCCAAATCGCAGTTCGGAACAGGCTCGTTTTTCCTCGGAAATTGGTGATATACTTCCGTTAATCCGCTAGAAGACCAAGTTAATCAGAATGAAACTGGTTTCCAATAGCTCAGCATTTTCCTGAATTCTCCAAGTCTGACTTATCAAATACGGTTTTGCTCACGTCAAGTGTCATCGGTTGGCTTGGCTTCTCGGGTGAATGGAGCCTTCATAAATCTCATAGGCTTTCCGCTTCCTAGCGCTTAGTACCTTGATTAGAGGAAGTGTCCCGACTACCCACTGTGAGTAACCGTCTAGCGTGCTTCGATATGCATCCGGTTATATGGTGGTGTGCTTCAGGGGCAAACTTTTGATTATACTAGCTGAAGGAATGGGCTAACTTTGCCGGCAGATACCTAGTGTCAGATAGTGGGGAGTGGGGTTCCAGACGTACATATGAAGGATACGTAAAGTAGTGTGGAGCGATTTCCTTGCTGCACCTCAGTTATTGTAGGAATCTGTCTAATGGAGGGGTTCTGTATCTTCTAGAAGCTAATTCAGCAGTTGTCGGTTGTTGTAAGGGCTTCCAAGAGACAATGCTTTGTGTCTGGGCTGCAGCTTCTGATTGCCGGGCAATCAGAAGTTAGTTTGGTAGTCCCTGTGCTATTGCCTAGGCACATCTTTGTCAATTGCGATGGTCTTGTCTGTTCGTATACTATACGGGATGTGTGATAGTCGAGGTATAAGCACTCAAGCTCGGACGACTGACCGGTTAGTTTATGGTGCGACAAGGGATCCATTGTGGCTTGCATTTGTAAGCGGAAGACTTGGAACGCTAGCCAGTTAGGGTATCTGCAATAAGAATAAGAATGCTGGAAGGAGATTGCCTTTTGGTCCCTGTACATCCGGACATGAATTGACCGTTGCAGACCAGCTAATTTGCGTTCCATCGCTCGTCTTGAGGTCCACACTTGAAGGTTCTTGGAGCCCCGACACGTTTGAACAGATACACTAGTCATGTAAATCATCTTGTTGTCTTAAACTGATTAGTCGGTGGCTGAGAATGACAGCATCAGGCAAGATGGCTTCCTATTCAAGGGAACGCAATTTGAACACTAGAGGAAAACAGTGGCCCCGGAATCTCGACTGAGAAGCTGCTGCTCTTCCAGCAAACACTCGTCAAAGCATGATAGCCCATATGTTGTCGGGGATCGGCAACACTAGTTACCGAACAGAGTCCCGCTGGTGCTTTGAAGTAGATATTAGTATTCCCCTGCCTTGGATTGAATCTTCCTACTTCCTAGACACGCTATATTGGTATCCCAGATAATTTAATCTATTGTTAGGAGGGTATCTTTGGATATTTTCTCCGGAAAAAACCCGACCAACCAGTGCCTATGACATATTATTAATTAATTAATCCAGTGGTTGATATTGGAGGAGATTTAGTGCCACGAATGGTTGCCTAGCGCGTGGTGGAAGGAGGATAATATGGAAGCTTGGCAATTGCATCCTGTGCAGAAACTGCCAGCTAACGAACCCCTGGTTAATGTGGACTAGCAACGTGATCCGCTTGTTTCAGGGTGAGAACTACGGAGATCGGTTAACTCTCGTTTTGGTGGGCTTGGAAGATTCTATGTATCCGCCTCGGATGCCTCGGGAGGCCGAGTCTTTAGGGCAGTAGGGCTAGGGATCGTCGAGATGCCAATGCTGCCGATCATGAGGGTGTTCCCGAGAACCATATGTCAAGTGTTCATTGCTCTCTTTTTCTCACCAGCCGAGGAAGAAGAAGCCGGCAAATAACGCAACTGCCGAGATTTTATCATCAGCGATAATAACGCGATCGATAAGAAAAGAAGCGAAAGCATAATAAAGGAATGTCTCGGGATGGCGCCGAAAGTAGCAAAAACCCGGATGCCTAAAGGTTCCCGAGTGGGGAAGGCGCGCTGGCCCTACTGGGCGCTACTGCCCTTTTGGAATCCATCGGACCCTGTCTTTTCTTCGAGCTTAGCGAGCTTGGCTGGCCTTCCTTCCTGTTCCGTGCAAGTCTAGATCCCACTTCATTTCATCCTCAAACCGCCGTCTCCATCGAGTCCCTTCGATCGTTCGATGTGACTTCCAGGGTCCTGATCCCATTCTCATACTTCCGATGTCTCGCCGTAATATCCAAGAAAAGGAGAAGAGTGGAGGACACCAACAAGTCAAACGAAAAACCTACTTATAGAACCTTTGCATCCGTCTCCATGGCTGATCTTCTATTCCCTCATCACACTCTCAGTCTCTCTTTCTTCTCTTTCCTTTCCCAGCTTCTCTCTAGTCCTTCCTTAATCGTACCCGGTTGATCCAGGTTCCATTCCTTCATTATCATCATGCATTTCCTCCAGAACGCCGTTGTGGCCGCCACTATGGGCGCTGCGCTGGCCGCCGCTGCTCCTCTCGAGAAGCGCTCCTGCACTTTCACCTCCGCCTCTGCTGCCAAGTCCGGCAAGTCCTCTTGCTCCACCATCACCCTCGACAACATCGCGGTCCCCGCCGGTGAGACTCTTGACTTGACTGGCCTCAAGAAGGGTACCACCGTACGTCTTCTCTAGCTCCCATAGTACTCTTCCTACTCCGATTGGACCAACTAACTCTCTTCCCTCACAGGTCATCTTCGAGGGTGAGACCACCTTCGGCTACAAGGAATGGAAGGGTCCCCTGATCTCCATGTCCGGTACCGACATCACCGTCAAGCAGGCCTCCGGTGCCAAGATCAACTGCGACGGTGCTCGCTGGTGGGACGGCAAGGGTAGCAACGGTGGCAAGACCAAGCCCAAGTTCTTCCAGGCCCACAAGCTCGACCAGTCCAGCATCACCGGCCTGAAGGTCTACAACACCCCTGTCCAGGGTTTCAGCATTCTGGCCGACCACCTGACCATCACCGATGTGACCATCGACAACTCCGCCGGTACCAGCAAGGGTCACAACACCGATGCCTTTGACATTGGCCAGAGTACCTACATCACCATTGACGGTGCCACCGTCTACAACCAGGATGACTGCCTGGCCATCAACTCGGGTGAGGTGTGTATATGTCTTGCCCCATCGCGCTGCCACTGTCCCGTAGCCACACGTGATTAGAGACTGACTAGAACACAGCACATCACCTTCACCAACGGCTACTGTGATGGTGGCCACGGTCTCTCCATCGGTTCCATCGGTGGCCGCAGCGACAACACCGTCAACGACGTGACCATCTCCAACTCCAAGGTGCTCAACTCCCAGAACGGTGTCCGCATCAAGACCATCTACGGCAAGACTGGCACTGTTGAGAACGTCAAGTTTGAGGACATCACCCTGTCCGACATCAGCAAGTACGGTATTGTCGTTGAGCAGGACTACGAGAACGGCAGCCCCACCGGCACGCCCACCAACGGTGTCAAGGTTGAGGACATCACTTTCAAGAAGGTCACCGGCAGCGTCAAGAGCTCTGGTACTGACATCTACATCCTGTGCGGTTCCGGCAGCT
This sequence comes from Aspergillus welwitschiae, assembly GCF_003344945.1. Lineage (NCBI taxonomy): Eukaryota > Fungi > Ascomycota > Eurotiomycetes > Eurotiales > Aspergillaceae > Aspergillus > Aspergillus welwitschiae. Next base: position 385,017 of record NW_020798725.1, read on the forward strand.
GCTCGAACTGGACCTGGAGCGGTGTTGATGTGACTGGCGGCAAGAAGAGCAGCAAGTGCAAGAACGTCCCCTCGGGCGCTTCCTGCAGCGCCTAAACGGGTCTCTGGCCAGCTGTGTTGAGCCTTCCTAGCAAGGCTGCGTGAGGTTTTTCGTTCAGGACTCTGGCATCACGCCGGGAGTGTTTGTATTAGCTTTTAATTTTAGTGTATCATTGGAAAAATGCATGACTCGAGTCTAATCTACACTGATCAACAAACCAAGTACAGTGATCAATAATTTCAAATATCTGAAAGCGAATCTAGAAGACAACCAACCGATCAATGTTTGGATATACCGCCATTGAAAGTGAGGGCGTTTCCATCTGGACTGACTAGGCGTGGCTCTCTCATCAAGTGCCACGCAAGCAGGTCTGCTCACTGTGATCACATCTGTCTTACACCCGCTGTAGTACAAACTATTCTACCGACGCGTATCTAGCACATCTTTACTTTATCGATAGGCACATGTTCTTCCATTCAATAAGCAGACAAGCCCATTCCAATCTCAAGCCACGTCCGCCTCCGATCGCACACTAATCTTCCGCCGCCAAACTCAAAAGCCAGAACAAAGCCTCCACCTGCGTCTGCGTGATGGGGGGGAAAGGAGCGGTGATGTAGTCAGGATGAATTAATTGCATTGTGCATCTTGGACTAAGACGGAGTGGGTAGGGGATCGGCAAGCGACCGTTACACCAAGATGTGATGCCAGCCAGGTACAGAGAGGGAGGCACATATCACATTGTTTGTTATCATGCAATCTATGGGCTTATATTGGATGATAGGGATGGAAGATGTGACTGGAGGAGGTTGGTAGGCAGGTTAGTACTCATTTAGAAATCTATTGGGGAAATAGTATCTCTTTCTCATCACATGCACAGAAGAGGAAAGGAGGGGGAATAAGCAGGTCCCCGATGACATGGCGGGGCTGAAAGCCTTGTAACTCACCATGTATTAAGTATTTACTACTGCTGGTAGAAAAGATAAACCTGGTCTAGTATAGTATGAGTGACTGGAATTCGAAGGGAGGGAAACTTTGGCCGAGTCGTAGATAGAGAGAGGGGTTCTTTCAGCCTGATGGACGATTTTCCTTTTGATGCTGTTCAGCTGGCAAGACTAGTCATTTAATAGCAGGAGCTGATAAGAATCCTGTCCAGGGTCTGGAGGAGATGCCACCAATCACTACCCATGACTATCGGTGTCTGGAGACTGACTGGTTCCAATCCATCGCTAATAGTTCCCCCATGCTTGCTTTTTTCCCGCCCACAAGGCGTTCGGTTCAGCACGAACGGCGTTCTCAGATTCCTTCTTCTCCAGGTGGACCCCACGGCGATCCACCAGCTCAACAAACTAATGGTTTAACTTAGTCTACTTATCGAGATAGTTAGTTCATCGTGGCTCAGTCAGCTTATGATCGTTGCGAACGGGCGAAGACGGCGTCCTCGGGCTTGGAGGTGAATGTGGCGACCTGCGCGCGGGCTTCGGGGACCTGAACCAACAAGACTCTCATCTTGGGTCCCTAAGTGTGGCAGCGAAGCAACACGAGAATCACGGAGAAGTTCACCCAAATTCCCACATGGCATTTATTTTTTTCAGTATGGATGTAATGAGCTGGAGCTTAGCTGCGTCTCGCTGTCCCTCCCTTGTGACCGGACCGGGGTTCTCTTGCAGTGGTCTGTGAGTCGTTTATTTACTTCGGCTTTCCCTCCTCTTTCTGATCCTTTCTGTTTTCATTCTGCTTGACAGCTATACTACTACTATCTGCTGTTCTGACTACCACAGAGACTTCGAGTCATGCTCGGAGGTGTAGCACTGTGAAATCTTCAGCTATTCCCATATTCCAAGCTGTCGCCGACCACCAGTTACTATACTCCGGACCTCATCCATCGATTCGAGACCACAAGAAATGGATGACCTCTCATCTAAGCTCGATGGCTCTGACCTCGAGCGCAACGAAAGTTCCAGCTTCTTTAAGAATAATACCGTCAACGACTTTTCCTGGCGAAATCTCACCGTCACCGTCAAGGACCGCCATACTAAACAGCCCCGGAACCTGATCGATCGTATCAGCGGGTCAGTTCAGCAAGGTTGGTGGCTACTTCCCGGAACTCTATGTATCCATCCCGGACGAACACCCGATTAACTCTACCAATGAATAGGCGAACTAGTCGCTCTGATGGGTCCCTCGGGATGCGGCAAGACTACACTACTTAACGTTCTGGCTCGTCGCGCAGCATCATCGGGAGCAAAGACGACTGGAGATTGCTATATAGACGGGAAGACTGTTGATAATGCGACGTTTGGCCGACTTACTTCTTACGTGGAGCAGGAGGATGCGCTGATCGGGTCGCTGACGGTGCGCGAGACATTAAAATTCGCCGCAGATCTCTCGTTGCCCAGGTGTGTCTCTTCCTATGCTGTGGTGACTGGCGGTAGTGCTAATGAATTAGCTCCGTTACGAAGCTTCAACGGAAGGAGCGCATTCAGTCTCTTTTACAAGCTTTTGGAATCCAGAACCAGGCATCTACTTTGGTTGGCACGCCCATTCGCAAGGGAATCAGTGGTGGTCAGAAACGGCGTGTCAGCGTGGCAAGTCAACTCATGACGTGCCCTAAGATCCTGTTTTTGGATGAACCGACGAGCGGACTGGACTCGTCTGCTAGCTTTGAGGTCATCTCCTACGTCAAGGAGATGGCGATTGCGAACAACGTACGCTAACATTCATTCGGAGAAGTCCAACCAGGCTAACATCTCACAGCTCATCATAATTGCTAGTATTCACCAGCCGTCCACGACTACATTCCAGCTTTTCGATAAGCTGCTCCTCCTCTCGAGCGGAAAAACGTGCTACTTCGGTCCTGTGACAGAAGTGCCGACCTATTTTGACACTATTGGCTACTCGCTTCCAATGAACACCAACCCAGCCGAGTTCATCCTCGATCTTGTCAGCTCCGATTTCTTAGGCAGCACACAAACCATGTCCAAGGATCAGGTCCAGCGGATTCATACAAGCTGGGCTGAATCCTCCAATGCCGCAGCGCTGACAGACCAGGTCTCGCAGCGGACCATGGTATCCGAGAAACAAGCAGCTAAAACTGAAATGGACGAGCTAAGTCGTCCGGGTATTCTCAGCATCACTCTTACCCTCCTGCACCGCTCCTTCATCAAGAGTTACCGTGATGTTGTGGCATACGGCATCCGTATCGTCATGTACCTGGGTATGTATTTCGGCCACCTCCAGGGGAGACGAAACTGACCTATCCATTAGGGCTGGCAATCATGATGGGAACCGTCTGGCTGCGTCTGCACACCGAACAGAGCTACATCCAGCCCTTTATCAACGCAATCGTAAGGCCCCTTCGTAAGTCCCCAATCAAGACAACACAGCTAACATCTTCACCACCACCAGTTCTTCGGCTCCGCCTTCATGAGCTTCATGGCAGTAGCCTACGTCCCCGCCTTTATCGAAGACCGCATGACCTTCATCAAAGAACGCGCCAACGGACTCTACGGCGCCCTGCCCTTCATCGTCTCCAACTTTATCATCGGCCTTCCCTTCCTCTGTATATCCCCCCACCCACCATCCCACTCCACTCCACTAACAAGACACAGTCCTAATCTCCCTCCTCTTCTCCATAATCTCCTACTGGCTCTCCAACTTCAACCCCACCGCCACCTCCTTCTTCACCTGGGTAATGTGGCTCTTCCTCGACCTCGTAGCCGCCGAATCCCTCGTCGTCTTCATGACCTCCATCTTCCCCAACTTCGTCATCTCCCTCGCCCTCGTCGCCTTCGCCAACGGTCTCTGGATGAGCGTCGGCGGGTTCCTCGTGACCCCCAAGATTCTCAACCCCTTTTGGAAATACGTTTTTCATTATATAGATTATCAGGTACCTCCACCCTTTCCCCCAAAATACCCCTCCATCAACACCCAATACTAATAGGAGGATGAAAAGGCATACGTCTTCCAAGGCATGATGGTCAACGAATTCCAGCATAGGATCTACTCTTGCGGCGAATCCTGCCAATGCATGTACCAGACGGACTTGGCCTCCGAGTGTAAGATCCGCGGGACGGGCGTACTGCAGGAATATGGCTATGCTACGGGCAGGACGGGTAAGTGGGTGGGGATTCTTATTGGTATTATTGCTGTGTATCGGCTTTTTGCGTATTGTGCGTTGGTGGTGAGGAGGACTTAGTATTTATTGCATAGTAGTATCGATAAGGTTGGTTAGGGGGATTAGTATACTGAGTACTACTTTTAGTACTACTTGCTTGCTTTAATTAACGATTTGCGATGAGTTTTGTGGTTGGGGTAGGGATCTTTTGTGTTGGAAGGCTCGGGTGTCTTGTCTATAGTAGGATTTTGTGAATGTGGATGGCGGTAATAGATAGTATACTATGTTTAAAAAGCAAGAATAATATACCTGCTATTGAGAATTTCAGATGACGGTACGTATGGGAATGGTACACTTTATGGATGGTATGTTTTCTTGTTTTCATTGTATTTTCGCTAGGGTATTGGATGATGGGTAAGGTGAACATCAAAGGGTATTGAAACAATCGCTAGAGCTGGAGAAACACAACACAGAAAACACAACAAGGTATGGAGACATCGTCGCTAGGAAGGAATAATATCATTCCATAGCTCCGTCACCACCAGATGGTTGAAGAATACCAACAGCAGCAGCAAGGGGAATCATCAAAGGTGGTCAAACAGAGGTAGGTATCCATGAAGATAACACAGGTACAAGCTGGATGAAAAGGGGCAAGACCCAACTACGCAAAGGGGAGGAGAAAATAACTCAAGGGGAATTGGGGTGAAGGAAATACATCGAATCACATAACCGGGTATACCTGCTTCCTCTGCCGTTACTCATATCGTGACGAGCATACGGCAGAAGGAACAAGGCGGGCCATTTGAAAGAAATAATACAAACGCTCCCAGACACTGAAAATCGCAATATGAATACCAGACACAGGACATGATGGGGCATCAACATGACATCAAACATAAGACATAACATCAGACATAAACAAAGGTCATGCAGGTCATCAGAATCATACAATCATGTCGCCATGATGGACGTGATCGGTGAAACCCGCCTCTTCTCTTTATAACACCCGAGACAAAAAACCAAGTCGTAAACCATACCAATGCAATAAATAGCCTCCCATGGCAAAAACAGAGCTCTTTTTTCCCAAAACGAACCTTCCAACTTCTTCAAGAACTAGGGCAGAAGGGACTAAACGTCCATTTGGTTATTGTGACGGTTCAGAGGTCCGCCGCATAATGATCGCCCAATAAAGACAGAAGAAGAACTTTTAGCAAACAGCGCTCCTTGCTCCGAAAGTCTAACCGATGAAGTGCGTGAGGTTGCAAGAGACAAAACGTGGATCAGAAGAAATACTAGGACAGGTAGGAGCGATATCCCCAGAGGTTATCATGGTCGTCAAGCACCACTAGTATCGACCACCGTAGGTCGATCGGCTAGAGCGTCGACTGGCACGATCTGACTTGCGATCACTCCGTACCCGCCGGGCATCTTCAATCTCCCTCACCCGCCGGGAATCTTCAATTTCCCTTACCCGTCGGGCATCTTCGATTTCCCTTCGACTATGAGCCACGCTGCCAGTGTACTCCGATCCATTGGTCAAATACTTTTTCGGCCGCTGTTTGCCTTCGATGTTCAGCTCGACCGCCCCAGTTTCGCCGGTCCGGACACTGATCTTCTTTCCGCCATCCTGAGGGAAACTCATCGTGACACCGTTTAGCGTCATGACGATGTTGTTGTCCTCTTCTGGCTTGGATCCAGCGTTGCTACCGCTCTGTGTGCGGGCATCGCTCCCACGGCTGCTGCGACTCTTCTGGCTTCCACTGTCGCTCTCGGCGCGCTGGGAGGACTTGGCCTTGAAGAGAGCATCTGCCGTCAAGGGCACGGGTGGCGCCGGGGGCACTGGTGCTTTCACTGTGCGGGTAGCTTGGTACTCCTCCGCCTCGCGATGCTTCTCATCCATCTCGTCATCCTCTTCCTCGTCATCGTCGTCATCATCATCATCATCATCGTCGTCTGGGAAGTCGTAGATAGTTGGCTGACGGCGACGAGAGTTCTCCACGGCAATCCGCGAGGGTCTAGCAGAGTCGTGATACGCTGTAGGGCGCCGGTAGCTGCGGCTTCGCGCCGGCACGACCGTCTCCCGAGAGGACCGCCGGTAGCCGTAGCCGTCAGGCAAAGCATCCTTCATGTCAGCCATATCAAAGGACCTAGCAGAGTGCCCGGACGTGACGGATGGTGCAGATACACCCTTGCGCGGCTCTGGGCGTTTCTGGATGATATGCGGGGTGTTCTTGTGCTTCAGTGGTGGCCGACGGTAGTAGTCCTCGTCGCGATCATGGGAAGAATGAGAGGGAAGGCGGGGGCGAGGCTCCCGAGGTGGTGGTGGCGGCGCAGGAGGGGCAGCGTCCAAGGGCTCGTCATCATCAAAGGCAGCTGAGGGAGAGTCGTAATCAACCACAGGCGCACCGTATACAGACGGGCGGCGCCCCCGCCCATCCCGCGTGCTGGAAACCGATCGCTCCTGTCGATGCTCGGAAGGGGCGCCGTAGTCGGACATGCCGCTGTAATAAGGCGACTGTTGCGAGTAATGAGAAGGCGCATACGAGGATGGGTTGTAGGCGTACGCCGACGAGGACGGCGGGGGCCCATGTTCGTAGCGACTCATGCCGGATGGTTGGTACACCATCTGTCCCATTCCAGGCAGCATGCCGTGAAAGCTCATCGGTCGGTTGTTGGGATGGTAGATGGGACCCCCGCCACGGGCGGAGGGGCGACTGGAACGAGACACATGAATGTCCTGGACCGGGTTGGGAGCGTATCGGGGGTCCCCGCGCGGTGAAGGGGGAGGAGGATAGTCGTGAGCCGATGATGGAGGCTGCGACATGTAGTAAGGATAGTCCATGGATGGTCGGCTGTCAACCGGAGTCGAAGAAGACGCATGGTACAAGCCCTGATCACACTCCCAGCAGGTGCCTGGGTAGTGGCGCATCTGCGAAGTCTCACGGCGACGAGGCCTGGAGGGAGACCGCTGAGCGTGGGCAGGAGCATGGCTCACGCCGTTGGGATAGGCGCCGACCTGCATTTTGTCCTCACGAGGGGGACGAACGATCCGTGGTTTGGACTGTTCTCTGGTGCTTTTGGATCGAACGCGGACCAAGTCAGCGCGCTTGACGAGGGTAGTGTCTAATTTAAGAGGGACAGGACTCTTCCGGCCCGACGGCCCAGATTGGGTGCTGTTGACGGTGGCGGCGGTACGACTAGAATAGCCGGAGTCACTTGCAACGTCGACCAGGGGGGCTGCAGGCGATCTCAAGGCAGGCTTGGAGCGCTTAGAAGTGAGGTTGGCGACTTGACGAGTGTCGGGAAGGATGACATGGGCATCTTCATCATATTCCTCACAGAAGGCGGCGTGAGGGACTTTTCCAGACATGACTTCTGGAAAGGCGGCCAAGGAAAGGCCCGACCCTAAGAGGGGAAGGGGGGGGGTATTGTGGGTGTGGGTTTAGGGAAAGGGGAGACAGACAAGACAGACAGACGAGAGGGGGGGGAAGAGGTTGGATTGATTGATTGGGAAAGGGCTCGACAGTGTGCAGTGTGGATGACGTGAAACGTGGTGATCCAACAGGCTTTCAGGACTCCGGGTGGCCTACAGCAGCCACCAGCTGCTGCTCATGCGAATGACTCAACGAGACAGAAATTTTTTTTTAGTCTTTCTTCTTTCTTTCTTTCTTTCTTTTTTTTTTTTTTTTTCTTTCTGTTAATTTTTCTCGTCCAGTGATAATTCAGTGGTGGTGCTGGGCTGCTTCACCCTCTCCCCTTTCAGCCCAGTGCCAGTGTCGGGGGAATCCACTTCTGCGGTAGCCTCAACAAAGCAAACGAGACCGGCAGCAGATGGGCCAGGCGATAGTCAGGAGACGGTGTGTGTGTGTGTCTAGATCGGGGGTCAGCGACGAAGAGTGGATTCCTGGTGAAAATAGTCGTCGTCCACAGTCTGCATAGGCTCCATCGAAGAATAATGAAAAACAAAAAAAGAACAATTAAAAGAGAAGGCGTCGGTTATGGTTGGTTTGGCGCGTGGAGGGTCAGCGGTGGAAACGAGACGGTATCTACTAGTAGTAGTAGTCGGGCGGAAAGAGTGGACGGCGAGAGAGGAAGTTGTAGGCGTGGGTCAAGCAAATCAACCAACGGAGGAGCGAAGCAGAAGAAAAGGAAAACGAGACAGAAGGAGGAGCGCGCGCGCCTGCAGTTGTAGTCTGGCAGACGGTGAGTGGAGGATGACCGGCAGAAAATGTCCACGGGCTGCAAGTCTCAATGCAGTCGGGCAGCGTGTAACCGAATGACGGTTGGCGGGAAATTTTATTCGGTTTTTCTGGGTTGATTATATTTATCTGGATTGTGTGTCGTAGAAATGTAGTATTTGGTTGTGGCGGTGGTAATATGATAAGGTTGGTTGTCTGGTTTCAAAAGTAGAGTTTCTGTTCCCCGTCGAGGCCTGACGAAGAGGGGGAGGGGAAAAGGCAAAAAACAGTGGAAGTAAATGGGAAAGAGAATAAGAGTGGATAACCGAATGGATGGAGAGAGGCAGATGGAATCCAAGATGTGGATGGAGGGGAAAGAAAGAGACCAGACAAAGTGGGGTTCGAGGATGAACGGACTGCTTTTTGACTTGTGCTATGGAGTAGATACTTTCTAGTCCGTAACACTAATGGTGGGGATGGTTCTGGGAGGAATGCCCGAGAGGATGGAAAGAATACACAGAGTAGATTGGATGGAGGGCCTTTTAATGAGCAGATCCGTCAGTCAGTCAGTCAGTCAGTCAGCGTCTTCGGTCAGCTTTCATTCCATCATCCCTGGACCGGATCGGAACGATGCTCACGATATCCCTACTCCGTAAAGAATTTGAAAGATAAAATTGAGAAAAGTGAAGGGGATAATAATAAACCACCCTCATACTTGACTGTGTGTAAAACCAACAGACCCGGATCGAATCAGACCCGAGGACGGATGCAAGGCGGAATTACAGAGTTCCAGATCGGATTCAACGAACTTGAAGTGCGAAACCAAAGGAAAACAATACCACCACCACACGCCAATCAAAGTTATCACCGTGACTCAGCGCGAATACTTCCTACTAAGTATTTACTTATCTACTACGTACCACTGGAAAGATTTCTTTTTTCAAGTCCCCTTAAGGATGGATGGCTGAAGAGAACAGCACCTCCCACTATGCTTTGAGCAATATAGTATCGACATCGTAACTGCACATTTGACATGCTTTCCCTTTCTTCCATATTCAGACATCCCTCCTTCATTGTTTTTTTCCCTTCCATTCTCCCGATCCTTTTTCTGCCTTCATGGACACTTCCCTGCTAGTCTTCCTTCTTCCGTTCCGGATCTCTGTCAGCCAGTCGCGCCTCATTTCTATCCGAGGCATTTCTGGATGGAAGAAGAAAGAGAGTCGGAACGGAGTCGCAAGGAGGTGGGGATGCCACCCTGACTGGCTGCCGGTCGATGCCTGATCTGCCGCTAACTCACCCGGTATTACCGCTCGTTACCGTCCATTAGGATTTTTCTCCCGCGTCTACAATGAATAAACACACTTGCGGAATAACTATCTCCAGTGCGAGTAGTATAGCAAGGAAATCCGGGTTCAAGAATGAAGATGACTTGAGAAGTAAACACAGTTCCTACCACCCACGAACCTTACATACGTCACACATGCTGGGGTCTGCTTCAGCAGGATCTTATATTTGGCCTGTCGACAGGGAACTCACCTGCAGATGCAAGGTCGGGATCAATTCTATCCATTGGCGTATCAGCGCCATAGGCACAGTCCATCAACCGCTCCATGACAGAGTTGATTTGATCTATCCAAATGTCGAGGAATTGATGTCCGGGATTATACTTTGAGCCCACTCACTCCCACGGGTATCCAACCCTGGTACCTAAGCTGTAGGCTTTTATTCCGAGCGCGTGGCATTTATTCCCCGGATCCATTACAGTCATCGAATGCTTATCGCCATCACATTTCGACATTTTGATATTGCCTGCAAAACTACCAATATGAGCTTCTGCCAGTCCTAGAACTCGGACTTCTTCAAAGGTGTACGCGCAAGGCTCCTTATCATTGAGTCTGTTCGTCAGTTGAGTCCCAAGTCCCAGGTCAGATGAGGAAAAACAAACCCGAAAAACCCAACCTCAAATATTGAGTCCCTCAGATACGTCACATGCTTCGTTCCCTGCCTCTAAGTGCATGCATAGTAAGGCGCAATGTATCCGAAGAGATGAAAAGCGGGTATGCATGGCGGTTTATTGTACAAGGTATCCCCGTCGGTACTCAACCATGACAGAGTGACACAGTGACACAGTAATGAGCCAAGGCACATCGTCAAAGAGATTGTCCTCTACTTCTCGGCTGGAGAGCTAGATTAGCTGGCATTCTGGTGCAACGTCCGTTGTTAGTCTGTCAACATTGTCATGGCGCGTCGTACCAGGACTGCTTAGCAACTGGCCGGAATCATCCTGCCTCGTGATTGACAACGATCCGCGCCTCCCAACAGGGTACTATACAGTGTAGCACGAAGCCTTATTCACGATGGATTCTAGGACCTTATTCTTGGAATTTCATCGGAAGCTCATTTTCTCTCAAGTCCCAACCTAACCACTAGTGCGTCATTGGAAACGCCAAAAGGCACTGGCCATAACTGCGTATCGGCCATAACGCCAGGGGAGTGGAAATAAAACCGCTAGGCTCCCCCACCAAATAAACCCGGGCTCCATCGGAGGAACCCTGGGTCTGAGCGGAACCGAACCAAGGACCAGCCTTGACTGCCACTACAAGATTAACAGGACGATGTATGATGATGGTGAATGGGGATGGGGATGGGGATGATGGACGGGGAGCTTCCTCAACCATTACCCAAATCCGTCATTTCCCATTCCGTGTGATCAGCGCTGAGCAGTGAACATCGTCATGGGTCTGCAATAATCAAATAAGATATGATCCATGCTCTGTCCGAGACTTTCCCGTCTTGTTGGCTGCCCAAAAGTCCTGGACGCTGGCAGGACCCCGTTGCGGCCCAATAACGACTGCGGCCTCCACTGCGGCGCTTCTTGCCGTCCGCCTCTGCAGGTGAAAATCTCTCAACCGGAGGGGCAACGACAAAAAGAGTTTCGCTATCCAGATTTTGCGATGTTAAATTGGAAAACGGGTCAATGCAAACTCGATAGGTGTTATTCAGGTAAATCCATTAAATGCGATTATTCTAAGCTGTCCTGCGCGAGACAAAGATTTAGAAAAGCTTTCCTCCAACTTCTTGCAGATAGAACTCTCCATGACATAAAGGAGTGGTCTTCTACTCTAGAATGCTCTTCTACCCCACTTTCCGGCATCGTCTAGCTGGCTGATATCTTGATCCTCTATCCAGGTGGAGATTCCGGTGAGCAAACGGCATGGAAGATGGAGTCGAAGCACGCTAGAAAATGGGTTCCCGACAACACTGCCCGCTAGCAAACAAATTGCATCGCAGTTCTCTGCTCCGGCTTGTTATAGTCCTGACGGTTGTTGATTGCGAATGACAGGCATAGATGAACCTGTGACAATCAATCATACATCCATTCCTCCAAGGTACTCCGATCTCGGATGAGCTGGATACCATGTTTGTGGCAACGTTGGTCAATGGATCAATCAACCTAGTTCTTGCTGCTTCTCAACAAGCTTCCTCGGGCACTGAAATCACATTAACCTCATGACAAGGGCTTTAGAAATCAAAGATCCCGTGAGTCATATTGATGGAACACTGTCGTGTTTTCACACGTCTGGCTCCAGTGAGAGATTGCCTATCCACAGCGCAATTAGTACGCATCTGTACGAATACTGTTGGCATGCCTTCGGACGGGGCAAGACAGTAAAGGCGACATCTGGAATTTCTAATCAGGCGACCTTCCTGTCCCGGCTCAGCTGAGGCTGAGTGAGGCATAACTTCAACGTGGTTTCTGCGTCATACTAGCTTACTAGAATTACATTCATTGCCATTGGCTCAAATTGATGCGCTACGGACTCAAATCTACCGCTTCTTGTCAATTATCGGGTAAATAATACTCTCATCCTCACCACCGAGCACCGGAAATGTAAATCAGTCAGAACATCTCGGATTATTACTGTCGACTCAGCCCACGATCACCTCGGTATATCCCTCAATCTTCCCGTCTTTCATATCCATCCTCCGGACGTTGATGCCCAATTCTCGTGACTCATTTCCTGGATGAGACTAAATCCATTTCCAGGGGCTGCTAGTGTTATCCACAGCCAACCATCCGCCGATCCCAGTGTTCCGGCTCCGTTTGTACTATCTTTACTCCAGCTAATCTCAAGGGTCCCCCCGCTGTCAACGCGCAAGATTCATTGTCGCCTCCCGCCCCCTGCTTGTTGAACATCCGTAAGCTTCCAGTGAAGAAGATTGGCCACATCAAGACTGTCATCGGGAATAACCGCAAGTATCGTAATTGGACTCGTACGCACTGTCGATCCGGTCCCTCTAGGCTCAAGGACTCTCTGTCTGTAGACTTAGTTTTAGATGGTTGATCCTGATAAGATAGGGCTGCTGAGTAAGCGAGTTGCCGGGGCCACGCCAGACACCCAAACAAACCGGCGTCATCCCCAGCCTCGCCATTTACTCCAACCTCCTCATTTTCGGCGGCTGCTCCTCCATTCTGCTCGCTGAGTGTCTTCAATTCTGCCCTTCTCCGTCCCTGACGGAGCTGGTCACTACCACCGTGGCATAGACTAACCAGTTTGTCTAGCATTACACCACATCGTGCGATCCACATTCCAACCATCTACAATCTACATAGTATCCCGACCGATCGGAATTCAGATAAGAACCATAAACTCGATCTCACACTGACAACCTCGATAAAGGTACGCATCCACATTCCAATCTTACCCCATACATCTACCATCCCACAACTCAACTAACCATCATCACCCCCATCCAGAGTCCCGTCTAGAGCTCCAAGCTCTTGACGGCTCTTCAACCCAACAACCATGCCTCCCATCCACCCCTCTGCCACCCTCCTCCCCGCCAGCACCCAAAACACCATCACCACCTCAGAGCAGCATGAACAAAATGCCCCTCACCATCACCTCTTCGGCCGCTCCAGCCAAACCTGGGCCCCCGGCTCCGGCACTGTCGAACCAAGCCACATCAACATGAAAGGCCTAATGGCCCTCTTCGCCATCCTTGGCGCCGCCTTCGTCCTCGCCGCAATCTGGTTCTTCTTCTGGGCCAAAAACGGCGGGTTCATCTGGCGCAAAGGCGACTGGGAAGAATACAAATCGACCGTTCTCCGCCGCAAAGGACCCGATGGCCGCACGCTATCCAACGCCACGAAGAGCACCAAACTTGGCGGCGGCAGCGTCTACCACAAAGGCTACAGCGACGACGGCTACACCTACACCGACGAAACAGCCACCAACCTCACCGAGAAGACAGGCGTAACAGGCGCGACCTCCGCCGAAAAAGAACGCAAACGCCGCCGCAAGCTCCGCGAGAAATTCCGTCGCCGCCGCAAGGACGACGAAATGACCGCGAACTGGGAAAACGAAGTCGACGAGGACGTTGCCGCGTACAGAAAGGAAAAGGCCGCCCGAGTCGGGGGCATTAACCGCGAAGGAGAGGGAACCTATTATGGCAGTGACTACGATCTCTCCAACCCAGCGAGTCATTACAACCAGAGCGAAATCAGCGGTAGTCAAGTCCGCGATTACGCTTATGATCCTGCCCCTGCTACAAAATCGCCATCCCGGAAACAGAGCAGACGACGCGACTTCTCCTTCGTACCCGGCAGCGAGGAAGTCCTTAGCCAGGCGCCCACCCGCGACGACCGCGACCGCCACCACACCCGAGAACCCTCGGCGAGAAGACATAACCGTCGGCGTGAGAGACGCCGGAATCCCCCGCCTAGTGAATCCTCCGGATCGCGGACGAGTAGTCCCCGCAAGCGGGAGAGACAGTCCGTGCGGGGCCATTACACGGAACCGTTGGATTTCTCGTCGTCGGCGCCATCGAGGTCCGAGTATCAGTATTCGAATGTGGATACGGAGGATACAGGGACCAGGAGTTATCATCACCCGATCCCGGGGCTGAGTAAGGGGTATAGAAGGGAGGGAGGACGAGGGAGGAGAAGGGATAGTTTGAGTGAGAGTGATTGATTTGTTGGTTGATTACTGCTTGCTTGATTTGCTTGATTGATTGGGAAAGCACTAAATGATTCGATATGATATGGTTATGGATTTGATATGGTATGATATGATATGACATGCAATGGATGTACATAATGCTTATGCTTTGCTACTATTTTTCTTGTTCTACTTGTTGTTTCTTACTATGGGTGAATATGGTATGGAAACGATACATGATGATACTATGGGATGAAACTTTGATCATGGCAGTTAATTGCACTGAAATTGACAATATGATATAACACAAGTCTATATTTAATTGGGACTGGGTTTACCTTCAGAATGTGTCTTGTAAAGAAGGCATAAATCAGGGGCTATTATAGAACTGCTATTCCCTTTGCTTGTTCCGGGTGGAGTAAGGAGTACTATTGTATTCTAGGTCAGCAAATTTGAGCTAGTTATAGTATTCATATAGGTGCCGATTGCTGACCACCTCTATGTGATGCTAGTAAGATAATTCAATTTTGGTATGTTGTCATTAACGATGAGCTATGATTAGCCAATAACCTTCATTCTATGCTACACCATCTGAACGAACGAACATTGCAATATACCAATCACTCATTCTCCTTAGCTACGTCCCCTGGCTGACTGCCCTCATCATCAGGCCCAAATTCACGCCAGGCGGAATCATAGCGAGACATGCGACGGAGCTGTGGCCGAGCACCAAAAGCCATGGAATTAGTTCTCTTTCGATGGTTGAAAGACCGGCAGGTCCCGCGCCATATAACAGTGCTGGCTTGTTCCGATCTTCTAGACGGTTTGATTGTGGAACCACTAGATACCACTGCTCCTGGGTCATGCGAGTGCCAGCATTCAAGAGCCAATTGACTGATTTCTTCCTCGGTCAAGCCTTGGGAGCGTAAGGTCTCCCATTCGGGCTGGGATCTCAAGCGTGCACTTTCCAGCGAGGAGGTGCGGACCTGATGAAGAATCCAGTTGTCGATGAACTTACGTCGCTGAAACGGCGACTCAGGGCTTTCGAAATCATTCTGTTCAAAAGGGGAGGACTTTTCATATGACTCCAACTTGAACGGGTCTTTGACTAGGTCAGGTGCAGAATGACTGCGCACGCCCAACAAGCGAGCTGCATCCCTTGGGGATCCTGGAGCACTTTGAGCTATCTCGTCAAGGTCTGACTCAAAGTCGGCGATGTCATAGCGTGGCCGTGCTTCTGTCTTGTCCCAATCTCGTCGTGAACTATGATCTGGGCTTACAGAACGCGTGCTTCTTTGAGAAAATGAATCCGAGTCTTTCTCTGCATCATCCAAGAGGATGGATTCCTGCACCTGCGATGTGACTGGTTGAGGCTGCTGCTGCGAGTCCTTCCTCTCAGATGTGGTCAGTGGGACCAATTGAGAATCAAAGCTTCGAGAATGGAAACTAGGACGCGCAACCCTTCTATCAGTCCTAACGCCTTGGGGTTTCCTATCATCGACCGGGTGGAACAGGCGGCTAAGTCGGGCGGCTGAGCGGGTAAGTTCGTGTTCAAGCTCCTCCAAGTCATCCTCAGACTGGTTATACTGGTATTCCAAATCCAAATAATAGTGTGCGATTGACCGGAGAGCAGCGTAATCCTTTTCAATGAGCTCTGCAGTAGATTGGCAATGGCAGCATGTGATATCACTGAGATGACTTCTGATCGAATTCCTTAAAGCCGTTTCCTCTTCTCTCTGCTCCCACATCATTGCACGCAACCGTTGCACCTTGAGCCTGTCTGCAGCGATCAACTTCTGCTGCTCATAGCATTCTCTCTGCGCTATGTACGCCTCAGCCATATCAATATTACCAACTGGCGGTATGTGGGGTCCCCATTGGCGTTTCTTAGGAAGGAATTTTGCATCCTTAACTGTATTCTGCCTTATCCCGTCTTCCTTCCTGTGCGGTGTGGATTCTGAATTCGAGACCACTCTCCGTAAAGAATGATTGGCATTACCTATCAAGGAATTTTCTGTAATACTCAGAGGTAGGCCTGAAACATTTTTCGAGATGTGCCCAGATGTTTTATTCTGTGGGAAGCCCTGTGGATGGCTGTGTGAACTGCGTTCTCCTGTAATGGGACAATCCAGATCATCTCCAGCGGAGAAGCTAGCAGTACGGATATTTCTAGGAAGCATAATGGAAGTGAGAGTAAAATAGAATTGATAGTATCTGACGCAAGTGGTAGGTTAGGTTAGTCGATGAGCTGCAGAGGAAGTTGTAGCAGCCACGACGTAGATATTTCTCAGAAAGAGACATTGCGCAAAAGGAGTGAGGCCATAGGCAGAAGGAAAGAGCGACGGGTCAACCTGATGGGCTGCTACCTGGCACTTGAGTCGTGACATGGCTCAGAATTAGAAGGTATTCAGCGGGCTCACCCTTGAGACAGCGAGAGTACTCGAATGTACTTCGCAGGAGAGAATGGAGATGCGATAGCAGCAGATGGGCTTATCGGTGGAGCGCAAGTGGAGCTCGTCCAAATTCAGAACCTCGGAAAATCTCACCGCCCGACGGATTTTCCAGCCCGCTTGAATGAGGAAAACTTTCCAGTCGTTCACCAGCTTCCCCAGACTCTCTTCCCTTGAACTTGCAGTGAAACCTGGGAATATATATCGCCACAATGAAGCGCAAGTTGGATGCTAACGATGTTCCCTCCCCCGAAGTTGCGGAGACTAAGGAGACCTCCGATGCGGACGAGGCCGACTTTGAAAGCCTCAACCTGGATCCGCGACTGCGCCAAGCCTTGATCAAAGAGAAGTTCACCAAGCCTACGCCCGTCCAGGCCAAGGCTATTCCTCTGGCGCTCGCAGGCAAAGATATCCTTGGTGTGTACATCCTGGTGCCTGTGGTGCATGATGAGTATACTAACAATACCAGGTCGTGCAAAGACCGGCTCCGGAAAGACCGCCGCATATGTCCTCCCTATCCTTCAGACCATTCTTCAGAAGAAAGCTGTTAGTACTTTCCAGGGAAGATGAAATAAAAAATTGAGACAAGCTAAATTGTATCATGCTTTAGGCCGACCCCTCATTGAAAGCCACCACTGGCCTCATCCTCGTCCCCACTCGAGAGCTTGCAGAACAGGTCCAAAAAGTCGTCACCACATTCGCTGCTTTCTGCGGAAAGGATGTCCGCTCTGTGAACTTGACTCAGAAGGTTTCCGAGGCCGTACAGCGGACTATGCTCTCTGATTACCCTGATATCGTCATCTCCAACCCCGCTCGTGTGATTGCCAACCTCGGAAACTCCTCTCTTTCGCTGGATAACCTGACGCACCTCGTTATCGACGAAGCCGACTTGGTCCTTTCATACGGATACGATGAAGACATCAATGCGCTTTCCAAGGCGATCCCTCGTGGCGTACAGACCTTCCTCATGAGTGCTACGCTCACCTCGGAAGTGGATACCTTGAAGGGATTGTTCTGTCGCAGCCCTGTTGTGCTGAAGTTGGAGGATAAGGAGGAGAAAGGCGCCGGTGTTAGCCAGTTTGTCGTCAAGTAAGCCTCACATGTACACGGCGAAGGATTTTCGAGCCTCATACTAACTGTTTCGCTCATCAGATGCGCAGAGGATGAGAAATTCCTCCTGACATATGTTATTTTCAAGCTTCAGCTCATCAAGGGCAAAGTCATCATATTCGTCGGAGACATCGACCGTTGCTATCGCCTCAAGCTTTTCCTGGAACAATTCGGCGTCAAGAGCTGTGTGCTCAACTCTGAGTTGCCAGTGAACTCCCGAATCCACGTCGTCCAGGAGTTCAACAAGGGTGTTTACGACATCATCATTGCTGCAGATGACCAAGAAGTCCTCGGATCCAAGTCTAAGAAGGCCAAGAATGCCGGTGCCGATGAGGAGGAGGAAGCTGCTGGTGTCATGGGCTCGAGTGATGACGAAGAGGCTGAAGACGACAAGAAGTCGAATCGTCCCGATAAGCGCCGCAAGCTTACCGCGAAAGAAAAGGACTATGGTATCTCTCGTGGTATCGACTTCCAGAACGTGGCCTGCGTCTTGAACTTTGACCTCCCCACAACCGCCAAATCCTACACACACCGCATCGGACGAACCGGCCGTGGCGGCAAGACCGGCATGGCGCTCTCGTTCGTCGTCCCGGCAGACCAGTACGGAAAGCACAAACCCACTTCCTTCCCCACCGCCAAACACGATGAAGCCGTCCTGGCCAAGATCGTCAAACGTCAATCCAAACATGGCCACGAAGTCAAGCCCTACCACTTTGAGATGAGCCAAGTCGACGCCTTCCGCTACCGTATGACCGACGGTCTTCGCGCCATCACCCGACTTGCCGTTCAGGAAGCCCGTGCTCGTGAGATCCGTCAGGAGCTGGTCAAGAGCGAGAAACTGAAGCGCCACTTCGAAGACAACCCCGATGAGCTGCGCCAGCTCCGTCACGATGGCGAGTTGCGCTCCGCACGTATCCAACCCCACCTCAAACACATTCCCGAATACCTGATGCCGTCCAAGGGTCGCAAGGGCATTTCCAGTGAGGATGTCGGCTTCGTTGGGTTCCGGAAATCCAATGACAACCGTATCCGCAAGGCTAGAGATAAGAACCGCGCCAAGGGCAAGGGCCGCAAGCCGTCAGGTGTTAGAAAGGTTGATCCGTTGAAGACGTTCAATCGGGGTCGGAAATAGGTGTTGTAGCTGCAGGGGATTGGTGGTGGATGAATGAGGGATTATGTACATATTGTTCTTGGTTCCATGGGAAAAAGTTCATCATATTCGGTTTGGGATAGTGCGTGCATATAGAACTCCAAATCCAATAATTGTATGTCAAATCATGAAATCTGCCACTTGTATTTCATTTCAAAGTTGTAAGTATTCTTCCATCATCATCTCATAATAACTATTAGTACTTTCCATAAAGTAACGTATATACCAGGACCTAACATGTCCCATAACACCTATCTCCCACAGTATCAACATGACCTACTGGGCTATAGGTACTATAATCTAACTATACGACCCATACGCATACCTGCCACCTTCCAATAGCCCATATATATATGCATAGATGAATAGGACTCACCACATCCATCAAGGCAAGATTCCCACCCACTCCTTCCCAAACAACTTCTTCAACCCATCCTCCTCAATCCCCTCCAACCCAAAAGAAAATTGCACCCACTTTCCCTTCCCCTCCCTCCTCAATCTCAAAACCCACTGCTGCACCGCCTTCGCAGCCTGCACCGTCTCCCGGAATCGCTCTAGCTCCTTCCCCCTCCGATACTTAATCCGCTCGACCTCTACATCCCAAGGTAGATCCGACGCTGGCTCCGCATCGCCTAGACGGCCCGCAAGAGCCGGATGCGGTGGCGG
The DNA here is from genome assembly GCF_003344945.1 of Aspergillus welwitschiae. Lineage (NCBI taxonomy): Eukaryota > Fungi > Ascomycota > Eurotiomycetes > Eurotiales > Aspergillaceae > Aspergillus > Aspergillus welwitschiae. Next base: position 404,666 of record NW_020798725.1, read on the forward strand.
CGGTGAGAGCGGCGCATGCGCCGAAAAGGCCAAGGAGCGGGTAGGCGAAGATAAAGACGAGGAGGAGGAGCCGCTCTGGCTGATACTGTTCTCGGGGAGTAACTCGGCGTCATCGACATGGGGAAGCCAGCCTGGTCCGAGACGGATGTATTCAATGTCTCTCCAGGAGGTGTTCCATTCTGGGCCTGAGGAGGCGTACGCAGTTGAGATTGATTCGTTGTCTTGCCATTTTAGGGCAGGAATCCAGTCGCCACAGCCTTCGAGGTCGAGCCATTTCAGGCAGTAGGTTACGCGGGAGAGGCGCCGGAGGATACCTGCTGCCTCGGCCCAGTTGTTTTCGCTGGCGGAGTAGGTGTCTGTGCCGCCGTAGGAGAAGATTAGGGAGCGGTGATTGGGGTGGCGGATTCGGGCATTGATGGCGTTCGGGGTGACGGTTGGGATGGGCCAGTGGGCGAGAGATAGGTGGGTGATGGTTGAGAGGCGGGAGAGGAGGCTTATGAGGGAGTTCCAGTTTACGGTGCCAGGTTTGGGATGTGCCAGGGAGAGGTAGCGGAGGTTGGAGAAGCGGAGGGTTGGGGATGGGGTATGGAGGAGAGTGGTGGGATTGCTTGCTGTTGGGGTGGTGGTGTTGCCCTCTTGTTCTTCGTCGCCGTATTCCTCTTCCCAGGAGGAGGGGACGGATTCTTTGGGCTTGCGCTGTATGGCACTTGGTTTTTCGGTGACGAGGAGCTCGGCGGAGAGTTGTTTCAAGCTTAGCCATCGACCGATGGCGCTGCTTAGGTCTAGACGGTTGACTTCGGATTCGCTTTCTTGATGAATCTCGGGGCTATCGCTGGCGTGGGCCTTCTCGAATAGAGGTCGCAGACCGCGCATGAGCCCGCCTAGTGGTCGGTCCTTCGCATATATAGCAATGTAGCTGAGGAGGCGCACTTTGAGGTGATTTGGAAGAGCTGCCAGGAACGGACCATCATATTCAACATGCCAATCCCAATATGTAGCCATCGATCTGAGTACCGTATCGATAAGGCTGCCCTTGGGAGGGTAGGACGTGCCTGGTAGACGATCTAATCGGTAGATGACTCTTTCTTTCTCCGCCGCAGCAATATCAACATCATCTTCCTCCGCGTCATCTCGGCTGCCAAGGAGCCAACTCTCTGGTGGTGGTGGCCCGGCCGTCCGTCGCAAGCGTCGCGAGCCAACAATCCCTAGGCGTTGCGATCCCGGACGGGGCCGAGGAGGCGGGGTTTCCGGTAGCTCAAGAAGATTCCGTAGAGAGGGATGTACAGATCGGGGCGCGACAAATCTGAAGGGGCTTTCAGGTCCATTGGAGACCTGCGTGCGGCGAAGGTGGTGAATCAGGTCATTGACGGAGGGTTGTTCCGCGGAAGAGGATGAAGCGTGGGATGAGCGAAGACGGTCATAGTGGTCGTGTCGAGGGCCGGACGAAGCAAGGGTATGGTGGGCAGTGCTGGCTGGTTTCGCAAAGGCGGTCTTCTTGTGCTTTTTGGGCATAGGGATGGAAGAGAGTAGCGATTTCAAGGGGAGGTTTTGATGTGGCAGATGTGGGATGAGGCCGATCGGCGGAGCTCCTCTCATCTTATCGTTTCGCCGCAGCTGGTTTCGCCCCCTCGGTTTAGTAAGATTGGGCCCCCATTTGACTAGCTAATTTGTTAGTTAACTAGATAGCTTGCTATGAGTAACAATGAGTCATTGGTCAATTACTCACTTGCTGTATAGCCAGCTTGAGTCTTCATTAGTTGATAGGCTACGGTGGAGAAGACAAGGGATAGTATTGAATGTCGCTTGTACCCATATTTTTGTTCTAGTATGCAATGTTCTATTGTACAGGATTTTGTTGCTTCGCAATAATGCACATCGTCAAATATCGCGGACCCATGAATCATCGTCCATCTTACCCTCGCGCTTAGGGCCCTCTTGCATCCATGTCTCCACTAGACCTTCCTTCGGGTCTTCGTCCGACAATCCCCTAGTCCGCCGGACATCGAGAACGAGATCCCGGACCTTCTTGGTGACCTCCTTTCGCAGCTCAACTGCTTCGGGGTCATATAAAAGCTGGTCGTTTAGCACTCCAAACGGCAAGTCGCGAGTCTCCGGGGCTACGCGTTCAGCTTTGGCCCTGATCATCTGCCAACGCCTTCTGTATTCCCCGAAAACCGCCTCTCTATCTACTTTCTCCCCGAAAGTGATGCTGACTTCCTTTCCGACACGAGGCAGGAACCGTGGGAATTCGCGGCTTTCGTGCATGACCTGGTCAAAGCCCTCTAGCCATATCGGCACCACATCCGGGCATTCGCTAGCCTCGAGGATAAGTCGTGCCACGCCCCATTTGAAATAGCGCATAGTCTTGTTCGGCGCTTGGTGGATCTTCCCCTCTGGGAATATGTGGAACCAGGAATATGAGTTGCAGGCGTAAGAGGACGGCGATAGATGGGAGTCATGGCCGTCGGTGGTGTACGCTGTGGGGAGATCGGAAAACGGATCGACGCAGACATTCTGTAGACTCCACGATTGACGTTCGGGGATAGCGAGATGAGGGTCAGCGGGGAATGGCCCCTTCGACAGGAGTCGGATCGCCTGAGTGACGACAGGCTGGGCGAGGCCACCGTATTGCGAATGAGCCGATCGGTGTGTGGGCAGGACTTGGCCCATAGTGAAGAAAAGTGCTAACGGCCTATACATCAGTCCGGTCAGTCAGTAACGGATAATCTGAGAGCTGGAACCAGGCAAATAGTCCTGCCATACCTAGTCTGATAGCAGATGTCGTGGCTTCCAAACCCCCATCGTTTATTCCAGGACGCAAGCCCGAAGTTATATCGCATTGGCAGAAATCCCCACATGATCGGATCATCCATCCTGCTCAATTAAAGCGGCCATGGTCAGCGTTCTCTGACGTCGGAGTTGATCGGGTCGCCTCGGCTTTCGAGACGCAATGTAGGCACGTACACGCTGGTATGATTCGAAACTAATATGTCAGAACAGTTAGCCGACATATAACCTTTTAAACACAGGGACGTTAAACGAAAAGTCTAGACAGCATACCTGTGAGCAAGCCTCTGGTTCTCTGCGAGGGATCACTCCTCGAGTCGAGGAGCTCGAGGAACTGATCCAATCCATTTGCCTGTGGCCGACTGCAGAGGAACAGAAACGAGCGGCATAATGCGGCAACCCCGAAAATGGTGGTGGAGGACAAGGCCCTCCAGGGAAGTGAGGGCGCATCGGCCGTTGCGCCGCCAGAATCCGTAGAGCGCGACATTGTTCACTCAAGCCGCTCTAACTGATGTCCATCCAAGCAGTAACAGGAAGATAGGCAGCAATATAATGCAGCGCAGCACAGGCAGAAAGTGAGGAGAGGAGGGGGGAACAACCCCGGATCGACGGCGTGAAAGCAGGTGGCATCTTCATTGGCCTCGCAGAAATTCGGAGGAAGGAAATCAATTGTTGGCCCGCGGAGGTTCGCCGTGCACGGACCTCCCCAAACCTCCTCGACGGGATTTTCGTCCGCCAACTCGGCTTTCCGCTCGTTGTGATTGATAGCTTGTCTCCCACTCCTTCGTTCTCGTCGTCCCTCTTTCCGTGTCTATATTCGGTGTCAATCGCCAAGATGATGTTCAAACCCTCGTCGCCCCTCTTCTCGGGTCTTCTTTGGTAGGTCGCAACCCCATCTGACTGCCCCCTGTCACCCGCCCGGACATCCCGCATTGCTATTCCACCCTCATCATCGTCATGCACCGTGAAGCTAATATCACTCGTCAATCAAATAGGAAGATCCCGTGGCGTCTCTCCCAACCTCAGAAGGCTCGTCAGAGGAAGCGCCTCCGTGGCGTTGACCGGGTTGTCGACACCGTCTCCGCCGCGCTGGAGCGCAATGGATACACCACCAAGGCCGTCGAGCGCTGGTACAGGGAAATGCCTCGCGAAGAGGAGATGCTGCCCAAGGACAAGTACACACTGTTCGACAAGAAGGAGAAGAAGTACCGCAAGGGCATTCACAGTACGTTATACTCCTGGACTTTTCTGCGTCGTCGATGGACCGCCTTTCCCAATCGAGGGTCTCAAACAAAGGGTATTCTTTTCAAATTTCGTGTGCTAATGCTGTCTCTTCCAGAGCTACCCAAGTGGACCCGTGTCAGCCAGAGAGTGAACCCTCCGGGTTTCTAAACAGCTTATACACGCAGACTGTGTTGGGAAGCTGGCAATCGCCTTTTACATATTTGTACCTGCATTATTCAACTGTACTATACACCACACGCTGTGTCTGCCGCGATGCTCTATAAGAAGCCTCGTGGAAGGCACGGAAAGGATTACCGGAGTTTTCGGCAACTGGGGAATGACACTATGACTGCATTGTTCGCCTCGCTATTTACCATGTTCTTTATTTAAGCCTAGGGCACAAGATTCAATTCGATTTCAGAGACTTGGCATTTGATGGCATCTTTCATATTTGTAAGGATAGACGGTTGTTGGGAACCGAGGGCAGCGCCAGAAGGCAGCCTAACAATACAGATAGGCTATAAAGCGGCTGGATCATGTTATCTGTTCCGTACATCGCACTTTTCATACCGATATATACCCGCTCTAGACACATCCGAACTGCTTGCAGAGCAGCCACACAACTCCTGCCAAACCCGTGCTGTGCTGTCAGCAGACCAGACATGAAAGTCATTTGCAGATCAGGAGCCTTTTGTCGTTGCCATATGAGAACACCGACTGATCGCTCTGGCAATTTCTCTTGCTCTTGTTCTGTTAGCCCTGCCTTCGTGGATGGCTTTCCGAATCAGATAGCCATGGCGGATCTTTTGCCAATCATCGAATGTCTCTTGCCATCCTGCCCCCCCTTCATAATACATTTGCCTTTGTCGAGCTGTCATGGACGGTCCTTGCGGGGGTCTGCGAAGCATCCAGCAGGATGGGTCAACTTTACCGTCCGGGAGATCATCTGTCGAATCGTGGTAAAATCTGATTGTCTTGACCATGTCACGTAATTCAGACGCTTTTCTGTGTCGATTAACAGCTAGTCTCCATGAGTTGATTTTAGGCGTATAGACTGCTTTGCGTGACACTCTTGGGTACTTTGGTTTCGCGCTCCAGTCTGGGTTGGGGTATGGCGAGTTGAACCTTGGATCCCCCAGTCGCCTTCTGGCGTCGATAGAGATTCGCGTAGGTGGGTCGATTACAAGCCAGGTTTCTATATTGAGCCAGTGATTTGCAAGCAAAGCGAAATGGTAGGGTCTCCGGCCTGGACAAAGCTGGTTGTAGAGCCACTCCAGTTTCCGGTCCAGTCCGTCTATGAACTGTATCTCCCAACGACTTAGCTCGCTAATAGGAACTATCCCTTCCAGAAGTCCTTTCAATTCCCGCTTCTTTCTCTCCCGGGCCTCCTTTGTTTTAGAGCGATGGATGCACAGTAACTTCTTCTGTCGCGTGCAACGATCTGGTTCCCTTCCTTGTTCCGAACCCAATGCAGTACGGTGGCAGGCCTCTAGACGACATGGTAAGCTTGATCGACTACATGCAGGGGCTGCAGGGTATCGCATAGCTGAACCAGCAGCATGATTAACACTCCCCGCTACTTCCACATTCTTGACATGATTATGTTTGCTAGAATGGTTAAGGACTAATGTGCTGCATTTCGTTGAGATCGCCTCCTTGCACCCTGTTTGGGTTGGTATTGATACAGGCGTCTGATCGGACGAACTGGTGGCAGAAAGCCCAGATCGCGGAGTCCCTGCAGGTGGTCCTAGAAGCTCTGTATATCGGGACGGTTGCAGTGCCATCCGAGCAGACCAGACTTGAAGCTTGCGAAAATCTCGGGGCTTGTTCGCTGCCTCTAGTCTGCCTTTTGTAAAACTTGGCTTGGCGCTGTGTGACGCCTTGGAGACGAGCGTACTTTCATACTTCTGGCTGAAGAGGCATGGAAGCGACAGACTGCGTGTATTTTCCGTGCCACGACCTGCCAAATCCGAGCGCATGACACTGGTGCTGGAGAAAAAGTGTGACTGGTGTTGATGCGTATCGATGTTGCTCGTGTGTTTGAGATGCCCCCGTTCGAACGTGCACTTTCTTATGCATTCGCTTCGATACTGGCGGCTCTGGTTTGCCTTTACTCTCGTTGACGGTCGCCGACAGCCACGCTGAAAAAGCGATTGGCTAGACGAGCTCGTTATATTGCTTGCTCCAAGTGCATAGTAGATTGTTCGACTTGTAATAGATCCAGGTGTGTGGCTTTTCGAAAGCGCCCCGGTCATAGCTCTGAGAGAAGCATATCCACTGCAAAAATCCGACGTAGTAGTGTTGCTGTGGCGGGAAGGGGGCCCTGGGTTCCATATTGTATCAGCAGCAATGTAGCTATAGCTCTTGAACCAGGTCGGTAACCATCGCAGGTGCCTCCTTTCTTCGCAAAACCTCTTCTGCATTTTCTGTCCAGGATCCCACCAAACCCAGTGGTAGTCAACACTCGACGATCTCCAGACTGCGCAATTATAGAGCTTTTGCAGACATTTCCGTGCTAGCGCTTTGTTCTCCTCGTGTCTTTTTGCTGAAACCCAACCATACCAAGTCCTGCTATAGCGTGTAGTAGTTTTGTTTCCTTTCTTAAGCACTTTTCCCTGGGTGAGAAAACGAGAGAACTTCGCAAGTTTCCAGAAGAGAACCGAAACAATAAAAAATAACACTGTGCCTGCAAAAAGCTGAAGCAGTGCCTTGCTACCAATGTATCGTGAGGCTTGCATAGAAGATGCATGGGCGTTTTCAGATGATCGAGGGATGGGTTGGGAATGATATAGATGCATCAAGACGGGTGCCATCTGATACTAGAAGCCTCATTGAATAACAAACAAGGGATAGTCATCCTGGTAACAATATAAAGCATACACCGTCTTAAGCCATATACCGGGAGACCACACTCGCTTTAGTTGGAGAATGTCTTGCGGTGTGTGGGAAGCGCAAGAAGAAGGAAGGCATGGCTGGCGCCGCACAACAAAGTCACTGATCCGAAACTCTTGCAGCCCCCGGACTCTGACAAACTTGTGCACCTTGCTTACAATCTGACCTTACCTTGGATTTGAGCAACCAACTTGTCATTGTTATAATGTGTCCCAGATAAGAGGTAGGTCATCATAAAGACAAAATATATATGAATATTGAAGACGAAATATATAGCAAGACTCTGGTCGCTTTTTCTCTGCAATACTGCATGATGTTCTACCACCAAGCCATTTTCGAGCCATAGTATTCAAATCAACCTAATAAGGCCGCTCATGGCTAACAATGTACATATCCAGAGACATTTTGCGTGGTAGGTGAGAAATACCTTCGGCTACTCAACCACCAGTCATATATACCTTTCGTCAGAGGCGGTTTTCCGAGTCGGATCATATTGGTAATTATGCGGCTGATTACACCGTTATATGAACTCCCTGTCAGTATCAGAATCTGCTCAAGGCTACTTTGTCTCGAAATGTCTTTATGAAGACTTGCTCTCAACATGGTTGTGTGATAACCTTTGCAGCATTGTAACGACACTATGCACGGGGTGTTTTCTCTATGGTAAGTACAGTCGATTCTACTCTTATTGACTATCCGCGTACATAACACAATTCGTCTCATTATAACTGCTTTTGTGAATGCCTTGTCTTGTTTTTCAAGCTACAAAACCACTCCGTTTGTTTGATTCTATCCTGAGCAGTAACCTTCTGGGAATTGGTCCGTTCAAGCATAGTTGTAGCGATGCCAAAGAAAAGCTCCTTTTTTCCTTAGGTTCATGTAATTGCCAGGGTAAGCCTGGAGGTATATCTTTCTTCTTAGCTCATCGCGCTAAAAGAAGCTGGCGGTCTCAAACTAAATCACAGAGGTTATCTTAGAGAGATTCGAATCATATCTCACACATGACAAAAGTAGCTATTGCATATTGAAAGTATGCAGCCACTGAAACTGGTATTCTTAGAGCATGGCGGGGACATGTTAACATTGCCCCAAACTTAAAGACAAGGATATGTGTTGTCCTGGTGGCCGTCTTCGCTATTCTCGGCGGAGGGATTGTAAGAATGATAGTCTGATTTCTGGAACCAAACTGTCGGGTTTTTCTATAGCGCTCGCGATATTCCTGTCCTTTTCAGCAAGCTTGATTTCAAAAATAGGCGTCAGATCAGCTTTCTTTGCACTACATTGATGATCGACGCGTGGTGTTAATCTAGACAATATTTGTCGCAGGCTTGTCCAAGGTTACAGTAGCCAGATAACCTGGATATAGTGGGCATGCGTCAGCTTTGAGAACTACATCTCCTGGAGTTTAGACTTACATCCCACAGAGGAATCCGATGACTTTGCTTTTCTTCATTTGGGAGTTTCTGTTCTGCTCGTGTTAAGTGAGTGATGTCCAGATCAGGTGACCGTAGATGGTCGGTTTGCCGCCTCACTCTCTCGCCTCATTCTTCCCTTTTGTTTCATCAACACCAAGGCTCATAGCCTGGGAATCGGTTCCCAATTGCTTTTCACGCTCAACTCAGTTGAATGGCACACGTGGCTAAAGGCTCTAGGATTTTTTTTTTTTCCTTCTAGTAATGTATCCTCTAATGCTGGGATCCATCATTGCCCCAGATCGTTCCTTTAGTGATGGAAGGATTAATGAAAGCTGCAATGGACGAGATCCCCTGATGGCCCTCGCATCGCCAGCACAACCGAGCACTCCAGCCCAAATTTCAATCGAATAAGGGGACTACCTCTCATCTGCTTCAATAATTGAACGCAACGAGGCTTTCCCCCTTTTCTGCATCGCCCCCTGGATTCTACTCAATTCATTGGCCTGCTACCAGGCTCGGCGAAAACAGGGAAATTCTACTGAAGTTTGTTTTTCCTTTAGGTTACACGACCCATATCCTATACCTAAACCCCGGTTCTGGGTCAAAGACACAGTTACCAAGTACCGGGATAGCTACTACACTTCTACGACGCCCGCGGCCAAACATACCCCCGGCTGCTTGTGGGGTTAGCACTTCTAGGGCTGACATCCACTACCACTATTGGTCAAAGGCGCTCAGTGGCTGATTAAAATAATTATGAGGTCGTCTGCGAAGGCCAGCGTCGACCCGGATTGCCGGAAGGTTTTCAATCACTATTGGGTCCCTGTGAATCACAGCCCTGTACTTTTGACTGCTTCGGATCGCCGTCTAGCCCTTCTTCGATCCAGAACAGGAATACACAGGGCATGTCCCATGTGGCGGTAGCAACGGAAAACATCCTCTGCCCTATTTAGTTCCCTGATACGTGTGATATCTGATACATATGCTACATAGGATTCGCTGTATCTGTGACACCATCAGCCCACATCCATGTGATTCTTCCATGAAGCAATCCCCGGCTGAACAGGAGCAAGGGTAAAAGAATGGCAACGAAAAATGGTTTAAAAAAAAAAAAAAATTGGCAAGATGGGTGTTTACCAATGTTTTCTACCGGGACACTGCATTCATAAAGCCACTGGGCTCATTGTAATCGGCACTCAGGCTCCAGCCAGAGCGGGATGGATATACTACCGCAGGGATCGCCACCTCTAATTGCTGAGTCTGCTGCAATCACATACAATTCATGGCATTGAATTGCCTCATTCCGACATCTTGTGCTCTATTTGTTGCGGGATTTGTTGCGGAGCCCGAGCCTCGTATAGATTAAGATCTACCAAACGATGATCGACCGGATACCACGTTCATGGAGGGTTACATGCACGGTGATGGCCCCTCAACTTCTTGCTGATGTCTGGAAGGACAGAAAAGCAAAGGAGAAGTAATATGATTCGCTAAGCCATGCGTACCATATCATCGGCATCTGAAATAATACTCTTACGACAACTTCAGACTATACCGGTATCGCACACCTAAAGATAAGCAAGGTTGTTCCCCTTGAACAGAGGCAAAAGGGGGCAGGTGAGCTGGGGATGCCTCGCTGCATCCATGACCTGCCTATCCTCAGATTACTGATCATGGATGTCACACGGTGAGCAAAATCACGAACTCGAGTCATGTCAGTAAGCAGAGTACGTACCGTGTGGCACTCCACGCCGAAGGGTAAGCGGTAGACGCTAGTGGAACAGATGGGGATTTAGGGGGTTGGAGTGGTGAGGAACGATGTCTTTCAGCATTGATGAAAGACAACTAAGTCACCTTCAAGCATGGGTGACCCTGGCATTCGATCACTTTGCAAGTGTTATTCGGATCACGGAATCAGAAACAAACACATCACCTGCAGTAAATGCGGTGAAAGAGCTCTCCCTTTGCAGGATGTTCCAGGTTGTGCCCGACGCCACAATTCGGGACTATTTGCTGGACTATGACAGTTCCGGATGGCCACTAGCCACACCCGCCGCAACGTAAGGAAGGCAGGGGTTTTACTACACCGCCACAGATGGACCGTTGATCATCGTATCAGCCACAAGTGGCTACTAGTGAACCATAGCGCAGCCGCCCAATCATCATGCAGAATGCCTCGTCCCATGCATCCCGAGCATGGAGCCTACAGGAGGAAGTAGCGCCGATCGATCTTGCATTGCATTGCAGAAACATTCAACGATTGGTGTCTGAAAAAGCAATCATTCCCGATGACCACCAGCTTGATCTTATTGATGATGAAATGAGATTCGATGATCTCAAGACCAGCGGGAGTCACGGCCTCTCGTGTGATCGGTATTCCGCGTATTGATTGTTCGCGGCCTTTTCAAAGCTAAGTTTCAGGAACGTAAACACGGCACACTGCACGCTTATCTCACTGCATGACAAACCCCGATTTCGTGAAGTGGGATCAATCGCAAACCAAGAGCTCAGTGCGACAAGTGAAATGCAGAAACTACATGTCACCACTTCAGACACGCCGAAGTCCTGATTGTGAAGACCCCAGGGTCTAGATCTTGCACGCACACCGTTATACTGGGTATCATGCAGTGGACCCACCGTTCACCCGGCCGGAGACCCCAAATACAGAAAGAAGATCTGCATGTTGTGTGGACTCGGAGACAGTGGGACCAAGAGGCATCTGCAGTATCATCCCGGCCGGCATAATTCGGGTCTATCTCACGGAGACCTTGGGGAGCCATTTGCTGGACGAGCACACTCTGGTGTTAGGAGCGCCATTAGGGATTCATGCAAGGCAACAACATTTTAGAAAGAGTTTACTAGGACGGAGTCTAAGGTTATCTCCTCTATTACTGAACAGCCTATCATGCATCTCGGGATTACATTGGGGAACACACCAGCCATAATTGAGGCTGGATGAATATGTGGCTGGTGTGATGATCTAGACCCAAAAGGGTATGTTGTGTGGCGAAGTAGCCCCTGGGGCTTGACGCCCAATCGCCCCTCCTTTTCTGCAGTGCGACAAGACCTTGTTCGTTCCCGTCCTTGTCGGATCGCCTCTGTTTACCTTGCTCGGGCTTTGGAGTCTGGAATGTCAAATTAGTGGATACTCCATGACCAGTCCAGGCCCTAGTTAGACGGATCCGCTCTCCTGGGTCCTGAGCCTGGGTTCTGACCGCTGGACCGGGTAGATGAGCGAAAGGGACGCTTCAGATTCTCAGGGACAATATAGCTCTGAAAGTCCCGGAGATCCGCCATCTGAGACAAGTCTCCCAAGTCACGGTCTGACAAAAGTACAGACGGGAGCAGGATGGATAGGTATTGCACGAGTGAGCACCCGTCCGGGAGCTGTCGAAAACGTGGTTCCGGCACGGTCCAGGTAGTAAGCAGGAGTCGCCAAAGCTCGGATTTTGCGCAACAGATTTGAGTTTCCGGGCTTGGTATCCGGCGCTTGGGTAACTGGGAAAGGGATCCTAGCACCCGTATCTCAAGATCCCTAGCTCGATCTCGCAATTTCCCCGGGAGGTCAATGCAAGGAGACTAATGAGGAATGATCCTTCCTCACCCAGGCTCTAGCTTTCGCTCCACGGGACCATTTCCGCCTCCCCAAACCATATGCAGTCGTCCTATGGAGCAAAATGGTTCGCGGGCGGAGCAAGCCATGGAAGCACAATGTCAGCCAGAAAAAGTAAAGAAATACATGGAAAAACAAACCTGCCACGAACCATAGTTCTTGATCGTCGTACATCCGATAGTCACTAGTTGATCCAACTGGGTCGAGTGATGTTAAGCTTCAGAACCAGATCCCCTGGCATGGATTCGCACTGTGACATCGCAGTCTGCTCCTGCTTTTCCATCTCTGGGGCCCGAAGTTCAACTCTGGGACTGTCCAGGTTCTCTCCTTTCTACCCGCGCTAACGGGACCCAAATTGACGCGTACCAAAAAACCACGAACTGTAGCTGATCTGGGTAGTGAGGAAGGGGAGGAGAAAAAAAGAAAACGTCAAGTCGCAGACAAATAGATCGTCTCAAGCGGATATCGTCCATGCAAGCGCCCTGTTGCAGGATCGTGCAGGTTTAGCAGTACCCAACGTCTGGTAACATCCAATATTCCGCAGCCTAGGGGCATACGGGGCCTCTGCAGATCCCGGTTACTGGAACCCCCCAGTGTCTATTGATCTTAGTTCCTTCGTGGTGGCAAAAGAACATTGCCGTCTTGTGTACTTTCCTGGTTCGATTCGAGACTCCTATATCGCACCCTAGCGATCCGTTGCTATATACGAGACGACGCATATATGAAGGCCCTGGAAGAAGCCTCTCTTCGATGTCTTCACTCACTCAACAAGCTCCTCAAGCCTACGATCCCAATTCAAAACCTCAGGTTTCCTGCTATAAACAAGCCCTTGTCGCATCGCGTCCTGTCTCTTTCCCTGCGATCAATTTCTTCTTGAGCTGCTGAGAACCATTTCAGAGCCCTAGCTGAGTACTACTTGTCGAACTTGCCATTGAATCGATATACGCCCGCACGTCATAATCAACATGGTTCAAGGAAACGGAAGGACCGATGGCGGAAGCTCCAGTCGTGAATTTGGCATGAACTTTGAGGTTGCGCCTCCTACAACCGTTCCCCTTGGCGTACCAGTGACGCTACCAGTGGTTGTGGGGGTCCGACCTGTGGGTAACCCACGAGGAGTGCAACAATTGGTTGCGCATGCCTCGCTGAGGAATGAAGCAGGCACTGCACCTGCTTCAGGACTCACAGGAGTGCTTACGTCTAGCGTGCGCAGTCGCAATGGCAACGGCATCAGCGGATATGCTCGATTTGGGCCTCTCAAATTCACACAGCCTGGTCGGTATCGGATACGGGTTATGCTGGGAGCAGCCTCTTTCAACGGCGTCACCACGAAAGAGTATGTTGAATCGGGTATCATTCAAGTACAGGCTGGCGCTGCCACACCACGTCCAAGTAAGTGTCATCGTTACTGTATGTAGGGAATAAATCATAGCTAACCCCGTTCTAGCGCCCACTCAGGTCTCAAAGCTTCAGAATCTAATCCCGGAAAACATTGACATCACTGCAGCTGACATCGCAACATGGCAATCAGCCTAGAGCCCATGGAGCACGGCCATGTTTCGTATCTTCCCTTTTCTTGTTTTGATTGTCGGTGTTACTCGGTGTTTGTGAAGATCGCGTCAGGATAAGCCAGGAGTTTCGGCCTGCGTCTCAGCTTTTTCGCTCATTCATGTGAATTTCTTTTGTTTAGGGCGGGCCAAACACGACGTGCAGAGTGTTGGCCACCACACGATTTACGATCTAGTTTTAATTTTTATTTACCGCTTAGTATGTGATACACAAGCTCAGAATTAGCGAATGCAACTTTAATTGGGTCCTTCCATCCCGGCACTAATCCGTCACATCTGCCAATCGTCGGCCACGCGACAGCGATCCAATTTCCTGCAACAGATAGCCAATTCAAAGAACCCACCATGGTTCGAACCCTTTGACAACTGGGCATCAAGATCCTCAGAAAGTGAAAGAACAGTTCTACAAATACTATATTTCTTAATGAAGAAAGACCCATGAAAGCCATTCATCGCTGATCACAATCATCATCATCACCACCACCACCACTACCCAAGCAACAAATCCATCGCCATGTAGATGCTAGTGATTAATCAATAAATCATCAAATAACCAGATTCATGAAATAGTTAGCTAGCACACGCTTTCCCAACCCTTCGAAGAAGACCCGAAAAAAGAAAAAAAAAAAAAAAAAAAAAAAAAAAAAAAAAAAAAAAAAA